>NC_139020.1:81190423-81612923 GCF_964662115.1 Mustela nivalis
ACACCCTAACAAATATTAACATTCAAGTATCTGTTCCAGTCCCTGTTTTCAATTCCACTGGGCACATAACTAAGCAAGGAATTGAATGAATCATATGGCAATTTTATATATAGCTTTTTAGGGAACTGCCAAACTGTTTTCCATAGTGGATGCACCGGTCTACATTCCCAGCAACAATGAAGGAGAGTCCCAGTTTCTTTGCATCTTCACCGATGCTTGTTATTTTCTTTTTTTGTTGTTGTTCAGTAGCCATTCCAGTAGCGGCAAAGTGAGGTATCTCATGGTGGTCCCTATTTGCATTTCCCTGAGGACGAATGATGTTGACCATCTTTTCATGTGCTTATTGGACATGTCTTTGGAGAAATGTTTGTTCAAGTTCTTTGCTTTTTAAAAAATCAGGTTTTACCTTTTTTCTATTGAACTATAGGAGTTATCTGTATGCCTAGATGTTAATTCTTATCAGATAAATGATTCCAAATCTTTTCTTCCATTCTGTAAATAGGTTTTTTTTTCTTGACTATGTCCTTTGAAGCACAAGAGTTTTGTTTTAAGATTTTATTTATTTATTTGATAGAGTAAGAGATCACAAGTAGGCAGAGAGGCAGGCAGAGGGAGAGGGGGAAGCAGTCTCACTGCTGAGCAGAGAGCCTGATTCTGGGCTCCATCCCAGGACCCTGAGATCATGACCTGAGCTGAAGGCAGAGGCTTAAATCACTGATTCCCCCAGGTGCCCGTGAAGCACAAGAGTTTTTAATTTTGATGAATTCACTTTACCTATTTTTCTTTTGTTGAGCTTACTTTTGGTGTCCAGATCTTTTTTTTTTTTTTTGAAGATTTTATTTATTTATTTCTTAGAATGAGCACAGACAGAGTGGCAGGCAGAGGCAGAAGGAGAAGCAGGCTCCCCACTGAGCAAGGAGCCCAATGCGGGACTCCATCCCAGGATGCTGGAATCATGACCTGAGCCGAAGGCAGTCGCTCAACCAACTGAGCCACCCAGGCATTCCAAGTGTCCAGATCTTTTTTAAGATAAGAACAAGGATATAATGATAATTTTGCTGTCTCCTCCCTACTGTTTCCTGATAAAGCTCTCTTCATCTTCAGAGGCTCTCCCTATCATAAATCTGGTGTCCCATTTGCTATTCATGTTTTATACCTTTAAAAACATAGGTATTATATACACACATTGTATACTTAATAAATAGTATTAAATAATTAATTAAATACAATAAATTGTATGCTTTTAAAATCACATGTAAATACTATCATTATGTTTTCTGCACTTCTTCCTCTGAGCCCACATTTGAGATCTATCCATTCTGATTGGTATTTACCTAGTTCATTCATTTTTGTTACTACTATTGTAGTCAACCAAATGACCAGGAAGTGATATTGAAAATATTTAACAACTGGCATGGCTCTGGCATTAAGCAACACACAGGGTATTCATCATAAGCAATTACACCTCTGGGTACCTGTGTCTACTGAAGTGTACCCTGTGCATACCTGGCTGAATATACCAAACCAGCTTTCACACTACTTACCCATTCATTAGTATGAAAGTTAAATTGTTTCTAATTTTTCACTATGAAAAGCAATACTGCTAGAAATATTCTTGCAACCATCTCTTTATGCACATCTGCGAGAATTTCTCTTGAATGCACACTTAGGAGTAGAATTGATGGGTGGTCTGCTACACATATGTTCTATTTTATTTTTATGTTGTATCAGAATTGTAGCAAAGGCCTAAAGCTGAGGACAAAAGATGTTAAGTACCCCACATTCCATATAACCACCATGATGTCACAGCAGTTGTGACCAGCTACCTCCCAGGAAGGCACACTGGGAGACATCAATGCTGAGAATAGGTCTTCTCTAACCACTCTCCTATGGGTCAACCTAAAGGAAGAACTAGCAGAGAGGAGGGGGTCTTTTGGAATATCAAGTTCCTAAAAAAAGATATTCTATCTCTTCACACTTTCACAAAATTTTCCATGCATGCCAAGGAAGGAAGACCAAAGATAATAGATGATTTTCTGGGCACCTATCAGACTCATGCCCCTTTCTTTCCATACATATTTGGTGGTCCTGTCTTACGGAAATTGGGTGAGGATTTGGTCTTGCAGAAGGCCTCATGCTGCTGGGGTCTAAAAAAGATGCAGAAGAGAGAAAGCAGGACTAAGAAAGAAGCAGTGGGCGGTCCTACATTTGGCGTAACAAATATACCACTGTTGGTCTATGTCTCCTCTTCTGAGGAGATGCCACAGAAACTGGCTGCCCTTGAGCCATCTTGGTGGTACTCCCACAAAAGTGCCATCCTCTGGGGGGAAGTCATGCTCTATGGCGACACTGAGGCCAAGTGGAAGAAGTTCAGACAGATTAAATCCCATGTCAGGTATCTACTCAAGGAACAGTTCATCATGGAGTCCTTCAAAGAATCCACACATGTGCCCCATGACAGCCTAGTATTTGGACCCCACAATGTGGAAGGGAGATCAACCCCTTGCTGTGGGCCAGAGAAGCAGCAGAAGCCATAGAGAGAATTTGACAGAGTGAAGACTGCCCCCTTACTCAATCATGAAAGAAGGAATTCTGCCATTTTCTTGCTCCTCTTCCCAACCCAACTCGAGAGGAGGAAGAAGATAGAGAAGAAGATGGTGTTTGAGAGTTTCTGTGATCCCTACCTCTGTCACTATAGCTTCTACCAAGAGAGAGAGGAGGAGAAATGCTTTGCCTCAGGTAAGAGATCGAAGCTTTAAAACAGCAGCACTGTTTAAACACATCAGTGAGATTCTAATAAGTAAAAGTGGCTAAAGCTGGAGAAACTGGCCAAGGCTATCAAGGGAGCCTGTTCCTCAGCTGTCAGGGAGACTCAGCCTGGTATAATGGAGCATTTGTCAGAGAGAATAAAATCTTGCCATGTTTATCACCCTGTGAGACCAGACATCTCAATGAACTAATGAAACTTGATCCACTAATGGTGACGGGAACTGCCAAGGTGTTCTCCAGGTGGGGGACTAATTTATATTCCCCCAGCAGGGAATAAGAGTTCCATTGCCAACCGAAAGGGTGAGCAGTGATATCTATTGTTTCTACTTGTTTATGTCTTCTTTTCATTAATAAAACTGATCAATTTTGAGCAAAAAAAAAAAAAAAAAAAAAAAGGAAAGGAAAAGAAAAGAACCAAATTGACCAAAACCTAAGAAAATTGCCTTAAGAGTCATTACTATGTGAGTAGGTCCATTTTCATTTGCACAGAGAGATTAGCCAGTCCCCCAAATATTATCATTGAAGTAGTGAAGAAAACAGTTCAGTGTTTTCTCTTCATCAGATTTCTGGCTTCCTCAGGGCCCTTAAAAGCTCTTGCTCCCTCCCTATCTGCCCTCCTCCTCTCAATGGTGGTCAGAGGCATCTGTTACATGAGCCTGTGGCACTGGGGGAGGCCCAGCATCTCGGGAAAACAAACCAGGCTCTGCCTCTGGCCTTTCCTTCAGAACCCTCTTGCTCAGGTCTCCTGCTCTCAATTTTCTACCCCTTTGCCTCTCCATGGGCCTGGTCTCAGCCAGTGCTCGGCTTCAGATGGCCCGCTGGTTGGACCCTCAGCCTAGTTTTCAAGTGCAGATTTGCCTCCATGGCAATGGAAGTTGCTATTTTCCTTGCAGGCACAGCAGAAATTAAGTTGGGGCGGGAGTTTGGGGGCTCATGGATGGCTCATGGCTGCTGCCCAGGGCCAGATCTGCAGGCTGCCTCTTCCCTTTCATCACCAAGCTCCAATGTCCAGCCTCCTGGGACCCTGTGTCTGGGAATGGGGCCCCCAGGGGGAGGCATAGAGGAAAGGAGGACAAGTGAACCCACCCTGAATCTACCAGAGGGGAGTTTGAACACACCTTGCCTGCAATCCTCCCTCCTTTTATTATTTGTTTCAGTGGCTAGACTTTCAGGCTAATTATTATCGGCTGCCCTTGGCTGACAGAGTATATAAAAGGAAGGGCCCTTGAAGGTAAAGGAGCATTGCAGCTGGATTTAAGTAATATCGCGTCTCTCACAAACCCGCACAACTTGCAGTTTGATGAAAATTACAGTCAAACCTTGTGTTGTAAACTGCTGTTTACTGGAGAAACGAAAAAAAAAAATCCTGTAAGATATAGAAATAGAATTTGAGACAACCTGGCAGGGTGCTTGGAGTCATTATGATGTGTAAAGAATTCCTTGACAATGACGGATCACCTCGGGAACATCTGAGTGGTGCCTTTTGTTTATCTTTACTTGCCTTTGCATTTCTGTCATGTCTTTCACTTGGGGGTGAGATTTCGCCTTTGAAAGTTGAAACGATTTTTAACTCAAGAAAGAGGTTTACTGGGTTTTTCATGAACTCGCTTCTCTCCTTCTGCACACACACTAGTGCACACACACACACACACACAGGCTGCTCCCTCCCTGTCGGCCCCCCTCCCTTCCAGCTGGAGTGTGCCAGTCCTGGGTGCCAGATGCAAAATGATTAAGCCAGTGCCATGTCCCAGGTTGAACTCGCTATTGATCAGCACTTTCTAAATCAAACCAAATTGCTGATCGCCATTGGAGGGCGGTGGCCACTGGCTAAGGATCTGAGTGTGGCTGGAGTGTTTGAGCCTGAGCAGGCAGAGGGGGCTTTTTGAGGTGAACCTCCCCCTATCCTGACTTAATCGCCTGCAAAGAAGGAGAATAGCAACTTTCATTGCCAATTCAAGTTTCTTCAAGCCCCGACTGGGTGTGTGGCAGTGTGCAGTCACAGAGGGGATTTTGACAATTAGCAGGAGCTGCTGTCTTTACTCTCCTTAGCTGTGATAATTAATGCCTTAGGACATTTTTATGAGTTGGTATGTGCCTGGCACATGACACACGGTACTGAGAGTGTCAATTACATATGACCCTTTTTAAAGGATGGGGAATTTAACAAAGAGGCCATTTTGTCCTTTTGGTTTTAGATACTCCAGCAGGCAATTTGAAATATTAGTGAAATAAAATTAGAGGAGAAGGTCTGTTTGCAAATCAGCCACTACCCAGTCATTTGTCCAAAGACATGAGGAGCAACCTCATTCTTGGGTCACCTCCCCGTCCATTCCCGTTCTTGCTGATGTATTAGGACACAGGTTGATGATCTCCACGTGTACGTAGGTATGTCTTTTCATCTCCCGACCCAACCGCCCCAGAAATATACTGAAAGGTTTAAGTGATTTTCTTTTAATAGACTTTATTTTTTCGGGCAGTTTTAAGTTCACAGCAAAATCGCGCAGAATGTACAGAGATTTCCTACATAAACTTACCCCCAGATATGCCCAGTCTCCCCCACTACTAACACCCCATGCCAGAGTGGTACATCTGTTATAAAGGATGAACTTACACTGACACATCGTAATCATCCAAAGTCCATAGTTTATATTAGATTTCACTCTTGGTGTTGTACACTTTATGGGTTTTGACAAATGTATAATGATACGTATCCATCATTATGGTATCATACAGAGTATTTTCACTGCCCTAAAAATCTCTGTGCTCTGTCTACTCATCTCTCCCTCTACCCAACCATCAACCCCTGGTTTCCACAGGGGTTTTCTTTTTTTTTTTTTTTTGTCTTTGTTTTTGTTTTTTTTTTTCTGTCCCCTTAGTTTTCCCTTTTCTAGAATGTCATATAGTTGAATCGTACAATATATAGCCTTTTCAGATCGATTCCTTTCACTTAGTGATATGCATTTAAGTTTCCTCCATGTGTCTTTTTCTCTATTGATAGCTCATTTTTGTCATCTGGATTTACCACAGTTTGTCTGGATTTCTTTATCCATTTATCCATTCACTAACTAAAAGACCTTGATTGCTTGCGTTTTGACCTTGATTGCTTGGGCAGTTCTGAATAAAACATCCATAAACATCCATGTACAGGTTTTTGTGTGCACATAAGTTTTTAGCTCCTTTGGTAAAATACCAAGAAGCACAAATGCTGAATCATATTTAAAGAGTATGTTTAGTTTTGCAAGAAACTGCCAGGATATATTCCAAAATAGATGTACTATTTTGCATTCCCACCAGCAATAAATAGGAGTTCCTGTTGCTCCCTATCTTTACCAGCATTTGGTGTTGTCAGGTCTGACACTTGAGATGTGTAATGGTATCTCATTATTGTCTTACTTTGCAATTTCTTTATGACACATGACATTGGTGCATCTTTTCATATGCTTATTTGTCATCTGTTCATCTTCTTTGGCAAGGTGTTTGTTAAGGTCTTTTGTCCACTTTTCAATGGTACTGTTAGTATTCTTACTATCAAGATTTAAGAGTTCTTTGTGTATTTTAGATAACAGTCCTTTATCAGATATGTTTCTTGCAAACATTTTCTCCCATTCTGTGGTTTGTCTTTTCATTCTCTTGACTGTGCCTCTTACAGAAAAAAAGGCTTTAATTTTAATGAAGTCCAGATGATCAATTCTGTCTCTCAGGGATCTTGCCTTGATGTTGTATCTAAAAAGTCATGTCCACACCCAAGATTATCTAGGTTTTGTCCTATATTAGTTTCTAGGAGTCTTATAGTTTTGTAATTTATATTTAGGCCTATGCACCATTTTGAGTTAATGTTTATGAAGGGATATGAAGTCTATGTCTAGATTCCTTTTTTTTTTTTTTAATGTGGATGTCCAGTTTTTTAGCACTATTTGTTGAAAAGACTATCTCTGCCCCACTATATTACCTTTGCTTTTTTGTCGAAGATCAGTTGACTATATTTATAAAGGTCTATTTCTGGGCCTTTTATTGTGTCTCACTGATTTATTTGTCTATCTTTTCACCAGTAACACACTGGATTACTGGAGCTTTATAATGATTTTTGTAGTCAAGTAGCATCAGTCTTCTGTATGTGTTCTTCTCCTATAGTATTGTGTTGACTATTCTAGGCCTTTTGCCTCTCTATATAAACTTTAGAATCAGTTTGTTGAGATTTTGATTGAGATTACATTGGGTTTTGATTGAGATTGCATTGAATCTGTAGACTAAATTAGGAAGAACTGACATCTTGATATATTGAATGTATCTGTCCATGAACACAGAATATCTCTCCACATATTTAGTTTTGTTTTCTTTCATAACAATTTTATTTTCACCCATAAAAATCTTGTATTTTTTTAAAGATTTCTAAGTATTTTATATTTTAGGGTATAAATGTAAGTGACATGGTGGTTTAAATCTCAAATTCCACTGGTTTATTGCTAGAATGTGGATCTCTTTTTATTTTAATTTCAAATTTAAAGAAAAGTTACAAGAGTAATATAAAGAACTCTTGTATACTCTTTATGTACCTTCACTAATTATTAACATTTTGCCTCATTTTATTATTCTCCCTCACTCTCTATTTACACATGTATACACACACACACACACACACACACGCACACAAATAAAATTGCTTTTTTTAACCATTTGAGAGTAAGTTATATACATTAAGTCCCCTGCTCCTGAATACTTCAGTGTATATTACCTGAAAAGAAGAATAATCTTTTACATAGTCATAGTATGATTATTAAATTCAAGATATTTAACACTGATATAATACTATTACATAAACACAGTCCATATTCAAATTTCATTAATTGTCCCAATAGTCTTCTTTCCAGCACAAATAATACAGTAGATTTAGTTTCCATGTTTTCTTAGTCTCCTTTAATTTGAAACAGTTCCCCAGTCTTTAAATATTTTGAATATTTAAATATTTTTTGACATTGGCATTTTTGAAAACAATAGGTCAGTTGTTTTGTATATAATACCTTGATTTGGGTTTATCTGATGTTTCTTTATGATTAGATTCAGGTAGTACATTTCAAGCAGGAATTCTCCATAAGTAGAGTTATATCCAAGGGAGGGCATCATATCAGGGAACATGTGATGTCAGTTTAACTCATTGCAATGTTATCTAAGGTAAGTTTTTAGAAGAGTTTGTAAACTCACCTTTAAAAAAGCTGTCAGTATAACTGGGTAACAGACAATGTTAAAGACCTCGAGTCCCACCTCTAAGGAATAAAGAACAATTAGCAATATGTGATGATGGTCTGACACTTGAGATTAACCCAAATGCTGAAAAGTGATCTCCTTTTGCTCCTAACAATAGCACAAATCCAACAGCTCACAAATCAGACTAATGTTTCCTAAATATGGTTAGATC
Source organism: Mustela nivalis (assembly GCF_964662115.1). NCBI lineage: Eukaryota > Metazoa > Chordata > Mammalia > Carnivora > Mustelidae > Mustela > Mustela nivalis. Next base: position 81,198,606 of record NC_139020.1, read on the forward strand.
CAGAGAAGAGAAAAACAGTCATGCTTTCACTCCCTTTCTCCTTCTTTCTAGCCACATGCTCTGAGGATTTTATTATTATTATTATTATTGTTGTTGTTGTTCATTGTTATTATTATTGTTCATTGTTGTTGTTATTTTTATTATTATTAAACCTGGATGTCAGCTTTTTTTATCTTTAAAGTAAAGAAGCTGGACCTGGTGAATCATAAAGTTCTCCCAGTGTCTAGGTGCTCAATAATATCGGCAAAGTACCCAGAATTTGTAAAACATAAAGCATGGTATTTAGGAAAGAGAAAAATGTGCTAACAAGAAAGAAATAATGGAGAACTTTCTCCCAGTGTTTAGCAGCCAGGAAGGGAGGGCTCCATGCTAAAGTTTGTCTTGACATTTTATTGATCTCTCTGCTTTCTTGGCTACCAGAAATTCTCGCAGGAGATGAACTTTATATTTAATAGAGCATGGAAGTTCTCATTTTATGAAATTTTAAAAATAATTACCTCCAGAACTCAGAAAATAAAAAATCTAAGTTATCTTTTTTTTTCTTTGAAGATTTTATCCATTCATTTGACAGACAGAGAGATCACAAGTAGGCAGAAAGGCAGGCAAAGAGAGGAGGGAAGCAGGCTCCTCCCTGAGCAAAGAGCCCGATGAGGGTCTAGATCCCAAGAGCCTGAGATCATGATCTGAACCGAAGGCAGAGGCTTAACCCATGGAGCCACCCAGGCACCCCTATCTTTTTTATTCTTATAGGAGATGACTTTCTAATCTTCTATTTACAGAATATTTTATGTCTGAGGTTTTATATTTATTTCATGTGTTAACTTTTATCTTTCCCAAGCTGATGCCACACTTTCTGGGCAGCTGTTACGGGACGACTGGCCAATGGGTAGTTTCTTGATGAATTCCAGGTTTCCAGGTAAGGAAGAACCCCACTATATTTCAGAACAGACTAATCTCAAGATCAGATCAGGGATAAGGGAGGAGAACTGCTTGGCTCAGAAGAGGTTCTATAATATCTTCTCAGTGTGACAGTTGAGACAACGGTAGGCATTTGTACAAGTTCATTGCCTTTGTAGAACTTTAGAAAAGGAATATACAAAGAATCATATTACAGATAAGTAAACTGAAGTCGAGAGGGGTCCAAAGATCAGTTAGTAATAGTAATAATAATTACTTTTCAAAGCACCTACTGTGTGCCTTAAAAGTCACACTGAGAAAAGTTAACTTGTCCATGCTTACATAGCCTGATCTTGAAGTCAGGCCTGTCAGATATTAAACTGAGTGCATGTTTCTGTACCAAATCATGTATGTATAAAGAGACTGGCCAAAGTGCCTATTCCTTCCTTCTGTGTCTCACTCCTTTGTAAAAGATGTGTGAAACTTAAATGGGCTGATGTTTTCTGAATTCTTCAAATATACTTCCCCTGTCAGAGTACTTATTATATATTTTTATTATTTATTAAATTTTATGTCTGCCCCTTGCCTAATCACAACTTTCACTGAAGCTAGAATTCTGTTTTTTATTCACAATTATACTTTATGCACCAGCACAGGGTCTGGAACATAGAAGGTATTCAATATATACTTACTGGGAAGAAGGAAACATGGAAAAGAGGGAGAGATAGAAGGAGAATTAAAAACAGAGTGAGAGAGGGAATGGAAAGAGGAATAAAGAAAGAAAATTATAAAGCAAATAAGTGGAGCTCTGACTTTATAACATTACTAAGGTTTTCCACCTTGTTGCCATGCCAAAGGAACCTAAATTGGGTTATTTCTCAACACACACCACACACACACACACACACACACACACACACACACACACAAATAGTATTACATTTGGTTTTTATCTCAGCAGAGAAAATTGGAAAAACCAAATCCTCAAAAATTAGCACACAAGTAAGTAAATTAGGTACATCCACTCAGTGAAAGAATATGCAAATATTAAAAATAATTGTTGCAAAGACTAGGCAGAAACACAGAAAAATATATTGGATAAAATTACTGGTTTAAAAAGAAAGCAGACTATAAAAATGCAGAGATGTACAGAGGAAAAAGACAAAGAGTACACAGACAAGAAAGTACCCAGTTTTGTTGTATACTTTTTCAAATCCATAGGATCTAATATGGTATTAGGTAGATGGTAAAAGTCAAAAATAAGAATAATATGATTTGGTGCAGCCATTATAGAAAACAGTATGGAGATTCCTGAAGAAATCAACACTCTGTCCAAGTTTTAATCCATATGATCCAACAACCTTATCTCTCTCTCTATCTATCTCCAAAGGAAATAAAATCAGTATGTTGAAGAGATAGTTGCACTCCCATATTCATTGAAGCACTATTCACAGTAGCCAAGATGTAGAAACAACCTAAGTGTCTACTGACAGATTAATGAACAAAGAAATGTGTCTATATACATATACACAGAGGAATATTATTAAGCTTAAAAAAGGAAAGAAATCCTGCCATTTGCAACAACACAGATGAACCTGGAGCCATTATATTAAGTGAAATAATGAAACAAACAAAATATATGAAACAATGATTTGCAGAGATTGGACAATGGGCTGCACAGTCTGACAGACCCTAAGAGAAGAGAAACAAACCAGGTGAACACTATGATTGTCCCAGCTTACTTCCTGGAGAATCCCCATGCCTCAGTGTAGGGAGGGAGAACCCAAATAGAATAGAGTTCTCTCTGAGTTGAGGAGACAAGGGTGAGAATTAAATAAGGCCAAACAACTATAATTCTAAGGGAAGAGTCACTAAGAGGAAAAGCTGCACATAAAGGGAGCTTTCTGGAGGTCTGTCAATGTTTCCTCAAAGTCTTCAACTCAGTACTGATCCGTGCACACAAGTGAGGACACCACCGAAAGAGGGGGAAAATGTTGGAAAAGAACAGAGCAGGAATAACTTCATGTTCTCACTGACTGGAGTGAAAGGACATTGCACTGGATTGAATACTCAGAAGGGTACCGACTTAGTAGTGGAGAAAATTACCACTAGACTGACGGCTCTTCTGGCCTGCCTAACAAATCTTTAAAGCAAGTCTTTGAAGAATCAAACTGCTTCCACATAAATTCATTGCATCTCAGAAAATAAAGATCAAGAATGTTTAGGGAAATATAAAATATCTAGCAACCTGTAAGGTAAAAAACCATAATGTCTGATTTCCAACCAAGAATTACCAAGCATGCAAAGAATAAAATAGGTCTCATAATAAGGACAAAAAAAAATCTATAGAAAATATTCAGAAATTTTGCTGATAATGGAGTTAGCAGATAAGGGGGGAGCACCTGGCTGACTCAGTCAGTAAAACATGTGATTCTTGATCTTAGGGTTGTGGGTTCAAGCCCCATATTGAGAATGGATCTTACTTTAAAAAAGTGTTCAAAAGAATTGGCAGATGAGGATTTTAAAATGATCATTATAACTAGGGTCCATATGTTCAAAAAGATAAAGGAAAGCATAAGCATGTTAAGTACAGGAAGATATAGAAATGACGCAAATTAAATTGAACTAGAAATGAAAACTACAATGTCCAATAGGACAAGTCCATTGGATGGAATTAACAGCAGACTAGGCCTTGCTAAAGCAAGGGTCAGTGAACTTCAGGACATGGCAATAGAAGTTATGCAAAATGACAAACAGAAAGACAAAGAGAACAAAATGAAATTAATAGAGTCTAATGACCAGTGGGACAGTTTCAAGGAGCCTGCTACACATGTACCTGGAGTCCCTGAAGGAGGGGTGGGGATATAAAGTATTTGATGAAATAATGGTTAAATTTTTCCAAATTTTAAATTATAAATCTGAAGATCCAAACAGCTCAATTCACCTTCAAACCCAAGAGATTTGAAGAAAGATACTCCAAGGCATATATTAATCAAATTGTTTTAAAATAGTAATAAAGAAAGAATCTTAAAAGCACCCAGAGGAAAAAATATTTATTATACACAAAAGAACAAGGATAAGAAAGTTAACAAACTTTGAATTACATATAATGCAAATCAGAAGACAGTGGATTAACATCTATTAGTATTAAAAAATGATCATTCTAGAATCCTATAGTCAGCAATATAGTTCATAAATGAAGGTGAAATAAAGACTTTTTAAACATGCAAAAGCTGAGAGAATTCATTACAAGCAGACCTGTTCTATAAGAATTGTACAAAGAAAATCCTGGAGTGCCTGGCTGGCTCCATTGGTAGAGCATGTGACTCTTGATCTCAGGGTTGGACATTCAAGCCCACATAGGGTGTGGAGATTACTTAAAAATAAGATGTTTTAAAAAAGAAAAAAGAAAAATCCTTCAGGCAGAAGGAAAATCATTCCTAGAAAGAAACCTAAGTTCATAAAAAGGAATAAAGAACAAGGAACTGGTAAATATATAGATAAAAAATATAGTCCTTTTTGTTTGTTTGTGTGAGCATTTACTGTGTGGCTGGCTCTGCTAGCTGTTTTATACACATAACCCATACCCTTATATTAACCTATAAGGTGGAAATTACTATCCCAATTTCACTGAAGAAGAAACTTAGACTTACTGAGCCCAAGGCCACACATCCTAGTTAGTGGACAAGTCAACCATGATTCCAAAACATATACCAGGCCTTTGATACTAGGCCTAGATTTTGCCTAAAATGTGAATGAATTCCATCACAAAAATCTAATCTGAAAGGAATTACAGAATAGGGCAAACAAATTAAAAAACTATTCATTATATGAGATTTCCCCGGGAAGTAAGAGCACATATGAAAATAACTATTGGTTTTAGGAAAAGGTGGTAGACTGAGAACACACGGCAATACATGCCTTCAGACATTCAAGCACAATGAAGGACAGCAGACCAGAAACTATGGGGATCTCTAAGAAAAACATACCTAGTTTAGGTGATTACAATATGAAGTTTCTATTTTGGTGGTCAGTGGGGGAATCTATTGCAGAAAAAAGGGGGGGGGGCTCACAACCAAAAATCATCATAATTTGAGGAAAGTCAATGTCTTAAAAAGAAAATAGACAAACAAATAAATAAAGGAATCTACCCACATATAAGGAAACAGAGTTAAAACAGAACGAGAATTGAAAATAAATTTAATATCCTCAGTGAGATAAAGGAAAGAATTGTATCTGTGAAACAAAAAAAAAAAAAAAAAAGGAGATTCTAAAATAAGAGTAAGATATTATCACAGACCTGTACCCCTGGGGATAAAAATATATATTTATAAAAAATAAAAAATTAAAAGAAAAAAAAGAGTAAGATATTAAAAGAATAAATTAGTGAACCTGGAAAGAAAAATAACTCCTAAGTTACAGGGAAGAAGAAACTCTTTAAATGTCAAGGTGTAGTGCTTTTCAATTTTTCAGTGGGAATGAAACAACTGCTTTGGTAGCTCTGGCTGATCTGATGAAAACCTGAAAACTATAAAGTAAAAAGCATGAAAGCTATAAAGTTTCATGGAAACCAAATAGCTAACAAGGCTCCTCCAGAAGCTGCCTTGTTAGCCTCCTGTCTTGTGTGCAAAAAACCCAAAAAACCACAAACAAGCAAACAAAGAACACAGTGATTTTTCCAAAGCGTGTTTTGTTCTCTTTAATGACTGACACAAAATATGGCAAGAGAGACCAGAAGCCTGATGGTCAATAGTAGCATGGTCCCACACAGCTGATTTGACCTGTTTAATTGCAACGGATGGGAGTGAAATGCTGTATGAAGTACTTCCAAGTTCTCTTTCACCCTCTTATTATGATGGGCCAAACAAATTAATGACTGTGAAGGAATAAGAAAATGAAAGACTTCCTAGAATTTTAATGAGCCCTCAAATGAAGGCTTTTGAAGAGGTCATTTTATAGATCAAAATTAGCAAGAAGGAAAACAAACACAACGTTGGGAAAAAAAAAAAAAAAAACCTAAAGATTCAGATTAAGTAGCCAAATTTGAACATGCTCAGACACAAGACTTTCAGGACTTTAAATTTCTATTGACTCCAAGGCAGCAACTTTCTCTCGTCTGAGCTGAACCAACATCATGCAGGATGCCCCCGTGGAGCCAGTTGTATGGCCACAGGAAAAGGCCCGGGATGCTTACCCGCAGCCTGACACACAGACAGGTACAGACGTGTGTGCACTCCAACATGGCCCAGAGATGTCCAGGTGTAGGGGACCTCACTTCCCACTGCTCTCCTTGAAATATGATTTTGACAGTTTTGAGAAACTTGCTGGAGGATGAAGATCTAAAAATCTGGAGAAAACGTCTTCAATTTGGTCAATTTCTTTTTTTCTCCCCCTTTTCCAGTTTTTATTTAAATTCCAGTTAGTTAATGTCCAGTTTGATATTAGTTTTAGGTGTAGAATTTAGTGATTCATCACTTACCTACAAGGCCCAGTGCTCATCACAAGTGCTTCATTAATCCCCATCACCTGGTGAACTCATTTCCCCCCATCCACCTCCCTTCCAGCAATCCTCAGTGTGTCCTCTATAGTTAGGACTCTACTTTCTGGTTTGTTTCTCTTTCCCCCGTCCATGTTCATTGGCTTGATTCTCAAATTCCACCTATGATGAAATCATATGATATTTGTCTTTCTCTGACTGACTTATTTCACTTAGCACAATACTCTCCAGCTCCACCTCCATCATTGCAAATGGCAAGATTTCATTCTTTCTTTTTTTCCTTTTTTTAGCTGAGTAATATTCCATTGTATATATATGTCACATCTTCTTTATCCATTCATCAGTCAATGGACATTTGGGCTCTTTCCATAATTTGGCTACTATTGATAATGCTGCTATAAACATCAGGGTACATGTGCCCTTTCAAACAAGTATTTTTGTATCTTTGGGGTAAATACCTAATAGTGCAATTGCTGGGTCATAAGACAGTTCTATTTTTGACTTTTTGAAGAACCTCCACACTGTTTTCCAGAGTGGCTGCACCAGTTTGCATTCCCACCAACAGTGTAAAGAGGTTCCCCTTTCTCCACATCCTTGCCAACACTGATTGTATCCTGTGTTGTTAATTTTAGCCATTCTGACTGGTGTGAGGCGGTATCTCATTGTAGTTTCGGTTTGTATTTCCCTGATTATGAGTGATGTTGGGCATCATTTTTCATGTGTCTGTTGGCCATCTGTATATATTCTTTGGAAAAAATGTCTATTCATGTCTTCTGCCCGTTTTCTAACTGGATTATTGGAGGTGGTGGTTTTCAATTTTATAAGTTCTTTATATATTTTGAACACTATCGGATATGTCAATTTCTTATCAAAATAAAACATATTTTTTGAACTGTTGATAGATCTTTTTAGGACTCTGTAAGCAAGACTTCCTTAGGTAGTCTTGATATTAAAATGTTGTCATGACTGCATAATGGGAATCATATCCTAATCATTCTGAATAACAAAGGTCAGAAATAACCAGAAATGGACAAAATCCATTTTTTCCATCTATAACTGGAAATACTGACCCTTAAAAAATGTTCAAAAGAAAAGTTTTGTAAACCAATAATTTAGGGCACTGCAATGTAATATAAGTTTTCTTCTGGAGTTTCAGAATTTACATTTGAATATTAAAGGCCCTTAGAAGGTCTACAGTAAGTAAGTAAGTAAGTAAAAAAATAAAACCACGATCTTTGATAAACCCAATATTTTGTTGTTGTTGTTGTTGTTTCAAGTTTATATTTAAATTCTAGTTAACATATAGTGTAATATTAGTTTCAGGACTAGAATTTAGTGATTCATCCCTTACATATAACATCCAGCATTTCTGGAACTTATTTGTTCATTGATTATTTGTTTGTCCATCCATCCACACTAACAATGATTACTTCTCATGAAACTAGCATTCCACGGGACACATGTCAGGAAGCATGGTATACTAGAACAATGTCACTGCTCATTCTTCTTCTATGAGGCTTTCCTCAATGACAGCCAGAATTACCACTCTATTCCTCTCTGTTCCCAAGGAACTTTCCACAAACTATTTAGAGAATGCATAATGAGATTAAGCAAAATTTTGAGGGATGAATTTGATGAACATAATAGCTAATAATGTACTTATATCTCCTCAGATAATAGATTCCTTCAAGCATGAAACATTTTCTTATTCATTTTAAGGTTCTTAGCACATAGTGGATTGTTAAACATTTGTTCACTCATGTGGCTACATCATTTCTCATCTTTGCTTTTCTCTGTATTTCTTTTTTTTTAATTTAATTTAATTTATTTATTTGAAAGACAGAGATCACAAGGAAGCAGAGAGGCAGGCAGAGAGAGAGAGGGAAGCAGGCTCCCTGAGCAGAGAGCCTGACTTGGGGCTCCATCCCAGGACCCTGGGATCATGACCTAAGCTGAAGGCAGAGGCTTTAACCCACTGAGCCATCCAGGCATTCCATCTGTGCTTCTGCTCCACTGTCTTGACCACTGCTTTCCTCCACAGGCCTTGTAGTTTCTGCTTTCTTGGGACGTCAGCTCATCATTTGACTGGACTGGAGTCACCTCTGGCCCTGACTCTATGATTTTTGAGATCTAGAGAACACCACTATTCAGTTACTGTCTCTGTGTCTCTAGGTTCAAATTATAAAGAAAAATCTGGTTCAACCCAACCAATATTTTGTTCGCCTTTAATCAACTGCCTACCCTTGGTGCAATCAATGGTGTTCTGTCTGGTGATGTATAAGGAAGGACTGATGCCCTACATGTGTGCACAGGATAGTTTTGGTGAGAATAGAAGTCAAGTATGAGTAGAAAATTGGCAAATCTACCCATTCAACCACCACATGTTTGCCAGACATGCTTGCTATGAAGATGCTCATGAGTATCAATATTAGACCCATTTAGTCTCTTTTCAGGTTATACTCCCACTCATCAGAAAAAAGTATAATAGTGAAGCTTTATAGCACTTAAAAGACAACAGCCAGGAAAAGTTTGAGGGAAGCAGGAGTCTCTGGCATTTGTCTAATGATATAATTAGCCATTGAATAATCAAAAGTTAGCACAGTACCAAAAATATTTTTGGTACTGTGTATGTTTAGTTTGTACAACACCCATTTCATTGGCTTAAGGTGAGTAGACAAAGGGTTTCAGCTAAAAATGCAATACTTTTCCCACATACATGGGATTCTCTGAATGGTCTATCTCAAAATATGCCCATATTCAGTTCCAAAAAATTTTCCCTTATAATTACATTGGTTTTGAGCACTTTCAAAGCATTATAATGGTTTTAAAAAGTCTATAATTTTTCTTTAATATTGATCCCTCTTTACCACCAAAAAGAATTTAAAAACCCCTCCCTTCTATTTACATTGGTGAATAATAGAATTTTTGTTTTTTAGTGTTAGAAGAATCTTAGAACCATTGAATTCAGGAGTCTCAGTCATCCCCTCATTTCAAAGCTAGTCATGGGGATCTATAAACTATTTTTATTGCTTAAAAATCCTTAATGGAAATCAACATTTATCTCTATTAAAACTCAAAAGCAGGCTAACTCATCAGTTCTCTTTGCTGTAGACTTAAAAAGTATTTGCTCAATGATAACACTGACAACTTTACATTAATCAGATGATCTCGTGGACAGTTATAAGCATAGAAGTCCAATTTTTCTTTCCTTCCCATATTGTTGCCTCAGTCCCCAGAGAAAAGACCTTCTGCAGAGGGTAGATCTCTTGCAGAAGGCTGTAGAGATGGTTTCATTCCCTCCTTCCATCCTCTTACTTAATTCTCTCCGTAGGAAGAGGGAGGGGAGTCTGATGAGACTGGGAGGAATCTAGTATTTCCAGGGCTTATTCTCTTTGTTGGGCAGGGTTAGTGCATTAAATGTTGTCCTGTTGGAAGCAGGATCTCATGTGTGTTTCTTTCTTGAGCTGCTGTGTTACCCCAAGAGGTAAGAAGAGAGGTCCCACTGTTCTTAGGTTCCCCTGATGGTCCATGGTAAAGGCTGGGGTGGGCAGTGGAGATGGTAAGGATGGCCCAGCCATGCCCAGCTCCCAAGATGGGAAGTCATCATCCCAGTCATGTTTTCTAAGATGAAAAAAAGGTAACATTTGATATTTATTCATTCAACTCAGTATTTTGCATTTATCCAGAGTGAGCCAAAATGTGGAAAAGAAAAAAAATAATAAGTGGTAGGATTTAGGCACTAGATCCCTTCTTTAAACTTCTGACAATGTCTTCAATTTATTTAATTGGAGGAGGGAGTATTAACCCTTAATAAATGGGATTTGCTAGGTGGAGTTTTTAAAAACATTTTATCCATTTGGAAAGAGGGGGAATTAAGAGGTGGTCACTAATGATAACATTTGGAAAACACTGGACTAGTCTAATTTTTTTTCATTTCTCAGACCAGAAAGCTGAGATCCAGAGGACTTAAGTCAAGATGAGACATTTTTAGTGAGCAGCAGAGCCAGATCTGGAGCTCAGATCTCTTGACCACTCTCTCTGTGGAGTCTCTTTCCACCCCAGCCTGTCTCAAATCCAGCTAGTGAACTGGGTCAGGAAGATCTTCAGAACATAACATTGTCTGAGCTAATGATTCTGATCGCTGGTCTACAAGAAGAAATTTGGGGGTGGGATTCCTGAACTCAGTGGTTTGTAACGTTGCCTATACATATGATCTACTAGGGGAAACTTTTAAAAAATCCCAGTGTCCAGGTGACATCCCCAACCAATTAAATGAGAACGCAGGAGGTGGGACTTAGGCATCACTATTTTTAAAACCTCCCCAGGTGATTCCAATGTGTGGCCAATTAGAGAAGCACTGCCCTTACATTTTCCTCAGTGAAGACAGATGCAAAGGTTTTGATTAAGAATTACTTTAACCTCAGCCAGCCAGAGGGCAATTAGGAAGCACTTAAAATTAACTCAACTCCCACTAGCACAATGCCTTGTGCATAGAGATAATCAATAAATATTTGTTGCTGTAGGAAGATGTGACACTTAAACATCAGCTTTGACTTAAATAAACCACCAAAAATAAGAGTTACTCTTTACTGAAATATTAAGAGAATGTGGATTGGTGAGGCAGACTGGAGCCTGTTCTCTTGAACGCAACCTTTGTGGAGAACAAAAAAACCTCATTCACTCTGTGGGAGCTCAGAATTTGTTCCTGAAATCTACAAAGACCAGACAGGAACTAAATTTGGGTGATTCTCTCTTCCCTTCTATTCTTCAAATGGTCTCTTTTTAAAACAGAGAAGACATTTTAGTTAACTGCCCCCCTTAATCCCAAAGAGAGGGATGATGGGTTCCATGTATCTCCCCATAAGACTGGTTATGGTGAACGGATAAAAGCTGATACCAAGAAGGATTTGGGTGAAGAAAAATAGTTATATCCTGTCTTCTCTGGGATTGGGTCAAGGGTAGTATAGAGAAGAACCCTAACCTGGGCACCCCAAAGTCAAAGCTTTCATTCTTCCCATGCTGCTAAATTGCTATGTGATCTTAGAGGCAAAAATTTCCCTGGCATCAGTTTTCTCATTTACAAAACTGGTGACACTGCTTTCTTTTACAGAATTGAATGTGAAATTGAATGAAGTAGTAAGTGGGAATGTTGTGTGAGAAGTATACTCTTTTCTAAAGATGAAACCAATCTGGACATTGGAAGAGTTACTATTTCAATCTACTATTCCAGAAAGCCAAAGATACACATCCAAACATTCATTAAACAAAACCTAACGAGAAATGACCTGTGTTGGGTGCTGCTCTAGGAAACAGGGAGATAAGAGTGAAGTAGATAGGCAAGCTCCCTGACCTCAGGGTGTTTCGTGCCTAAGAGATGAAGGAGATTATACAGAGTAGTCAGACTTCACGGTGTCCTCCTGCAGTAACAACCCCCCAATTTCGGGTGGCTTACAATCACTGCTTTATTTTTTTCCATTCATGTTATATGATGTTGGTTGTGATTTAGTCCACAGTCTTTTCATTATGAGATCCAGGCTAAAGGGCAACTCTTTACATAGTATAATCTGTCCCTGTGGTAAAAGCATTTGTGCTGGTGCAGGCACACCATGGCTCAAAAAGCCCCCATTAGACATAACGTACATTGTATTCCCTTTCACTGGCAATGGTAGGTTACATGACCAAGTCTGCCATCCATGGGATAGGCTGGACAACTCCTCCACCGAACTTGGCAAGTTACATAGCAACAGACAGGATCTATAATCCTTATGCAGAGGCAAGGGAACAACTGAGAGGGATAGTAACATCTGTCCCATCTTAAGAGTGTCCCAGTGGGCACTCTTAAGATGATGTGATACGCTGAAAGAAGGAAAGTTTAAAGTATGATGGGAAGTCAAAGGATGGCCATAAAATTCCAGTAGAAGTGGGGAATTGGGGAAGGCATCCCAGAATGAGTAGGGAGCTGCCAAGTGAAGGGGGTTGGTGGAGGGGGTACTGATTTAGACAAAGGAAAAATTGCATACAGAAGGGTCCTAGGCAAGGAGAAATGTAACACATTTGCATTTTAAATCTGGAATGGGGGATGCCTGGGTGGCTCAGTTGGTTAAGCAGCTGCCTTCGGCTCAGGTCGTGGTCCCAGCGTCCTGGGATCGAGTCCCACGTCGGGCTTCTTGCTCCGCAGGGAGCCTGCTTCTCCCTCTGACTCTGCCTTCCACTCTGTCTGCCTGTGCTCGCTCTCGCTTGCTCTCTCTCTGACAAATAAATAAATAAATCTGGAATGGAAGGTGGAAGGGTATAGTAGGGATAACTAAAGCTGGAAGTTTGGGGACCTGATAAATACGGTCACCACATACTTTATCTTTCACTATATCTTCCCAATCTAACTGCTTTGGGGAGTGAAATGGGATACCAGTTAATACTTACTGTTAATAAGTATAAGGCATGAATCAGGACTATCCCAGGGAGATGAGGGAGAATGTCATCTGACAACAAGCTATGATGTGGACTTTATCATATGGACAAGACTTTGAAGGATCCTAAGCAGAGAAGAGGCAAGTTCTCATTTTAGGAAGCTCATTCAGACTATAATGTGGAAGATTGGCTGGCAAAATAAAGTAGACCATAATTCCTAGTAATAATCCAGATGAGAGATGGAAGGTTGGACACACGTACACATACACACACATATAGACACAGGTGTAATCCGTTATGTACAAAAGATGGGCTCATTTCTGCCAAACAAAATATTTCTGGCCTATAAAATTCCCGTGAAGGCATGTGTTTGTTCCCAGAGTCATCAGGAACAAAAGCAGAGACTAACATCTTCAGATCATATTATACAGCTGAAGGAGTACTTTAGTGATTTATAGGAGTCCTTTCAGTCACTAAACAGTCAAGGAAGACTCAAATACGCATAAACACTTACACATGATTCTTTGTTCCAAGAGACTGCCTTTCCCTGAGGATTTCTACGGGAAAATGTGGTTGCTATGCATATCCAGCAGAAATACCATTATGCTTTGTGCCCAAGACAGGTCAGAATTGGGGTGTGTTCCAACTACCTGGGATTGGTAGCACTATTGATTCATGTCTGAGATCTGCCAGGGATTTATGCTGAAAGCCCTAAAGTGAAAGAGGTCAGCATTACTGTCTGGACACTTTCAGCCGGGGCATCTTTAAGATGAACACACTTGCTTCCCTGTGGTTCAAGGTAACCAGCTAAAACTGGGGAAGATCAGTTTGAGATGTTATATGGCCTTCTGTATAAGAACCTAGGGGTGAGTTGAAATTTCTGGGTAATTATGATCAGGGAGAATGAAACCTAACTGCTGGCAGAACAGAACACCAATAAGAAATGATTCAAAGGTTAGGATGCCTGGATGGCTCAGTTGCCTGAGTGCCTGCCTTCACCTCAGGGCATGATCCCAGGGTCCTGGGATCAAGTCCCTCTTCAGGCTCCTTGCTCAGCCAGGAGCCTGCTTCTCCCTCTGCCTGCCGCTCCCCGGGCTTGTGCTCACTCTCTCTCTGTCTCTCTCAGTCTGGCAAATAAATTAATTAAATTAAATTAAAAAAAGAAATTATTCATATGCTCCAGGAGGCCTTTCTACCACCTAGATGATGCCATTCTTCCCACATTAGGTTTGGCTTCCTTTCTCTGACTTTATTTTTTGTTTGTTTGTTTTTGTATGTTTTGTGTTTAGCACATGTTCTGTTCTATTAGCCATACACAGAGCACTTTGAAATAAAAGTATAGCAAGAAAAAGTATATTCGCCTATCCCAAGTCCTGAGTGCAGCAAGCACATTGTCTCCAGATCCCATTTCCATCCCACACATACGTGTATGCCCTCTTTTGCTTATTTGGAAATTTTGTAGGTCTGTCTGACATACATGCTCACAATGCTCGATGACATGACTCTCCCCCTCGCCTCTGCCATTCTGCTCCCTCTTTTCCTCCCAGGGCCTTCCTTCCCAGTCAGGCTTCGTTGCTGTTACAATCTCATGGAGTTTCCTACTCCACATTTTCAGCCCCGTCTTGCCCCCAGCAACTCCATTGCTGACCCTCTCATTACTTTTCCTTTTCTGCCAGCCAGCCTTATGCAGTTCCCAAAATATTTTAAAAAGCAAATGCCCTTGAATAATAATGATGGCTAACACTTTCTGACAGCTTATAGTGTGACAGGATGAGCAATGAGCTCTTCACAGGGACTGCTCATTTCATCCTCAACGTAGTCAATGACGCAGGTGCTTTTATTAGTCTGGTTATACAGTACTGAAAACTGAAGTGAAATCCACAACCAGAAAGCATAAAACTGGGGGGTAAAGCACCATTTCTGTGCCTGACACAGACTGTTAAGAATTAGAATTGTGTATGGCTGCAAGTAATAGGAAGAAAAAAACAAACAAACAAACAAACAAACAAACTCCCATGTTTTAAATTAGTGATGTTCTTTTCTCATATTGCCAGAAATACAGAGGTAATAGTTGCTCAGATTTATTCAGCAACAAAACAAAGCCAGGATTGATGTCTCCCAAGACAGCGGCACAGCTCCAGTGACACAAGTACCTTCAGAGCTGCGAGAGAAAGCACTTCCTCATTAAGAGTCTTTGTCTTTGGGGAAAAAAAAAAAAGAGTCTTTGTTTTTGGGGGAAGGGAACTATCCCACCTCACTTTTAGTCCCCTCCCTCCACAGGCACTACCACCACAGCAGACTTTCCTTCTCATGGCTGGAATTGGGCACACCCCTCCCTCTTGCCTCCACAGATCATTTACTGTCCAGGGATAAGGAATTTGCCATGACTAATTTAGACTAATCATGATTTGTTCCTTGGAGCTAGGGTGGAGACCTATACTCTGTGAACTGAAGGTATCTCTACTCAGTAACTGAACAAACTGAGATTATGTTACTGGGAAAAAGGGATAGAGATGGCTATCAGGGAGGCAATTTACAGTGCTTGCCAACATGCAACAGATGGTAGCTCCCATTCCCACCTACTTGAGAGTATTGAGAAATCCTGGTTTAAGTGCTGTCTCTGCTTTGTTCTCTCTCTCTCTCTCTCTAGGGTTTTATTTATTTGAGAGAAAGAGAGAGAGAGAGAGCATGCACACGAACAGGGGAAGGGGCAGAAGGAGAGGGAAAAGGAGAAGCAGGGAGCCCAACTTAGGGGTTCATCCCAGGACCCTGGGATCATGCCCTGAACCAAAGGCAGATGCTTAACTGACTAAGCCACCCTGGCACATCTATGTGCTTTGTAATCTCAAGTAAAATAACTTAATCTCACTAGACCTCAATTTTCCCCATTTGTAGTATGGGAATAATATAATGAAGTTGTTATAAGGCTTAAGTAAGAAAAAATGCAAATAAATACTAGGATGACTATTCATTGATCGCGATGTGTCCCTTGTGTTCTCTCATCATTCAGTTTGAGCTTTGATGTCACCTCTACCAAACCACCTCCTCCAGGCCTTCCTTGGCCTGGACTAAACTCTCCATGGGGCACTCTCTATGTTGAGTTTTCACTAGGGTAAGCTAGATTCAGGTGAATGGCCCTTGTAGATGGCACAAGGTAAGGTAGGGTCAGTTACATTTTTTGAAAACAGCTAACAACCTACCTTCAAATATCTGAGAGTATCTGGCTCAA
Source organism: Mustela nivalis (assembly GCF_964662115.1). Classification (NCBI taxonomy): domain Eukaryota; kingdom Metazoa; phylum Chordata; class Mammalia; order Carnivora; family Mustelidae; genus Mustela; species Mustela nivalis. Next base: position 81,214,637 of record NC_139020.1, read on the forward strand.
AGGGCATTCATCAGTATACATTTAAGCTCTAAATATTTTGTGGAACTCAATGCCAATTAATTCTCTGGTAATTTGAAAAGCCAAAAACTAACTATATTCCCTTAACTCATCTTGATCTCTGATTATCTGATATATTAATAAGGAGCAATTGGTCATGGTGTCAGCTGAATTAGTCATCATTTTTGTGGTTTCCTGGTTAATAACTACTTTCTTCTTCTTCCTTGCAAGCTAACATGCCCCCCAACGTAGTGCAATATGCCAGTCTCTGTTCCAGGCTTACCAGAATGTGGATGTGAAACCTGAGACGCAGCAACCGTCTTACAGCCATGAAACAGCAACCATGAAACAGCAAGCATGAAGAAGCAACCAATGCCGAGAGGGACAGAGCACAGAATGAAAAGGATATTGAGACGTTGGTGACATCACATATGCGCTAAATAGGTCTGTACTGTCTACCTCCAGACTTCCTAATAGCCGAAAAGATCAAGTATGTTAAAGTCCTGAAGGTGGGTTTCTGTTACCAATGGCCTGATACAATTGCAAGTCATGTCCATTCCAATTGTGTAACAGCTAAAGCAATTGCCATGTGAGTGCGGGTGGGATTTCAGAACATTTTAGGGTCAAAGAAAACTCGGACACCATCCTATGACCTAATTTTCATTTAAAATGAGTACTGAGGGGTGCCTGGGTGGCTCAGTGGGATAAAGCCTCTGCCTTCGGCTCAGGTCATGATCCCAGGGTCCTGGGATCCAGCCCCACATCGGGCTCTCTGCTCAGCGGGGAGCCTGTTACCCCTCTCTCTCTGCTTGCCTCTCTGCCTACTTGTGATCTCTGTCTGTCAAATAAATAAATAACATCTTTTAAAAAATAAAATAAAATAAAATGAGTACTGAGCCTAGAGTAGAACTGGTCAGCCCTATATGTCCTTCTGGACTCATGCCTGCTTCATTTGCCTCTCTTCCTTAATAAAGAGATAATCACTGAAGATCCCTGAGCTTGGTGTCTGACCCATAGTGAGCATGCTGTAAATAGTACTGATTACATAATTTAGGTTATTTCAGTTTTGTTTTTACTGTCTTTAATGGCAATAGTATTGTGCTGAATTGTCAGGATTCATTGAAGCGGTGTTTGTGAAGCAGCTGGAACATTCAGTCATTTGTTCAACAAGCATCAGTTGAGCATCCTCTATGAGCCAGGCACTGTCCTCGGCTCAGAGGATAGGGCAGCAAGCATGAAAGATAGGGACCCTGTTCTCATCCTGGCAGGGGCAGAAAGACCATAACCTATAAACACAGGAGTCAACCAGATTGTGTCAGCTGGTGATACTGCTACCAGGACACCAAAACATGCCCTGGGTTAGAGAGGCATGAGCAAGGGTTTATTTTAGTCAGGGTCAAGGAGGTCATCAGGGACGAGGTGACATCACAGCTAAAGCTAATCAATGAGAGGACACAAAGGGACACATAGCACCTGGTAAATAGTCTTCCAGGTATTTATTTACATCATTTTCTCACTTAAGCCTCAAAACAACTTTATTGTATTATTCTTATTTTACAAATGGGGAAAATCGAGACCTCAGTTATGTATCTTGCTTGAGGTTACAAAGCACATACATGGCAGAGCCAGCATCTGAACATGATTTAGCCCAAAATGACACCTGGATGCCAACACTCCTGAAGGGAGAGCCAGGTACTCCGCCAAGACATTCTCGTGTAACAGCAAGTACAAGCACAAGACAGGGAGCCTCTCAGGCTGGTGGCCACAATGGGGGTGAAGACCAAACCTTAGGAACAACTGGGTCAGAGCAGCCAGAGCACAGGGGCCTTGCCTGGCCATCTGGGTGCCTCTAGTCCCTGGCTGCCTGATGAACTGGTTGGGAGCTTGTGGCGATTTCAAAATGTCACCAAGATGGCCTGCATCTCCAGAGACTCTGGAAAGATAAGGGTTATCCCACTTGCCAGTCTCATGCTACAATCACCTCTGCCATATCATATGGGGCAACAAGTCTCACTCAGGTGACTTACCGTTCAGCCCTGCCTGGTAAGTGAAGGAGGAAGAAGAAACTTTGAGAAGGAAATTCCACTGTCATAACACCCTTAAAACTCCAATAGTCCTTTCTTTATGCAAAATGGACTTTTTGAGAACTTTCTATGTGCCCAGCAGTGCTAAAAAAGATGAGTTTTCTATTTTCATCAAGCTTTCATCCAGAATAGAAGAGGGAGATAAAAAATAAGGGCCAAACAAGCAGGAGAAGCTCCATAATAAAGTTTGGGGAGAAAAACAACATCAGGAAATGAAAGTGGTGGGTGAGAAGGCCACAGCAGAGAAGGTAGCCATGGAGAACATGTGAACTGATGTCTGGGGGTGGGGGCGACAAGGAGGGACCAGCCGGGGGAAATGTTTGGACAGAGTGTTCCACAGTCCCACCCAACCTCAGCAGCTTGAGGAAGGAGCAACCTGCCACATATGAGGACTAGGAACCACAGGCAGGGATGCTGGCCTGTGTGAGCTAGCCATAGGGGCTTGAGATGAAGTTAAAGAGAGACTGGGGCCAGGTCGTGTGAGTCCTCGCTGGCTGCTATGAGAATGTTGACTGGCTCTCGGTCCCGGTGAAAAGCCCAAAGGTGCCACTGTGGGGAACACACGCAGTACTCCTTTGAACTCAGAGAGTTTGGGAGACCCCATATCAGCCCCCACTCTCCCACTGAGGGAGAAAAGCCCTGGTGTCCATTTTTGCTGTGGTCTATCCCTGATTTCTGCTGAGATGTCTAGAACATGAATAAAGATCTCTGGATGACATGGAGCTCCATCTTCCCATCCGGTGTGGCCATCCATCACTGGGAGGTGAAGCCGGGAGGCTTGAAGTCAGGTGAAAAATCTGCCCGTATTTCTTTCTTTGCTTCATCCTATATATTTCAGAAAACAAGCCTTTTCCTCACCAGTCTGTCCCACAGCCATCCTGAGCTTCTCCAGGGTATAAGAGTGTGGTTTTTTCATGAAAAGCTGATAGAAGTCACTGAATACTGATGGAGCAAATCCTTGGTCCAGCCCAATGGAGTCATTTGTTGAGAATATCCTTATGTAAAAAAATGCCCTTCTCAGACTCTTTGTCTCTTATCTGAGGTTATCCTGGTGATACTCTCAAGAACCCGGAAAGGTCAGCTATTTTAGTCCAAGCCCATCTTTAATTAATTGTAGTATTTGTGTTTAAATAGATCAATAGCCAAGTTCGACCTCAGTGGACAACATGAGCCATTATGATATCATTGCAATATGTGGGTCAGGCCAACCACTTGTATTGAACCCAGCAATGCACGCCAGAAGCTTCTGTTCTGTTGAATATTGTACTTCAGTGTTAAAAATGGGAAGGTTGAAGTGCCTGGGTGGCTCAGTGGGTTACACCTCTGCCTTCAGCTCCGGTCATGATCTTAGGGTCCTGGGATCGAGCCCCGAATTGGGCTCTCTGCTCAGCAGGGAGCCTGCTTCCCCCCCCACCCCACCTGCCTCTCTGCTTACTTGCGATCTCCCTCTCTCTCTCTCTCTCTGTCAAATAAATAAATAAAATCTTTTTTTTTAAAAAAAATGGAAAGGCCCTACTCCAGCTAAGAGGCCATCCTCTTAGTTCAGCTAAGCTCCGAGCCCAAAGGAAGCAGGAGGAGCCTGGTCAAACCTTGGGTTCCTTGAAGCCATGAGATGGACTGCCAGCTGGAACCACAGCCATGTTTCAGAGGAGTCTGTCTTCCTGAAGAGGAAAAAATAAAGAAAAACGAGCAACTGCATACATATAACCTACACACTCTGTTCTTCTGTATTTCGCAATAGTTTTAAAATACTTTCCTTTCCCCCTGAGTCAGCCTTTCCTGGCGTGTGCAGTTAACTTTATTGTCCAATTGGAAATTGGATCATTATTTGCATCTCATCTCACCAAGAGTAAGCACAGATCATTCAGTAATTGTGGAAAAAAAATCCATGGAGATACCAGCTTTTTAAAGTGCAGATAGCAAATGAACCACATCCTGCTATCATTTTAAATTTCTCTTCTGAAAAAAAATTTTCTCCTCTGTACTTTCTGGAAGGATTGATGAGTGTTTTCTTGAGAATGGATGCTCAACTCTTCCTTCCTGTTCTGTGGTATCCTTTCAGGAACTAACTGATGTGTCAGAGCTTCAAATGGACCTCTGTATAGGTGAAGGCTGCTAAGCAACCACAGAACTCAGCTTCTAGAAGGTGGGCCTTTCCCTGAGGAAGAGGAAAGGAGGACTGAGGGGAAATGGTCACAGCTCCCTTCCTTACAATTTACAAAGAAGAGAGTATTAGCAAATGGCACTTATCCAAGACTGGTCTCTGTTTCTGTCTTATTTATCATACTATCTGTATGATTCCCAGGGCTGGCCTTTATTAGCTCTATGATCTTGGGTAAGTTTCTTAACTTTTCTGTGCCTACGCTTCTTCATTCATCAAATGCGGGGATAATAATTTTACCCACCTTATAGAGTTGGCATAAGGTTTAAGTGAGTTATTTTATATAAAGTCCTTAGACTAGTGTCTGGTACTACTTAACATCATATATTTGTTAATTATAGGGTCTTCTTTTGGCATTCAAAATATGACTATTTTTGCACTGGTGAAATGCACCATTGAAAGGAGTAAACCTGGGGACCAAGACCCAGGGAATTCCATGGATTCCTTTTCTCTGCTTTTATATCAATACATTCTAATTGCATGTTTGCATTTCTATATACTTGACACCAGTGGACCACCATTTAACACAAATGGCAGCAGATCCGGCATCCGTGTGGTGTTTCCTGAGGTGTTTGCAATCAGCTTCTGTGGCCAATAGGAACACCTATCTCAGGGACGCTTAGAGTAGCCTATGATCCATATTGCTTGCCCAACTCCACAGATCTCATTTATCAGTCAGAAATGGTGGTTTCCTGCACCTTTTGAGCAAATAATGCACTTAACTTTGCTAGTGTAGAAATACAAGTCTCTTTTAATGCCACACTTTGGTTTTTGTTAGCTGGTGAAAACTTTCTCCACTGTTGAGTGAATCTGTTCTTTGCTGATCCAGGTTGTCCAGAATGCACCCTCCCACACTCACCGGGTGTCTCTCCAGTCCACTTGCTGCTCTCTGCTTCACCCACTCTTTAACCAACATAATGGTTTCAGTTAGCAGGATGGAAACACACAGCCATAGCATAGATGTGCCTAAATAGAACAGTTTTTGTTTCTCTGTGAATTAACTCAGTGTACCTCTTGGAGCCACGTTTCCACGTGCAGCTAAAGACCGAATCATCCAACAATTCAGTTCCTTCTCATTGTGTCTTTGGATTGGAGAATAGAGTTAACTCAAAATTCTCCCCTCTTTCTGTAGGTGGTCAGTGTCTGACTACAGATGGCTGCCTTGACTTTGGAGTGAGGCTTCTTCTCCTTAAGCCCTCCCCAGCCACCCTCATGCTGCATTGTGGTGCGGATTGTCCCTCCTGAGGCACCTCCCTTCCAAGGTCAGGTTATTACTTCTGGTCATGTTGTTCCCAGGCAGGGCAGCCTGTGGACTACTGGCACTTGAACTGTCAACACAGAGGACTTCTAGTCCCTCTCACAGGGGCATAGAGGGCCTCATGTGCAGATCAGTTCTATGGCATCCCCCTACTCCAACTGGGGCATTTGGGGCTCCTGGTCTTCTGAGGCTCAGCCAAGTTGGCATCAATCAGGTTTGCCGTTTGGGGTAACCACCTATAGCCTGAGACACAGGGGGCCTCCACCTCAGCTCAGCACCATGAAAAGGAGTGTGTCTCTCTCAAACCACAACTACATTTCAAGCCCATCACCAGTGGTCCTGGAAACTTTTTGTGTGTTCTCTAGAGCCCCAACAATGACAAAGCCTTGTAGGGGATGGGAGGGTATAAGTGTATCTCTATTTCAGGACATAAGGCATCCTCTTTGGCCAAGCACACTAGGCACCCATTCCCTTGGCAGAGCTTGTGTGCAACAAGCTGGGCCCTGTCAGGTAGGACTAAGAGCATCTTTGTTCTCTCCTCACGCCTGCCCCACCCACCCACTCCTTCCCCTGCAGCCCCCTTAGGATGAGAAATGGGCAGGTCCATGACTTTTCTAGTCACTCGTGGCTCATAAATCCTCTGGCCACTTTAGCCCTCAAAAAGTCTCAGACCAATAATCAATGTGTCTCACTCTAGCTAGTCATAAGACCTCTGAGCGTTGTTTCAGGTCCTCTTCCCTCTTCAGCCGTTGGATCTTGCAGTAAGTAAGCCTGTGACGAGAGAGGGTCGATGGTCTACCTCTCTGTTTCCCCACCTTATGCAGTCTGGTGGTTTCAGTTTCTGAGTCTTTCAGGAAAGGTGTCACTTGACTGGCTTTTATATGGTGTTGCTTCATCCTGCTGGTACAGATGGTTAAAGCTAACCCTTTTGGGTGGCCCTCATCCCCACCATCCATTTCCCTGCATTATCTATGACAGGTCACTCAGTTCCTCCTGCGGCCTCACACACTGGTGGTACCTCCAGGCTCGTTCACCTGAGGCCTCTTCACCACAGGAGGTCTTCTGGATGGTCTTATGGGCTTACTTGTGTTCTGTTCCCCCTGCCCTCATCCCCAAAAGACATACTGAAGTCCCAACCTCCATGTGCCTTTATTTGGAAATAGAGTCTTTGCAGATGTAATCAGGTTGAGATGAGATCATACTGGACTAGGGTGGACCCTAAATCCAATGACCAGTGTATCTACAAGAAAAAAGAAATCTGGGCATTGACACTTACAGGGGGAACACCAGGTGATGACAGAGGCCAAGACTAGAGCTTTGCTGCCACCAGCCAAGGAACACCAAGGACTGTGGGCAACCACCGAATGCTGAACATACACTCCCTCCGAATCCCCAAAGGAAAGCAGCCCTGCTGACACTTTGATTTTGGACTTCGAGCCCCCAGAATTGTAAGAGAATAAATTTGTGTTGTCTTAAGGGACCCAGTTTGTAGTGTTTTGTTAGGGCAGCCCTAGGAAATGAACGCATTCAAATTCTCTTTAGACAGAGCTCCTTTGTGTGGGGATTATACTTTCAAATATACTTTCTTCATTTTGCATCCCACACCCCCATCCAGCGTGGTGTCTGGAACACAGATGTCATTTCATTAAATGTTAAATGAATGGATGTGAGCTACATGATTGGAGAAAACACTCAGATATTTGGTGATGATTGGATGACTCATTGAACGGGTTGCTTATTATTTTGCCAGTTTCATCTTATACCAAAAAAAAAAAAAAAAAAAAGCCATTCAGTTATAAAACCTCTTTAAGTCAAAAAAGATGCCTTATTTATATAATGAAAATAAACCCTTGGTAACTAAGCTTTATAGTAGTTAAATTATTTAATAATCCAATTATTTTTGAGTTCCTTCTCTGCTGTCCCTATGTAAAGAAATCCCTTCATTTAAAAGAAGTGCTACACAAAATTATAGTTCATTGAATTTTGAATGCCTTTGTAAAAAGAGAAGCATCATGAATGACACTAGCATCTAGTCAGATAATGCTAATGCACAGAACTGCTATTTTCTTGCTTGCCTTCTTTATGCTGTCTTTTGATTTTTAATTGTTTTCAAATTAAAGCAACCTTGCAAATTCATAGCAGTCTGAAAGCTCTGCCTGGCTTACTGTTCCAGGAAATCCACACATCTGTGCAAAAGGATCGTTACTTCCCCAAGGATGGATGCAGCAGGGTTTCTTTTCCTTTTCTGGTTCTTTCTACCTCTTTTCTTGCTTCTTGTCCTTGTAAATATGTTTATGCCATCCTGTGCAAGAACAGGGAGATTGTGGGAGCCAACACAGCATCATAAAATGAAGGCACACTTAAGTCTGCCCCCTTTTTGGAATTTAGTCTCCACCCAGCTTGGTAGGCTGAAAAGAGCAGGACAGACAAATCAAGCAGACAGATGTTCAGCCCTTTCCTCCCCCAAACTCCTCTCAGGTAATTTGCTGACAGATAAATAAGCCCAAAGGCAAAAAAGGTTCAGCTGCCCAGAGACCTTGGAGACTCTGGGCAATATGTTCTTGAGTCAGTCAACATGTGGGGCAGGGGGCCGATCATCCCTGTGCAAACACACACCTGGTAGGAACAGAGATGCAAACAAACTGAGGAAGTGATCTAACTGGTAGGGGAGAGAGAGGCTTGGTGGATTTCAGCTTCTCCACTAGGAAGGTGGGTCATCGATGTAATATACTTTTAATTAAGGAAGTTTGAGAGGCTTCTTATCACATGGGTGAACAATTTCTTAGAGTAATATAGAGGTTGTCAATGATTCTTTCATGTTCAAAAAACCCTATATTGTGCTGTAGGTCAATGAGAAGCTGTGGAAGGTGAGATCTGTTCAATACTCATGGCCTAAGGTCTGCAGAAATTTCCATAATATAAGGAAGGATCCTACAGGGACAAGAATGCTAAACTGCAGAGTTTTTTTCTCCTGGCTATCTCTGCTCCTTTGCCTCATCTTCCATAAACACCCCTAACAACATGGATTGCTAAATTGCTTTCTTTTAAATAAACCCAGGGATTAAAATTAAAACTTTGGCCAATCAATCTATCTTAATAAAAAAAAATCATATCAACCCAGGCATGCATCAGACAAGAGGGGAAAAATTGTGCGGATAGAATGAGATTTTAAAATGCAATTACAGAAAAGGCAGCTGTTTATTTGATTATCCCCTATCTTGGAATCTTGAACTTGCACTGTGTAAATGCCTGGTAGGCTATTGGGTCCTTTTACCCACTGCCAGGATTTCTCTTTGCCCTGTATTTATTTTTTATTTCCACCAGTGTTCCAAACCAATTGTTGTTAGAGCTCTAATGGTCAAATAAATATTCTTTTTAAAAATCACATTTTCTTAGTTTACTCTCAAACCACAGCTGCACATCCAAGTCTTTAGTCTCCTGGGCCCATCAAAAGAACATGCTGTTCTTAGTAAATAAAGACAAGGCATAAAATAGGAAATTCCACCCAATTTAAAATCTGATCAAGATGGACTCAAAATGAAGAATTCCAACACAAGAGGCTCAGACTCCATTCTGCTAAGTTTGGTCAAATACAGTATTTGGTGAAAAAATAATTTCTTCCTGCATCTGTCCCTCCCAGTGGCAGTTCATCCCTTTCTCCAAGGAAGGCCAGGCTGTTGGACTATCTATTCATGTAGTTCAAGGGGAAATTTTGACAACTTTCCATAGCTTTGATTGAGGGCATTGGAGGTCCTATTCTTGGCAATGCTGATTCAGGGGGATCATTTGTCCTTTTTTTTTCTCTTTTTCCTGCTGAGTGCTTCATGCATTTGGGGACTTCTTACCTTTTAAGATTCAGAGACAGGTAGAACCCACCATAGATCTAAAAGCAAAAACCTCCATATCCTTGCTGTCCTGGTCTCCCTTGCAAGAGAGGATAATGAGCTCATGAACTGGCCTCTGAGAGTCAACTCAGAGAAGTGGGCACTGCATGGGTCCTTTCTCTGGTGGCAGTGGTGGTTGGTGCTAGCAAGGCTACGGTGACGTTTTAGGTACCAAAGAAGCTTACGTGGCCTCATTAGGGGCATGGTGGATGCACTTGTGGTTTTCCTCCTTAGTCCTGCTCTCTGGCATGACTGGGCCTGTTGTCTCTGAATGTTTAGCTTTCTGCATGTTTCTCTAGCCCTCATGGTGATCTGAAAAGGATTCCACATCCTTTTCCTACATGTATCACTGCTGAAACCAGCCAGGGTTCTCCTGCTTGCAACTATGAGCACTGGTATTCATAAATAAATATCTGCACTTCCTTTGCTCGAACGGCTGTGTAGGGTATGGGAAAATTTTCATTTATATCCCCGAAGGGAATGTTGTTACTGAATGTTGATTGCTTTTCTTTAGTCTAAATTAATTAAATGACACAATATCCATTGTAGGAAACAAACGAAGATCATTTTACACAGTATATTGTAAATAGTGATAATAATGTGTGCTCTTTCCAGAGAACTAGTAAGAAACAATGTGTTCATTCAGACAGCTCCTGTTGGAAATTGTAAGGCAGTCCTCTACATTGTAATCCATTTCCTCCTTAGCTCTAATGCAGCAAATTCCACAGTGATTTAATAACAAAGTGACAGCAGTAAAATCCAATGTAGGGATAAGAGCTGGAAACAGTGAGTGTGTGAATCCTGCTATATGGGAAATGTGTGGGAGGGCACAAGATAGGAGAACAAGGAACAAAGCTATTGTCTCTGATATGTACCAAGAAAGTCTCTACTCTGTGTTCAGCCCCATCTCTTAGGGTCCACCCACAAGGTAGAGACCCAGGGTGCAGTGAGCTTGTTTTTAAAACAATCCTATACAGAGAGATTTTGCTTTCTTTTAAAACTGCTCCCAGGGGAAGAGGCTGCCCAGAAGGCAGATCAGTGGGAGCCCCCTGACCACTCCGCCACACAGAGAGCTTCCTCCTCTCTTCTAGCATCACCTGTCCTGCTTTCTTGGCACTCAGTTTAATTTCTAGATCTGCTCAAATGCCATTTAGCGTCCTTAGGCTCCCTGACTGTGGCCCTGCCCCTTCTACCTCTTGGTCATCGTCTGAAGCAGAATTGAAATTTAATACACATTTATTGATTGATAAGTCAGAAGAACTCAAGAATACATATTCAGACTGAAGCTGAACTTCAGGGGAAAGAATGTAATGAAGTAAGTGTCCCCGTCACGTGAAAAAGATTCAGATCTAGAACCATGCTAGAGGAGAAGTCACCAAGGGTGGAGAGGGAAGGGCACATGTATGGGTACTGGGAGAAGGCAGGAAGGTCAGGGACTTTTTCCTTTCTTCCTAAGCAAAAGTCAGGTTTCACACACTTTGGTGGCTAGCTGGTTGGTTTACTCTCCCATACATAGTACCAGAGCTAATAGGGACAGCACCTTCTATCAGCTGATGTCAGGGAGCAGGGCATGAGAAGTGGCTCATCAACACTATTCTACTTTTACTTAACATATATGAATCTCAAAGCACTGCAGAATATGTTAATTTGTTTAAACTTCATGCGGCAGGTTGTCTGTTTACCTCACTTTACAGGTAACAAAACTGAGGCTCAGCGATGGCAACCTCTGTCTGAAAGCCCATGAGTGGTACAGGCAGCAACAGGACACAGGTCCCAGGGCTTCCTAAATCGTCTCTGCAGCCTTATTAAATATCTCATCAAATTCCTTTTGAGTACAAAAATCAGTTCTTGTGAAAGAGCGATGAGACTTTTTATGCACTATGTCTTTGTAATACACCTTTCACCTTAGCCTATGCAGGTTTAGTGCCTGGGAAATGCATGACATTTGCATAGACAACTCAAAACAGATGAGAATGAATTGAGCAGCCTAGATGCAGAAGGCCCCGGGCGTTGTTCTAGCCCCTGAAATCTTCCCAGGGAGCTCTCATCCTCTGAGAATGTCTCTCTCATAGCTTCATCCCAGCCCAATGGCTCCTGAAGGTCTGTCCCCAGCCCTTTCTTGCCCATCTCCCTTATGTTCCAGCCCTCTGGCTGCCATGTCTACATTCCCGTGAAGTCTCTCCAACTAGTGCCTTGGACATGGCTGCCCACGGGAAAAGGATTGAACTGGATCTTACTTGGGACCACCACCACCCCCACCCCAGTATTTTGGGGAGCAATATCTGTTGCTTGGCATCATTTTGAGAAATGATTCAGCTCCCCTGTATCCAGCTTGACCCTCCCTGAGATACAGGCAACAGCAGAGTAGGTTATGAGCAGGTGTAGCACAGAAAAAATGCAGTAGTTATCTGGGTAGTCGCTAGGACACTCGGCTAGAACACTACTTGGGATAACTTTTTGCATAAGGACTCACCTATTAACCCTAAAATCTGAAAGAACAGAAATTCTGTTTATTATTTATTTAAAAAAACGATTAGTTGCACCTATCTATACCAGGAAATTTATGCAAGTTACCTTCTTTGAGCCTTGCAACAACATTTGGAGGTATTATTATGATGAGTTACATGTTTATGGATGAAGTTAGTCAGGCTCAGAGGGATTTTGTGCTCAAGAGTACCCAGTTAGTGAGCAGTGGTATCAGGATTGGACCCTCGTGTGACTCCAGTCCTCCCACCCCAGCCATGAGGACGCTTCCCCTCATTGCTGCCATTGCGGTGGTCCACTTGATCTATCCAACCAGAGATGAGCATTTACATTTGTGTTTCAGAAATCAGCATCAATATCTGCCAAGGATATATCACCCAAAACCTAATTATTAAACACATTCATCTCTTCTTACCTGACCTCATGTAGACATGAGCTACACTTAACTTTATTATAAGCAAACCTCTTCTCATTGCCTATATTTGTCCCAGAGTTCAAGCTCTAGCATCTCCATATGAGTGGGGAGAATTGAAGGAGTGATACGGGACAGGTCATTGGTTTTCTCAGCAAAGGGTCATGACGAAAAAAAAAAAAAAGGGTCATGACGAATTACTGGCTTTACCCTATATCTGTAAATTTACATTGTAGATAGGGAATTGATTTTCCTAAACTTAGCCCATTTGGGAAAATGGAATATTTCAATTATGTAGACAGTCCAAATCTTGGAATTAGAAGGTCAGACTTCATATGTTTTAAAAGAAACAATGAGATTCTTAAAACACAACATCTGCTCCCATCCAAGTACTAACCAGGCCCGACCCTGCTTAGCTAGATGTCCATCCACAGATGAATGGATCAAGAAGATGTGGTATATATACACAATGGAATACTATGCAGCCATCAAAAGAAATGAAGTCTTGCCATTTGCGACAACATGGATGGAACTAGAGCATATCATGCTTAGCGAAATAAGTCAAGCAGAGAAAGACAACTATCATATGATCTCCCTGATATGAGGAAGTGGTGATGCAACATGGAGGCTTAAGTGGGTGGAGAAGAATAAATGAAACAAGATGGGATTGGGAGGGAGACAAACCATAAGTGACTCTTAATCTCACAAAACAAACTGAGGGTTGCTGGGGGGAGGGGGTTTGGGAGAAGGGGGTGGGATTATGGACATTGGGGAGGGTATGTGCTTTGGTGAGTGCTGTGAAGTGTGTAAACCTGGTGATTCACAGACCTGTACCCCTGGGGATAAAAATATATGTTTATAAAAAATAAAAAGTTAAAAAAAAAAAAAAAAACACAACATCTGCTCACAGAAGGAAATAAAAAAAATAAATAAAACCTTCTGAACTCTCTTTTTCTGTCTTTAGAAATGACAAAACAATAAAACTAATATCCATATCTCTGAGTTATATGTTAGAGGGATTACTAGAATAATTCTAAACAATTTAATGAAGTACAAAACTTGCTGAAGGCAAGTGATAAAAATTCAGTGTGGATCTTCACCCATTTCCTCCCCAAACAATTAAGTGTGGTCACATTTTTAAGAAGCCAAGGAGCATCTTCTAAATAATATTTAAATCTTTCTCCCTCTCTTTTGTTATCCCCTGTTCCCCTTCATCAATTTTCTAAAATTCTGAAATTTTAGGCATACAGGGGTAGTAGTCATTCTAGAAGGCAGATAATCCTGATGTTGACAAAGTCAACATGTAGTAGTAATTAAAGCACACTAGCTCGTAAATACTATCAAATTTATGGGCTTTCTAGGAACTGTGCTTACCTAATGAGTTCTGTGCCCAAGTTTAATTAGTCAACATCCATTCCCACCAGCCCATTTATTCCCTCTTCCAAATCATCCTTTCCATAATCTCTTTGCTGTATGCAATGACCCCTCCCAAAGATTCTGCAGCATCTTTTCTTCCATTGTTTCATAGGGTGATAAGGGAAAAGTCTTTTTAAAATTATTGATTTATTTGTTTGTTTATTTAAGAGAGAAAGAGAGCTAGAGAGAGAGCATGAATAGGAGATTTAGGGAGGGGCAGAGGGAGAGGGAGAAGCAGAATCCCCATTGAGCAGGGACCGGAAGTGAGGCTCCATTGCAGGACCCAGGGATTATGACCTGAGCCAAAGCAGACACAATCAACTGAGCCACTCAGGCGCACCAATACATGAAAGGTGTTAAGAGCAAACATATGCAATATTTTTTTGACTGACATCAATAAGAATACGGATATATCTACATTTGAGCAAAGTATGAGCATTATGTGTACAGTACACACACTTAAGCTCTGTGCCGATGTGGTAACTTTTCTGTGTTTCATTTCCTTTCATAGCATTTGCAAAATGTCTCCATAAGACAACGTGTCTTCCTATTTTATCGTTGTGTAATTGTACATATTCTGCAAGCACTGTCATAACAATAGCAGACATTTTCAAAAGAGAAGGAAATCCATTCATAAGTCCACTTCTCAATGAATCACATTTTCATTTTTCCTTTTTTCTCCATCTCTGTCCATGTGCAGATGTAATATTTTCCTGGCCACAATTCTCCTTTAAGACAAATCTTGCCAATTTATGTATTCTTACCTAACATCGTTACATATTTTTACATGTAATACTGAGCTACCTATAACCAAATAACCTTGCCCATTCTAGTCCAAATACCATGAGAGGCAATCACTTAATTGTTCAACAACTTCTGAGCATCCACTTGGTAAACTACTTCTGAGCTTGCTGTTATGCTTTCAATCTATCTCACATGTGGTAAGTCTTTTATCCTGTTGGTGGCTTTGATTTTTGGACTTGACCACATTGTGTCAAGTCTGGCAAATAACATTGAAGCTGGTAAGAAAACCCAGCAAAAGTAAGAAGCAAGGCAGCTGGTGAGTAGCATCTTGAGAGTTGAGTTTCTTACGTAACACATAGACTGGCTCCAAAGATCATTTCCAGAGAGAAGCACGAAAGCGACTTGAGAAATAGCAGAATCAGTGTGACAATGTTGGTCACTCACAGAACCTTGCAGAAGGGTGTGATGCTAATTTGGAAATCCCAATCCTAGTATGTGATTTGTAAAAGCAATTCCCTTAAATTGGAACTGGACATCAGGCCCTCTTGCCACTAATAGCTGCCTTGTGCTTGGCTCTGCAGGGAGCATACACCCCTCACACCTCTCAGGCCCAAGGGTCAGACAGCTGCTATTAGATGAGCCAGGCTTTTCCCAGACTGGATACATTCAGGAAGGACGATCCAGAGGAGAGTCTTGCCCATTCTCTACAACTCATTTTAGTTTCAGAGGGCGGGGTTATCTGTAGCTAAAAGTGTGGTGGTTCATACCAAGAACCTCTCAGTGTGCGAGGATCAAAAGACTAAATTCTAGTCTTAGCCTTACACCAAGTAGGCTTTGAGGGGTCATTTCTCTTCTCTGGCTGCTGAGCTGGTGACTCTCCATTGATCTTCCTCTCACTTTGTTCTCTGTCCTGCTCTGTCCTGCTCTGGGCTCTGGGAGCTGACCCCTTTAGTACTTTTCTTGTCCTGTGGCTTCTTGTTTGGTTTGGCAAGAGGGAGTCAGATGCAGGAGATCAAAGGGTGCGATGGAAGAGGTTTCATCATCATCCCTATTTTCTCTCTCTGTCTCTGTCTCTACTCTGTCTATCTCATTCCTCGTAGGGCAATGATTTGCCCGTGGCTGTGTCTCTGGCTTCTGTTCCCATTAGGGGACCCCCTGTCCACAGATTTAGCTCTTTCTAGGTTCAAGAGCAGTCCCCCATCTGTCCCTTCAGTTGAGGAACTGTCAAAGCTTTTCACTGTTGCTAGTATCTCAGGGCTTCAACACCCCTAATTCTACCAAAACCTCTGGACTAGTCCCTTCCAAAAGCTCCCTTAAAGGAAGCCTTTTCATTGTGCTGTCTACATCCTGCAGGGGCCCTGTTTGGTGGACATGTCTAATATGTATAATAAAGGGTTCAGACAAGTTGAACCGTAAGGTCCCTTTCAACCCTACTGTTTTCTGACTATGTTTGCTGATGGGAGCAGGGTAATTTCACAACCACAGACTCGCTCAAAGAACAGTAACCCGCTTTTCTAAGGAGGCCTTGAGTTTCCATTTTATTATTTTTAAAGTCAACCTAAGATGACTTTAATAGTCAGTAGTCATCATCCATTAAAGGAAACTGCTTATTCAAAATATTTAGCTTAAGGTTGGCAAATAGACCCAAAAGCTAGTCCTTTCTATCCAGGTCTTATTTAAGAACCTCAGGATTAAAAAGCCTATAATTAATTAGAGCACCTTTTCTTTTGCCTGATTCATGAAGTCCACCTTGCCCCAGTCATGTCCCTGCTGACCTGTCTGCAGGTTTGTCAGTCTGTCTCGCTGGACCCCATCCATCTGGCCTATCTAATTGTAACCGCTGGGATGTAACTGGACACCAATGGCATTCTTCTTTTTGAGTAATTGCATCAATGAGTTATACTAGCTGTCATATTAAAGTAGCTCTTTGCTAACCTCTGGTAATATGAGAACATAGCCACCATTAGCCTTCTTTCGTTAGGTAACACCATCTCCCTAATGTTTTTGTCTCCTTAATCCAAACAGATAAAATGCAAGGAAAAGAAACGAAAAGTGAGGGAGTTCAGGAGTGGTTCAATATTTCATTTCTCTGGGTATTTTTTCCCTCAAAAAAACAAAAATAAACATGGTAAGCAGATATCTCCTGGAGCTCCAGAATGGTGATTTCCTGGGAGAGTGGTCATGCCTTCTCTTAGGAGGTAAGACAGGGTGATAGCGGTTTGGGAAACACTAAACATCACGTGGAAACAACTGGGGTGATGGGGAGGCATAGATACAGTCACTGTCAATTTTACCATCTCATTTTTTTCCCAGCAATATTAGACCAGAATTAAAATAAATACCAACAGTTCACTTAACTGCCATATTTTACATATTTCTCATCCAAGACGAAAAAGTAAGTAGTTTCTAGTTTTTCGTCCCTTGAAACATGGATTCAAAATCATTTTACCAGATTTTGAAGGAGTGTTTGCAAAAATGCCCAGGATTGCATTTTTTTTTCCTATTTAAAAGGAATCAAATATGCTTTGTTTTAAATGTTTTGTGACTCCAATATATTTCTCAATGAGTGTGATTTGAAAATAACAAACACCGTTTTCATAAGCTGATGTCACCTGTCATAAGCTCAAATTTTCAAACCTCATTAAACTCAGACTCCTACTACGTGTGGCATTGTCATGGCCCGACCATCTCTCGGCGCTTGCCCTGAAGGCAGGAAGATGAGAAACAGGAAAATCAAACTGAGAACATAGACAGGAAGTGAGAAGAACTTGAGGGGACTACTTTTGTGTATGAAATTCAAAGTAGCAGGCCTCTATTTATATGCACACTCCCTTCTCCTCCCTGTGTGGCTCCAGCTACAGAGAAACAACAGTTGTAGAGAAGAGACATAATCAGAATTATTCAGTTCCGTAAAAATGCATCCAACCAAAAAGTTATACGTTTTGGTAGTTCTATCTTTTCTCTAACTTTTTCTTTGTCTTTTCCTTTCTTCCTCCCTTCTTTCTCTCCCTCCTTCTATTTTTTAATCAGTGAAGTGGCCAACACCAGAATAATTAAAACCGCGGAATTAGGTAAATAGGAATACTGAGATAGAATTGGACTTCTCAAAAAATATATATTAATTAGACACGAGTCAAGGCAGCATGTGTAATATGCCCTATTTCGAACATTGAGGAAAGGGTGACTCTGTGTTTGGCATGACCTGCTTATGTCCCATTAGTATAAATATACAGATTAAATTTCCCCTCTTTTGGCAGAACACTTCTGCTGCTTTTAATGGCAGCTGCTGTTCCTGCCACTGCCACAATTTGCTACTGCCACCCCTACTCTGCCCTTGTTGGTGGAAAGTCATTTTGGTAAATTGCCAGCTCCAGACATGATTTCTATAGTAATAGGATACCCAGGGCCACAGAATTACACAGTGGATTGTCAACTTCTGTCTAAATTGAACAACTGTGATAAGTATAGTAAAATAAAGCCTATAATTAAATGCTTAAAAACAGAGCCAAGCAAAGAAAAAGAGGAGTCAGGAAATCTACCTAATGAATGAAATCCTAAACATACAATATAGTTTTCTCACTACCAGCAATGTATTTGTTACAAACAAGACAAGGAAGTGATTCCTACTTTGGTCTTTTTCTATTTGAAAATATCTTTCTTGCCATATCCTTAAATATACCAAGGCCAGTTTAAAATCCTAGGTTAAACCTAAGTGGGGTTTTAGTCCCTTCACAGATGCCTACACTCGTGGCATCATAGGATTTTGAAAGTGGTCTGAAGCAACTCATTTGGCCCAAGAAAGTAGGAATATTTTAGAAGAGAAACTTTTCCAGTCTTTTCTTGAAGACCTCCCAGATTTGAGATCCCATTACTTCCCTCAGTGAGGTATTCTAGAGTCACATGGTCCTGGGACACAATTCATCTCTTCTAGCTTAAAGATGGATCAATTTCATGTCCTTTGTTCCTCTGAGTAATAAAAGACAATGACTTCACCATGCCAGACCTCATTTCTTTTCCTATAAAATGAGGAAGACTGACACAATTATCTACAAAAACACTTCACCCCAAAGATTCTGATTCCCATTCATTGATCACTTGGCTTCTTTTAAAAAGCCAAAAATTCTCTACTTGAAAACAAAAGTCCTGATGTTTAGGAATAGCCATTAATGTTTGTTGGATGAATGAGTAAACAAATGCATGGATACCCCCTATAAAATCCTGTTTCTTGACCAAGCAATTAAATATCCCTCACTTTTTTTCCATACCACTAATTCTTCATTATAAAAACTCGGGAGGAAAGAAGGTATCATGGAAGCAAATGACTTCTGCACCACAGATATCAATTCTTCAAACTGGAACAAGTTACTTAACCTCTCTGTGACTTAATTTTTTCTTTGTAATATGGGCTAATGAAGTCGACCTCTGGGCTGTTATGGAACATAGGCGAAAAGCCTGGTGCAAGTTGAAAAACACAACAACATTGTGTCCCTATCCTCTAAAACTTCCAAGTCTCTCCATTCTTTTTTAAAAGAGAGCATGGAAGAGACGGCTATTTGCCTCTCCCAATCTGCACCCGTCTTCTCCCTCCCTTCTAATAACAAGGCTCTAATTTTGAGCTGGCCCAGCTAAAGACTACATTTGCTAGCTTCTCTTGCAGCTATAGATAGCCACATGAAAAATGCTGCCAATAAATATTAGCCAAAGTGCCGTGTAACTTCCACCAGAAGGTCTCTTCAAAAGGAGAATGAGTGTCCTTCTTTCTTTTTTCCTTCTTCCTCTCACCTAGAACATAGATGTTGTAACTGGAGCTTCTGCCTCCATCCTGAACTCCAGGGATGTAAGCCACACAGTAGAGATGGCAGAAGGGAAAGCTGGGAGGGGTTTGGGGGATTCACTAAGGTTCCATGCAGGCCTCATCTGTCTACATCCAGGCTTTCCTTGTTGGAAAAAGAATGTGTGTCTTGTTTAAGCCATTGTGACTTAGGTGCTTTTTATTCTATGTAGCCAGGCCCAGAAGACACCCTCAAGTGAACACAATATGTATTAAACTTTAATTCTACTTAATAATTAGGGTATATTCCTTAATCACTTATATATTATGCTTCCTTTCATCTCTTTTATCATGTTGACCTAGACTATAATAACACTACAATGACAGTTTACACTTCATTTGTAGTATTTATATTTTTCTTTTAGTATTTATAACTAACCTGTGTTAAATTTCATGCTCATTTTGGCTTCTTCTCCAACACACCATGGTCATTTCCACTTGAATTAAATTTTCAGGGGTATTAATAATATTACTAATTCGTAACAACTTAGAAAACAATGTGGTAGAGGTGAATGACCTGTGACCTATAGTTTGAAGTCCTAGACCAATCCTGGATTTCATTCTCATTAGCTGTGTGACCTAGAGGAAGTGACTTAACCTCTATGAGGCTGTTTTATCCATAGCAAAAAGGGGTAATAGTAATCCCGCCTTACTGTCTTATTGGCATATAGTAAGACTCAGGTAAGAGAATATATTTGAAAGTACTTTGTATGAAATAAAGTGCCACATGAATTTTGGTTTGTTATGAGTACTATTAGAATCTTCACAGGTACATTCTAAGTTTCTTTATCTAAACAAATATTGGAGAGAATTACCAGAGAGGATATTTTAAAGATTTGAACAGATGGTAGTTTCTAATATCTTCTATTACCTTTTTTGAGGGTAGAATAAATACTCAATTAGGGACCTTATTATAAAATATAAATGAATCAGTATAATGGTCCTAGGCTATCATCTTTTTATTTGTTTTAGAGTTGTTCAGGCGTTGAAGAAGTAAATATTTGAGATCTTGAATTCTAAACAATGAATCTGCGGATCTTTGTACCCTTGATTCTCTCTCTCTTTTCTTCCCATACCATGCTGGTATGGGTCAGTGGAACCTAAGTGCCTTGTCCTTGAAAAGTATGACAGAAAGGTTAAAGTCACTCTTTTACAACTTGCCGATCATGCAAGACAGAACTGAAAGTATCTGTAAAAGCTGAGATAACTTGTATCTGTGACTTCCTTGTTGTTCAGGTGAGCAATCATAGCAAGAATTATTCAAGCTCAATTTCCTCTTCAAAAGCTGTATTGATTACTGCATAATGTTTTCTGATGGTCCAATGATCTTCTGTTAACTCCCCAAATGAACTGGGAACACCCATTTGATTCTTACCAGTTAGGTAGATATTCCAGTTACAAAGAAGGCTTTGATGATGAATATGCTTCCATGGTAGAAATGAACTTAAAATCATACATATTTATCTTACATATTATGATTTTACTGAATCTGGTGCACTTTTCAGGTGACCACACATCTTGGTTTGCCTGCAACAGTCCTAGTTTATGTCTGCTGTCTCAACGTAATTATTAATAGAACCCTTTTTACTTTCTAAAACACCCTGGTTTGGATGATAAATTATATTTATATAATTTTATATTATATATATATTTTAGAGGCATTTTATCATACTAGTTGAATAATACGGGGTGTCTTTATAAATTTCAGGCAGAAATCATTTTGGGGGCGAATAGTCTGGCCTGTTATGGAGCCTTTAAAACAACATCTTTTATAAACCATGTTTTCTTGGGACTCATGAGCAAAACTGACAGACCTTCTTCTGAGGAAAGAAAGGTTTTAAAATATCACCACCCCAATAAGTAAATACATAAATACACAAATAAATAAAATAGTACCACCTCTGGTGGCACCTGGGTGGTTCTGAGGGTTAAGCCTCTGCCTTTGGCTCAGGTCCTGGTCCCAGGGTTCTGGAATCAAGCCCCACATCAGGCTCTCTGCTCAGCAGGGAGCCTGGTTCCCTCTCTCTCTCTGCCTGCCTCTCTGCCTACTTGTGATCTCTGTCAAATAAATAAATAAAAATCTTTAAAAAATAAAATAAAATATTATCACCTCTGAACATCTATATCAGGAGTTGACAAACTTTTTTTAAAGGACCAGTTAATCAGTATTTCAGCCATTGTGAGCAGATAATGTCTCTGTTTCAACTATTCAACTTGGCTGCTGTAGCAAAAGCATCCAGACAATATGTAAACCAGTGGGTTTGCTCCAATAAAACAGTGTTTACTAAAGTAGGAGGCCAGGATTTGGTCTGTGAGTTGTAGCGTGCTGACCAGATCCTGTGTTTTAATATTTTCTCTTGATAACTGACTAAATGGAATCCATATTTTCCAGATTTCTTTACAAGTGTTAAGAAGAAGCAAAAGACAAACAGTTGGTCCTGGTTATATGGTAAGTAATATCAAAGAAAGACCTTCCCATTTCTTACAAACAAAGCTTCTAATCTTTCTGTCATCAGCACATCCTGTTCAATCCAATGAGTCACATCCACATTCAAGCTAAAGAAGGATGATGAAGATGCTCTCTCATTAAATAAGTCAACACAAATATGTGTTCTTTGAGTGCTATGGAACTGACTGGCAGCTAAATTATGTTTAGACATCTAAAAAATTGTTTTGTGACAAACATATTACAAAGAGGTTTCAGAAAAATTTCATTTTATTCTCTACCTCCTTGTGTTTTCATATCATGGAATCAAGGGCACAAATCTACCTTTAAGAGATACACTTAAAATGAAGCTTACATATATAAAAGAGGAATTAGAACAGGGGGAGAATTGAAAATGTGCAGCAGTTAGAACACAAGAGGAAAGCCCATTGCCCTTTAAATTGAATAGAAGGGAAGACAGGAAGAAAAACCTTGAATAAAATTAAATAAGTTCAGAAACCATACTCAGAAATACATCAAAGCATGGGATTGTTTTCTTACTATGTTAAGAATTGTGATAATATGGTATGGTGCACCTTGGGTGTGAATGTGTGTGTGTATGTGTGTGTGTGTGTGTGTGTGTGTGTGTGTGTGAACAGGAAATGAAATTAGACAGCAACAGAATGTTAAGACCAAGATATTGGACATATTAAGCAAAGAAATGTATTCAGTCAATGTAAATAGACAAAGTGTGACATGCTCTAAATGATGATGAGTTGATGAATTCTTTGCTGTCTGACCTGCAATATCAAACCCCAATCAGAAATGAGTGGACTGTCTCTCTTGGAGAGGTAGACACCAGTTGCAGCCTGGGGAAAGAGGAAACATAAAAGCAGATCTAGATTTGCCTTGCAATGACAGCTGCATATTAATCTAAAGAATTTCTAAAAAATCAAAAAGACATTTTTCAGCAAAATACACCCCTAGAGCCTCAACCATAAAGCAAGGGAATAAACTTGAAACAGGATTGATTTCATCTTAAAGGGAGTATTTCTTTGAAATGCTACCAACTGTAGTTGTCTTATTTGGTTTTCAATCCTATAACAAAATTGTGCCATATTGTGTCAAATAAGAAGATAATATAACAGCTTTAAACAAATTTTGTAATTATGGGTTCAATCAAATGTGCATTAAATTTGTGTGTATTGGGGAAGTTATGTCACTGAATACTAAATAGCTCTAGATATCAACTTTCCTTTTCACTTTAGTTTCAAGACCTTGACTCTTAAAGGGTCAGATTTCCCTAATAGAAGAAATTATAGACTAGAAGAGAGCCACTGAATTTTAGCTGTTTAGTATTTTCTTTAGAAAATGCCAGGCATTGCCCTAGTGGAGATTGGAGATAGTTAGGGTGAATGAGAAATCTCTTTCTAATGTTTCTCCCATCAGACCCTGCATAAAGTTATAACCTTTGGGCATGTTCAGGTTTCACTGGGACATAGTTTCCAGACTCATGAAAAACTGGGTTCCTTGTGCTAAGAGAAGAGTTGACAAGTAGATGCGATTTGCTTGAATTTTATAAAACTACCTCTTCAGCATTTGGTGTCCTTTGATCAGAGGAGGTTAGAAAGGCTTTGTAGATGTTCAAAGGGTCAGACAGGCCTGAGTTTTAAGCCCTCCAGTTCTTACAAACTTGGACAAAGTATTTCTTTCTCCAGGTTCTGTTTTCTCACCTATAAATTGGGGAAATTTTTATTACTTCTTTACTAAGTTGTTATGGGCATTATCTAAGAATTCAGGTGAAGTACATAGCCCCAAGTCTGGCACATAATAGTGGCTCAATAAAATAGAGCTATTGATAAAGACTTTAAAGTTATAATTATAAAACTGCCCTGGTTTCTGAATAAGCTTAGTAGGAAGTAGGTATGAGAGGTGTTAATTTTTTAAAAAATATTATTTATTTATCTGTGGGGAAGAGTGTATGCACATGCAAGAGTAGGGGAGGAGTGGAGTGGGGGAAGAATCTCAAGCAGACTCTGCACTGAGTGACATGGGGCTCAACCTCACCACCCTGAGATCATGACGTGAGCCAAAACCAAGAGTCACTTAATCCACTGAGCTACTCAGGTGCCCTGAGAGATATTCTTTTTAAGGTAATTTCATTTTACCAGCAACAAGAGCAGGATTAAATTTAAATTTTATTAAAAATTTCTCTGGATGTGAAGTCTCTGGTGAAGTGAGTTTATCCTTTATCTCTTAAGACTTGAGTCCCCTTAAGCAAATCTTTTTAAAGAATGCAGTGCCACACAAAGTAAACCGTGCCTGACATTTATCACATGAGGATTACATGAATCTTGAGGAATAAGTCACATCATTCCAAACTCCCCAGGGAAATGCAGGAAGAGGTGAGAGGAAGAAATCAACTTGGGCCTTTCCTTCATTAGGCACTAAGGATATGTCAGTCCTACACTAGCCACTTCATGCAGCCTCACAGCAATCTTGTGAAGTGCACACCCTCTTTTTATGCAGGAGGAAAACTGGGAATCACAGAACTGAGCAATCAGGTCAAGGTCACATAACTTCCACATGGAAGACCTGGGATTTGAACCCAGAGTTTATATCTCTTCCACTTGAGGGAAGTGTCCATTAGCATCTATTCCATCTTGCAAAGTAACAGTGTCTAAGACTGATTCTGTCCCATGAGCTCCACTAGAAGAGTTATATTCCTGCTGCCTTGAGGAGTGGTAGGAATCAGAGAAGAAAAGATCTTCTCTATAGCTGTGCTCTCAAAGTACAGTCTCCCACTAGCAGCATCAACAACACCTAGGAATATGTTAGAAGTACGAGTTTTCATGTCCTGTCCTAGACCTTAATGAATCAGAAACTCCAGGGCTGGGCCAGTAGGCTGTGTTTTAATAGCCTTCTAGGAGATTCTGAAGGATGCTAAAGTTAAGAACTACCTCTGTATAGCTGAACAGTACCTGTCCTCAAAATAACAGGTGCAAGCCACATATCTACTGTTTGCCCTGCCTTTTCAGTCAATGGCCAACAATTGAGCCTTCCATAGAAGGGCAGAGATGAGAAGAATTCTATGGGTAACACTGAAAAGTTTTCCACGTAAAACCAAACGTTAGCTTTCAGCTTCTCCAAAAAGTAATACAAAACACTCGCTGTCCATTCCTAACAACAGCATGGAAGCCTTTTAATTAGTCCACCCTGGAGGAAATAGAGATGTGCTCGTTAAGTAATTGCTCTGATTACCAGTGGGCAGGGGTGTGCATTGTTTTCTGATGCATTTTTTTTTAGGAGTGAGCAGCGCTACCAAACCGAAGGCTTCTTATGGAGGGTGTTAACATAAAAGGACTCCAACAAGCCATGTGAGAGAGAGGGAGGTGGTGTTGATGGCAAAACAGTCACAGAGCTAAACACACAAAGACACATATACACACAAAAATACCAGTTCACACTGTGCAGACTGATGAATAGGCTGTATCCCAGGAAAGTGAGCATTAATATTCCTGATACTTCCCAAAAGTTAAAAAAATAAATAAATAAAAGCCTGGTAACTTCCTCCAAGTTCCTGTTGCATGGGTTCAATGTTTATGATTTACTGAAGGTGACTCAGTCCAGTGACAAGACACAGAGACCCAGGTTATAGGAATATAAGAATTTGAGGCAAATACCATTTAGAAGAATATTTCGTCTTACAAATGTGGGCATCTAATCCTAGTACATATTCAACTCTTGCAATGGGTTCAAGTAATAGTATCCACATTCTCAGAGTGCCTCCTCCAACTGCATCCCCAACTAAAGAACCCCTTCTATAACAGCCCTGTCTCAGCATCATTCAGTAGCATTTTTCTGAAGTCACACAAATCAGGTCAAGTCTCTGCTGACTGGGCCCAGGCAGTTGGAGCCACATTTAGGAAGGGGTTCTGGAACCAAGCCATGGAGGCCAGGTCCAGGGACTGTGGTCCCCAAAAGCATCCTAAAGACAAGAAGGAAATAGGCCCCAACTAAGTAGCTAGACTTTCTGCCGTTTGGTTAAAACGTACAAGAATAAAAATTTAATCTTAAGTCTAGTCAAGTCACATTGGATGAGGTGCCTACTCCTGGTCCAATCAGTGGTGATCAAAGGCAGTTTCTTCAGGGACCTAGGCATAAACAGATTCTCTAGGTGACACAGGGTGATAGGGTTGACAGTGAAAAACCAGGTACCACATTGACAAAGTTAGTAGTAGACATGTCTGTCTCCTCTACTAGGTCACAGGCATCATCACATCTTAGTTATCTTCATAAAACCACTTTCTAGAGGAATTCATAAAAAAAGAATTAATTTCTTTTCTTTTTTAAATATAAACTATAGACTTTGGGGTTAAAGACAAACACTTCAAATTTCCTCCTTCTAGGCACATGGTAGGATTTTATTCCCCCTCACCAATGAAGTTAGGTGTGGCCATGTGACTTTCTTTGGCCAGTAAAATGGGAGCAGAAGTGAAGGTCACATCTGGGCGGAAGCCTTTAAAAGCCAGTGTGTATATGGACTCAGTGCCTCCCACTGACACAAGGACTATGGAAGCATGCCTCAGGATGGGGCAGCATCAACCCCGCTCCTCCAGTGACTGCAGTGAATCCAAGGCTGGTCCACTCCCATGAGTAACATGAAACGGTACTGAGCATATGTTCTTAAGACAGACACTTTGAGGATCTTTGCATTAAAGAGAAATGGCTAAGGTCGAAGAGGTTGACAGACCTGTACCCCTGGGGATAAAAAAATATGTTTATAAAAAATAAAAAATTAAAAAAGAAAAAAAAGAGAAATGGCAAGACAGACTGAGTTACTTCTGTAGAGGAAAGAGACCAGTATGGAACTGAACTCAAGCGCCAGTACAACAAAGACAAGTAGGGATACATAGCCAATGGGCACAGGGAGGGAGTCAGTGGATGGAAAATTACTAAAAGGAACTTCATTAGGTATCAAAGATGAAGGAATTCCTGGTAAATTGGCTTAGTAGAATTCGTTGCTAAAATGGGGCTCGATGGGCCAAAGTAGAGGTCCAGCTGAATAGAGGACTCAGGAGTCCACTGAGGTTGGCTCAAGGAAAGAGTGCTTGTTGTTTGCTACCACAACCTAGATTATCTCTGCCACTTTGTTAGAAAACATTTGTTTCTTTTTAACCCTGCGTGGCTTAAAGAAAAGAACTTTATTTTCTGACCATTATGGAAGCTAAAAGTCCAAGATCAATGTATTGGGCAATTTGGTTTCTTCTGAGGCTCTCTCCTTGGCTTGCAAATGGTCACCTTCTTGCTGTGTCCTCTCATGGCCTTTCCTCCATGTGTATGTACCTGTGGTGTCTCTCTGTGTGTCCAAATTTCCTCTTATAGGGACACCAATCAGATTGGATGAGAACATCTGCTAATGACCCATTTAAATTTAATCACCTTTTTATAAGCTCTATCTCCACATACAGTTACATTCTAGATACTAAGTGTTAAGGCTTCAACATATGAACCTGGATGGGATAGAATTCTGCCTGTAACAAGCCCCAGTTTTGTTCTCTTCAGTTTTCCTATATTGGATCTAGTTCTGGTCCCTCTGGTCCCCAGAATATGTTGCATGCTTTCCTGCTCATGCTAGAGGTAGGTCTTCTTCTGATATGGTCTGAAAAGTGCTGAGGAGTACAACTCTTACTCCCCTTGTTCCAAACTCCATTTTTCCACTGGCATTAGCTTTACACCTGTGTCACTCAGCTGGCTCTTCAGGACCCTAGAAATTCTTTGGGGTGATTTTGCTGTTAAGTTAAATCTTACTCCATCTTCTTTAAGTTGATTTTCTGAACCCAAAGGTAGTCATTTATACTTATATTTGTTTTTGTTGATGATTGTAAAATATGCGTTTATTATCATACTCTTTATACTTCCTTTTGCTATTTTTCATTTCTTATTTGCAGCTTTAAAGAGCTTCTGAATCTTAAAGCTGTCATTCTGTATCCTTGCAAGGTCTCTCAGCTATATATCCATACATGACCATGCCTTCTCTGCCTTAACTAAGGTGGATGACATCTTTAAGAGGAAAGGTCCAACAGAGCTCCAGGTCACTCTGGGACAGGCCCCTGTAGGTTGACACTGGTTCATGAGTTTAGGTATAGAATGGAACACTGGTGAACTCACCACACTGCCTTTCATTCGGTTGACATTTGTCATTAGGGATTCCTTTATCCCCTGTGTCAAAGAAACTGACAGCCTCCATCCGATACATTTTTTCTTAGTTATTATGCAGATGGACCACTAGGACTCAAACCATACCATTTAGACTATGGGGGATTTTATTTCTCTGTTGGCTCTGGCTTAAGAACCCAGTATATTCTGGATCCTAGAAGCTCAGCAGTCACTCAGCTGGATCTGCTCAAGCAAATCATGCCCAAGGGGACACTGAATGTAGGTAAGAGAATGAAGGTAATGCTGAAGCCCAAAGCCTCAGTTCTAACAGTAGGCTGAGAATTCTGAAGGGATTTCCCTTCACTAGGGGCCCTTGGCACTGCATTGTAGCCATCCTCAGAACCACATAAATTGAATAAAAAACAGTCCCAACTTAATCTGCTGCTCCAGTCCCTGTGAGGACACAGCTGGTGAGGGTGTGCTGGCTCTATTCACAAACCAGTCCCTTCTCTCCAGCCTTGCAATAATTTTGTTGTCTTTGTTATTCTATATCCTGCGGTGACTTCCCTGAGTGCAGTGAGTGATTAATTTAGCTGGTGTCACAGGCTACAACATGTTGATATAAAGGGAAAAAGAAAGAGAAAAAGGGAAGTGTAGAAGAGGTGAAAGGCTGCTTCAGCAAACACGCGCAGGACCCGAGCATCAGCCCTCATACAAAACACTCCACTGGCCAAAGTGACCCTGTGACATTGTTTTTGTGAACATGAGTATGAACTTCTGAATGGTCGAGTTCCGAAATTCAAAGACTGAAACTCTCCCAGGGCTTTCTCACTTCCCCCACTGTCTCTGAAACATCAATAGCTTCAGGAAATAAAGAAAAACAAATCAGAAATAAAATCAGAACTTAAAAACCCATGCTTCTCTATGAAAAAGGGCTTCTATTGCTCAAATGCCAGTTTACAACAGAGTGAGAATAAGGATCTTGTATGAAAACAAACTCTAGGTCTTTTCGCGGTTTTGATGACCAGTTTAACCCTTTATTCTTCTTGGTTCACGATGTGTTGAGGAGGGCTCATGTGGCCATGTGTTTGAGAGACATTTGATTGTTCAGCAATCCCAGGTGTAAGTCTGTCTGCCCACGCGGTTGTTCATATTGGAAGAGAGTTAATCCAAGTGATAATTGTATTTATATACCACATAATGTAGTTTGAAAAGTATCATGGAAAAGCCTTAATTCCACAATAGCTAAGACTCTGATGGGGAATCTGTGAATCATGGAAAGCCATTCAGTCATACAGTTTTCACCATCTATCATTCAACACCTTCCTCCCCATGGCTTTTAAATTTGAGGTTAAGAAGAAAGAATGAGTCTTTGTTTTCACTAAGGCGAGATTTTTACATTTTCATCCCTAAGATAAATTTTTAAGAGATAATGGTAATAATTCCCATTGAAAAGTGATACTTCATTTAAGAAAATACGGAAAATATTTTCTAAAAAACTCAGCCAAAGTCCCACCACACTGATTACCACTGCTAACATATTTGAGCTAATTTTTCCAGTCATAAATGTATGTGATGTGGATGTATAGTTCTACAGTTTATTCTAACATGGAATAGTGCTATACATATTAGTTTGTAATCTATATTTCTCTACTTAATAAATTGTAAGCATCTTTTCATTCCATTCCATTTTTTTCTACATTATTTTTAATGTCTATGCAGGATTCATTTAATCAGAGAGTGGGACAAAATGGTACATGCTCTGATTTAATTTAAAGGGCATAAGAGAGAAAGTAAAATTACCTAAATTCCTCCCACTTAATAAAAGCCACTGTAACTATTTGCATAAGCAACCTTCCTGAGAGCTTTCTTTCTGTACACTGTATTGTGGTTTACATGATGTTTTGTAATATGCTTTTAAACACCTGAGAGTAGGTCAAGGAGAAAATTGCAAGTCCATATATAGGTTTTGTATCATTTTAAAGGGCTACATTGCGTTTCATTGCAGTAGGTGCCAATATTTACAAAACAAACACTCCCTTGATGAATGCTTAAATTATTTCATGTGTGTGTGTGATCCTAAACAACATTGTGATGAACATCACTGAGATTTTTCTCAGTTGGAAGTTGAATGATTATTTTTTCTGAGTGAATTCCTGGATGAGGGATTGCTGGAATAAACATCACACATATTGTGCATTTGAACTATTAAGGTGATGCACAGAAAGGTACCAATTTTGATCTCTACCAAAATGTGTGTGAAAGAACTCTTTCTCAACATTTTTATTAGTTTAAAATTTGTATTTTTGTTCATTTTCTGGGTGAAAACAAAATTTATTGTTTTTATTCCATTGATTACCAGCATGGTTGCAATCTTTTCATGTGTGAAAGTTTTACTTCTGTGAATTGTCTGTTCATGTCCTATGCTCTTTTTTTTTTTTTAGGTTTTTCTTTATTGATTTGTAAGAATATTCAGTCAATAATATTGACTTGTGGTGTATCATTTGTCTTACAGATATTTTTCCCATTTTGCTTCTCTTTCAACATTGTTTATATTTTTAACTGAGCCAAAGTTATTTTTTGTATTCTAATTGCTCAATTTTATGAGTTTTCATTACATAATTAGAAAGTTCTTCCCTGGTTCCAGTTCAGCATGGTGATATAGGAAGACTGAATTCACTTCCTCCAAAGAACACAGCAAATTACAAGTATTAATAGAAAAATTCCTCCTGAAGAACTGAGAGCTGACTGAACAACCAAAGACAGACAGAATGACAAGAAAACAGCAAGAGAGACAGAGACATGGTAACAAAGGAAATCCCCAGCACTGATACAGCCAGTGGAGAGGGATAACACTGAGGGACTAGGAACAGATTTCTTTGTCCTTGAGTACAGGGGAAAGAAGCCATGATTTAAAAGAGCAAGTAGTGTGTAACAGAGACACTAGAACCCTGCCAAGAAGTGGAGGAGCTACAGGAAAGCTCTTTAGGTCAGAGGGGCTGGAGAACGACATGGTTTATATCCCCACTTCACCTTAAAACTGGAGCAGAATCTGGGTGCCATAATGGGTACATCACAGGGACCTTGCAACCTCAGCAAGCCCAGGATCCACAAGGCCACACCAGACCTGGCCACAGAGTCACAGAGAAAAAAAAAAAACAACTGTGGTTTAAAGGGTGGAGGAAATGCAAGAACACTCTTTTAAAAGCCTAGACTTGAGCAAGGTCTAGCTGCCATAAGGGATAGGTTCAGATGCCATGATTGGAGGGTCCCAACACCATAACTAGTGGGTCCAGTTGCTACAAGGAGCTATGACCTCAGCAAGCCCAGAATCCTAAAGTGCACACCAGCCTTGGTCACACTGGGGCTCGGAAAAAAATTCAGGGTTTAAGAGGGCTGAGGAATATTCCATCCCCTTCCACCATAAAAGCCCAGCCTGGAGCAGGGTCTGACTCACAGTGAGCTTGTAACCACATTGAGTCCATTGTCCACAAGCCCATACCAGCCACCCTTTGGTGCTGGGGCCCAGAAAACAAGTCATGGTTTTGTTTGTGGGGGCTGTGTTTTTGTTTTTAATTTTTAATGTCTTATTTTGCTTTACTTTTTAAAATATGTCTTGTCGAGGCACCTGGGTGGCTCAGTCAGTTAAGCATCTGCCTTCGGCTTAGGTCATGATCTCAGGGTCCTGGAATGGAGCCCCAAGTTGGGCTCTCTGCTCAGTGGGGAGTCTGATTCTCCCTCCCTCCCTCCCTCTCTCTCAAATAAATAAATAAAATCTTGAAAAATAATTTTTCTTGTCTTCTTTTGTTCTTATTTTTTTCTTTTTGGTTTTGTTCTTTTCTTTCTTGTTCTCTTTTTTTTCATTTCTTTTTTCTTCTTTTTTCCTTTTTTCCTCTTCTTTTCTTCTGTTATCATTTTTTTTTCTTTATCTCTCTATAAAGAGCTGTGTTTTAAAAGTGCAAAAAGTATATACAGCCACAGCTCCAACCAGCCAATAAACGTCAACACAGTCTGCATAAGGATCACCTACACAAGACCACTTACTTGACTTTAGGGGAAGTAGACATTTCAGCAAATCCATAGAAACAAACACAGAAAGTCAAACAAAATAGGAAGACAGAGGGAAATGCTCCAAAAGAAAGAAAAACAACAACCAAAACCCTCAGTAAAAGAATTAAATGAAATAGTCAATATTCCTGATAAAGAATTTCAAGTAATGATCATAAAGATACTGGGCTGGAGAAAAGAATGGAAGAACTCAGTGAGACCTTCAATGAAGTGATAGAAAATATTAAAAGAAACCAATTAGAGCTGAAGGATACAATAACTGAAGTAAAAAACACACTAGAGGGAATCAACAGTAGATTAGAAAATGAAGAAAAATATATCAGTGATCCAGAAGACAGGATAATGGCACACAAGATGAACAGCAAAAAGAAAATTTTAAAAAATATATGTACAGATTAAGAGATCTGTTGGACAACATCAAGCAAATTAACATTCATATTATATGGGTCCCAGAAGAAGAAAAGAGAAATGTACAGAAGACTTGTTTGAAGAAATAATAACTGGAAACTTCCCTTACTTAAGGAGGAAATAGACATCCATGCCCAAGGAGCACAGAGAGATCCAAACAAGAGAAACTTAAGGAGGTCCAAACCACAGCACACAATAATTCAAATGTCAAAGTTTAAAGATAGAGAATCCTAAAAGCAGCAAGAGAGAAACAGAAGGGAAACCTATTTTAGCAGAAACTTTGCAAGCCCGAAGAGAGTGGCATGATATATTCAAAGTGCTGAAAGGAAAAAACCTGTAACAAAGAAAACTCTACCAAGCAAGGTGAACATCTAGATTTGAAGGAAAAACAGAGAATTTCCCAGAGAAGCCAAAGGTAAAGGAACTTACCACCAATAAAACAGCCTTAAAAAAAAAAATGTTAAAGGATTTCTTTAAGTGGAAAAGAACTGACCACAATTAGACATAAGAAAAATATTAATAAAAAGATGTAAAATATGACATCTACATAAAATGTGAGAAAACAGTAAAAAGGGGAGAGAAGATAAAGAAAAAGAAAATTTCTCTTTTTTCTGTTTCTTTTTTTAATTACTTAATTTATTTTTTTATTTTAAAGATTTTTATTTATTTATTTGACAGAAAGAGAGAGAGAGAGAGACACAGCGAGAGAGAGAACACAAGCATGGGGAGTGGAAGAGGGAGAAGCAGGCTTCATGCTGAGAGGGAGCCTGATGTGGGGCTCGATCCCAGGAACCTAGGATCATGACCTGAGCTGAAGGCAGATGTTTAATGACTGAGCCACCCAGGGGCCCTTTTTCTTTCTTTCTTAAAATGTGTCTGAACATAAATGACCATCAGATTAATATGGACTGCTATTTACTTAGAATGTTATATAAGAACCTCATGGTAACCACAAATACCAAACCTATGATAAATACACAAAAGAAA
The DNA here is from genome assembly GCF_964662115.1 of Mustela nivalis. NCBI lineage: Eukaryota > Metazoa > Chordata > Mammalia > Carnivora > Mustelidae > Mustela > Mustela nivalis. The sequence goes on from NC_139020.1 coordinate 81,247,955, forward strand.
GAAAGATAAAGAAAGCCAAACAAAACACTATTGATACTCATCGATCTCAAAGAAAACGAGCAAGAGAAGAAGAAAGGAACAAAGCAGAACTACAAAAAAAAAAAAAAAAAAAAAAAAAAAACAGAATACAAAATTTTAAATTGGCAATAAGTACATACTTAACAATAATCAATAATTACTTTAAATGTAAATGGCTTAAAGTCTCCAGTCAAAAGACATAGAGTGGTAGAATGTATAAAAAACAAAACAAAAACAAAACCCCATAAGATCCATCTACATTCTGCTTACAAGAAACTAACCTTAGACTAAAGATACATACAGACGGAAGTAAAGGGACGGAAAAACATTCACCATGCAAATGGAAGAAAAAATAAGTCAGAGTAACAATATCTATGTGAGACAAGTTATGTGATACCTTAATTTTTTATAATTTTTATTTTTTTATTAAGATATAATGTATTATTAGCCCTAGGGGTACAGGTCTGTGAATCCCCAGGTTTACACACTTCACAGCACTCACTGCAACAAGAGAAAAAAAAAGGACATTACATAATGATAGAGGAATCAATCCAACAAGAAGATATAAAATGGAAAATATCTGCACACCCAACACTGGGGCACATAAATACATAAAGTAAATATTAATGGACACAAATAGAAAAATTAATGGTAATACAATAATAGTAGAGGACTTTAACACTATGCATAGAGCAATGGATAGACCATCCAGACAGAAAATCCATAAGGAAACAATGTCTTTGAATGACACACTGGACCAGATGGACATAACAGATATATAAAGAACATTCCAACCAAAACCAACAGAATACACATTCTTTTCAAGTGCACATGGAACATTCTCCACAAGTAAGCACATGTGAGGTTATAAAACAAGATGCAATACATTTAGAAAGAGTGAAATCATACCATATATCTCTTCTGATCCCAGTGGTATGATACTAGAAATAGATCACAAGATTAAAATTAGAAAAAAAGCCAACACATAGAGACTGAAAAAGCATGATACTAAACAACTAATGGGTCAATGAAGCAATCAAAGAAGAAATTTAAAAATACACTGAGACAAATGAAAATGAAAACTCAACAGTGCAAAATATCTGGAACACAGCAAAAGCAAATCAAAAAGGAAGTGTATAGTGATACAGGCCTACCTCAAAAAAACAAGAAAAATTCAAATAAGTAATCTAAACTTACACCTAAAAGAACTAGAAAAAGAGGTACAAACGAAGCCAAAGGTGAGAAGAAAGAAAATAGTAGAGATCAGAACAGAAATAAATGATGTAGAAACTAAAAAACACTATAGGAAAAAAGTCAAGGAAGCCAAGAGCTGAGCTTTTTTTTTTTTTTTTTTTTTGAAAGATAAACAAAACTGAAAAATCTGGGGGTGCCTTAGGTGGCTCAGTCAGTTAAACGTCTGCCTTTGGCTCGGGTCATGATCCCAGGGGTCCTGGGATCGAGCCCCACACCAGGCTCCCTACTTCTCCCTCTCCTTCCACTGCCTGCTCCTCCTGCTTGTTTGTGTGTACAGACTCTCTCTCTGACAAATAAAATTTTTTTAAAAAATTGAAAAATCCTTGCCAGACTCATCAAGAAAAAAAGGATACGACCCAAATAAATAAAATCAGAAAGCAGAAGTAACAACTGATACCATAGAAATGCAAAGGGTTATAAGAGAATGCTATGAAAAATTATATGCCAACAAACTGGACAACCTAGAAGAAATGGATAAATTCCTACATACATGCAATCTTCCAAAGCTGAACCAGGAAGAAATGGAAAATCTGAATAGACTGATTACAAGTCATGAAACTGAACTGGCCAAATCTAAAAACTACCAAAAAATAAAAGTCCGGGACCAAATGGATTTACAAGTGAATTTTACAGACATTTAAAGAAGAGTTAATGCCTATTCTTCTCAAACTATTCCAAAAATTAGAAGAGGAAGGAAAGCTCCCAAATACATTCATGAAGCCAGGATGACCCTGATCCAAAATCAAATAAAGAGAAAACTACATGCCAATGTCCCTCATGAGCATAGAAGCAAAAACCCTCAACAAAATATTAGCAAACTGCATACAACAATACATTAAAAAGATCACTCACCAAGATAAGGTGGGATTTATTCCCAGGATGCAAGGACGGTGCAAAATTCACAAATCAATCAATATCATACACCTCATCAAAAACCCAAGGATAAAATTCATATGATCATCCAATAGATGCAGAAATTTTTTACAAAATTCAAAATCCATTAATTGTTAAAAACAACAACCAAAAAAAAAAAACACTTTAAACAAAATGGGGTTAGAGGGAACAAACCTCAACATAATATAGGGCATATATGAAAAACCTACAGCTAACAACATACTCAATGGTGAAAAACTGAGAGCTTTCCCTTTAAGGTTGCTAACTTTATTCAACATAGCACTAGAAGTTCTAGCCACAGCAATCAAACAATCAAACAAAACAAGAAAAGAAAGAAAAGGAAAAGAAAGAAGATGCATCTATATTAGTAAAAAGGAAGTTACACTGTCATTATCTGCAGATGACATGACACTATACATAGAAAATTCTAAAAATTCCACCAAAACACTACTAGAAGTCATAAATTCAGTAAAGTGTTAGCAGTTCTATATACTAACAACAGGGTTGCATAAAAATAAATTTTTTAAACACCATTTACAATTGCACCAAAAAGAATAAAATACCCAGGAGTAAACTTAACTGAAGAGGTGAAAGACCTGTACTCCAAAAAATTTAAAAAATTTTTTAAAAACACTGATGAAATAAAGTGAAGATGACACCAACAACTAGAAAGATATTCCATGTTCCTGGGTTGGAAGAATTAATATTGTCAAAATATCCATATTGCCCAAAGCAATCTATCAATTAATTCATTGAAATCCTTATCAAAATATCAATAAAATTTTTTACAGAAATAAAACAAATAATTTTAAAATTTTTATGAAGCCACTGAAGCCTCTGAATAGCCAAAGCAATCAGTAAAGAAGGACAAAACTGGAGGATCACAATTCTAGATTTTGAATATACTACAAAGCTGTAATAATCCAAGCAATATGGTACTGGCACAAAAATAGACACATTGATCAACAGAATAGGATAGATATCCTAGAAGTAAACTCATCAATTAATTTATTAATCCCTGAGAAAGCAGGCAAGAATATACAATGGGAAAAAGACAGTCTTTTTAATAAATGGCCCAGGGAAAACTGGACAGTTAATGTAAAAGAATGAAACTGGACTACTTTATAACACCATACACAAAAATTAAGTCAAAATGGATTAAAGACCTAAAGGTGAGACCTAAAGCCATTAAAATCCTAGAAGAGAACACAGGCAGTAATTTCTCTGGCATTGGTCATAGCAACATTTTTCTAGATCAGATTGCTAAAGCAATGGAAACAAAAGCAAAAAGAAACTATTGGGACTACATGAAAATAAAACCTTCTGCAAAATGAAGGAAACCATCAACAAAACCAAAAAACAACCTACCAAATGGAAGAAGATATTTGCAAATGATATATCCCATTAGGGGCTAATAGCCAAAATATATAAAGAACACATGCAACTCAAAACCAAAAAAACAAGTAATCCAATTAAGAAACAGATAGAGGACCTGAATAGACTTTTTTTTTTAAGATTTTATTTATTTGACAGACAGAGATCACAAGTAGGCAAAGAGGCAGGCAGAGAGAGAGGAAGAAGCAGGCTCCCTGCTAAGCAGAGAGCCCGATGCGGGGCTCGATCCCAGGACCCTGAGATCATGACCTGAGCCGAAGGCAGAGGCTTAAAGTACTGAGCCACTCAGGTGCCCCATGAATAGACATTTTTCCAAAGAAGACATACAGATGGGCAACAGACACATGGAAAGATGTTTCAAAATCACTGATCATCAGTCAAATGCACATCAAAACCTCAGTGAGATATCACCTGTCAGAATGGCTAAAATCAAGAATATAAAAAAAACAAGTGTTCGTGAGAATGTAGAGAAAAAGGAATCCTTGTTCACTGTTTGTGGAAATGTAAACTGGTGCAGCTGCTGTAAAAAACAGTATGGAAATTCCTCAAAAAATTTAAAGTAGAACTACAATATGATCCAATAATTCCACTATTGAGTATTACCGAAGGAAAATGAAAACACTAACTCAAAAAGATATATGCACCCTATGTTTATTGCAGCATTATTTACAATAGCCAAGACATGGATGCAATATATGTGTCCATCAGCAGATAAATAGATAAGGAAAACATGATATTTATACACAATGGAATATTACATAGCCATAAAAAAGGACAAGATTGTGCCATTTGGGACAACATGGATGGACATGGATGGACAAACGTTTTATGCTAAGGGAAATAATTCAGACTGAGGAAGACAAATGCTATATGATTCCACTCATAAATGGAATATTAAAAAAGAATAAACAAACAAAGGTAGAATCAAAACTATAAATAGGGAAAACTAACTAATGGTTGCCAGAGGGGCAAGAGGGGAGGGTGGGGCAAAACTGGTGAAAGGGAGAGGGAGATACAGGCATCCAGTTATAGAATGAGTAAGTCAGGGGAACAAAAAGCATAGAGCATAAGGAATACAGTCAACGATGTGATAGCAATACCTGTTATGAGCATAGCATAATGTATAAACTTGTCAAATCACTAAGTTGTACACCTGAAACTAATGTAACATTGTGTGTCAACTATACTCAAACAAAAAAATTTTAAAAGAAAGTTGTTTCCCAACAACTAAAATAATAATAATAGTACCATCTTTTTCAGCAAACTTAATGGTTTTATTTTTTATTACATTTAAAACTTTGATCCCTCTAGAATTTATTTTGGTGTATCCAACTTTATTCTAAATGGCCAAGAGTTGTGTCAATGTTATTTATTGGATAATTCACCTTTTCCCTATTAATTTGAAATGCTACATTTATATACTACAAAATCACATATATTTAGAATTTATTTTTGGAAGAATTTATTTTATTCCAAAAATAATATATGTACATGAAAAAAGGACACAAGCATCAAAACCTATGTGTAATAATTAATCTCCCTCTTACCACCAAACCTTTCCAGTTCCTCAGCACCCCTCCGCAGAGGGAACAATTTTTCAGAAATGTTCTAGGCATATACAAGCATGCAAGGCATATACAAGCAGGTGTGATGCATACATAATATATGCAAGTATATATACATGTGCAACCTGTTTATGTTTACATCCATTAGAGCATACTACATACACTGCTTCACATTTAAACTAAAGAATATATCTTGGAACTCTATGCTACCAATAGAAATACATCATTCTTTTTTAAAACTGTACAGTGTTCTATTGTATGTATGCACCATAATTTGTTTAAATAAATAGCCTACTTGTTGACAATTTTTTCAAACTTTTCTATGACCAATAAAGCTGTAATAAACATAAGCCCTCACACTTCTTGCACACGTGTGAATATAACATGGGACAATTTCCACAAGGTATTAGCCGCTGGGCATGTGCTCCTTATTATTTGGTAGATATTATCAAATTCTCCTCTGAATGAGGGCTGTCTTAGTTCATTCAGGCAGCTATAACAAAACACCTTAGACTGGGTAGTTTATAAACAACAGAAATGTATTGCTTTCAATTCAAGAAGCTGGGAAGTCCGAGATCAAGGTGCTACCATGATCATGGTCAGGTGAAAAACCTCTTTCAGACTGCAGACTTCTCATAAAGTCACAGGGTAGAAGCAAGCAAGGGATTTCTCTGGTGCTTGCTTTATGAGTGTTAATGTTATTTGTGAAGGCTCTGCCAACAAGACCTAATCACCTCCCAAAGGCCCCACCTCCTAATACCATCACCTAGGGCATTAGGCTATCAACATATGAATTTGGGCAGTGACCGGGGGCAATGTTGGGGGGGGGGGATGCTAACATTCAGACCATAGCAAGGGCAAAACAATTTATACTCCTGTCCACAGTGAATGAGGACGCTTAGATCCTTGCCCCAAGTGTTTTATCCCCCTCAATTTGAAAATTGCAAAATGTTATCGAAGTGTTAGTGAATTTCTTTTATTATTAGTGAGATTGGGAATCTCTTCATATATTTATAAACCTTTCTTAAAAATGTGAATTTGTGTTCCTGTTCCTTATTAAGTTGAGTGAACTCTTTAGATACTGAAAAAATTAATCATTTGTCAGTAATAAATGTTCTAAATATTTATCGGGTTGGTGATTTGTCTTTTGAGTGTATTTATGACATTTTTACTGTGCAGAACATTTAATTTTTAGATAGTGAAATTTATTAACCTTTAAGTTTATGATTTCTGGATTTGTTTTCTTCCTTAGAAAGGATCTTGCCACCTCAAAATATATACAAACCTCATGTTTCCTTCTGGTAATCCTATGGTTTCATTTTTAAATGTTTAAAAATCTATCTCTTAGGAGGAAGATTAAGTAATACCAGTCTTATTCTTTTCCCAGAGGTCTAGATAGTTTTTCTAAAACCACTTACTGGAAAATACACTTTTCCTACTGATATTAAATCATGGGTTTACCATACATGAAATTTCTATATAAAGTTAGGTCTATTTCTCAATTTTGTTCCATTGGTGTAATCTTCCTAGTCTATGCTGATACTGCACAGTTTCAATTATTATAGTTTTACAGTACATTTTAACGTATGATAAGAGTGGCGTCCCTCAGAATCCTTTTCTTTTTTCTCACTAGTCTCAACAAGTTCAAAAATAAGTGAACAATGCTCAAAGAAAATAAAATAAACTGTAGGGGATTTTGATGGAGACTGCATCAAACTTGTAGATCAATTTAGGAATTACTTGTATCGTTACATTATTGAGTCTTTCTGCCTACTTACTAAGTCTCCTTTCATGTCCTTTTTAAGTTTTACAGTTTTCTGTATGTATTTCTGCGTTTCTTTACTGTGTTTGGGATACGTAATGGTTTTTGCTGCTGTTGTGAATGGGATAATTTCTTCCACTAAAGTTCTTTCAGATATTGTTTGTCTATTTAAAGCAAACTTAAATGAGACTTTTGCTTAGTCTCACTTCAATACCGATGTTCTTACTTTTATAGAGAATTCAGGTATGTAACCACCACATTATCAAATAGAGTCGTGCATAAGACCCACTCCAAACCTCAACCGGGTGTGAAGTGATGAAGAAATGATAGGAAACACTTACCAAGTAGATTGTTAAAATACAGATAATGGACAATCAATGTAATCTTCAAACAATTGTACAGTTTTTAGAGGGTTTTCATAATTTAACATAAAAGCAAAGGACAGTGTCATTCCTAGCAAAGGACAATAACTTAATATGAATCAATGCTGGTGACCAACACACTATGAACATTTTGTCACCGATTCCTGACCCCTCTTTCCTTTCTTCCTGTCTGTGTCAGAGATGCTTTCTCTTAATGCATTCAAAAGGGCTATTTTGGGATTTGAGTCACCTTTTTCTCCTTGTGTCTCTGCAACAGACACAATCCATCAACCTCCTATCATACACAAAGGAAAAAAATATCCACTCTCTAAGATAGCGAGGCTCGCTTGGTGCTGTGTGTTATCATTAGAGCTGAGCCCAGGTTCTCTGATGTTTCTGAGTATGCATTCTCAGCCACCTCAGATGCCCACATTTGGTGCCCTGACTGGCTCAGTTTAGAACAAATCACTTTTCTTGACAAGTTGTGGGGTGCTAACTCTATTTCAATTAGCAGTTGGCCACAACCCTGCAGAAACCCAAAAGAACAGCCCTTCACGGGTTCTGATAAGTCATGATCTAATGCATAATTATCACATCGTTGACAAAGAGGCTATGTCCTGAGCCTAATGTATGTTACAGATCTTTGTATCAATAACTGAAGTAGTAATTGCTAATTTGGTTGTGGTCAGAAGCAAATCCCCACTGATCATGACAAAGACTGCAGAAAAAGAGAAATTTATGGCTATGCAACTGGCAGGGGGCTGCTATAGAGACGAATCCTAAGAAATGTACCCTACATAATAACTAGTCTTTATAAAAAGGAAACTTGACCTTTAACCAAAGGTTAGACACTTTCTTTGAAGACGCAGCTGCCCCACTCATAATTTACAACAGCTCTGTTACCCAATACATGGGAGGATTGGAAAAGTCTGGAGGTAAACCCTAATGTTCCCTGAACTGCAGACTCATATATGGCCAGCCATCTACTTGACATCTCCACTCAATTTCTAACAGGACCCAAACTGAGCTTTTCTCTTGTCCCAAATCTGCTCCTCCCATAGTCTGCCCACCCAGAAAACCCTCTTCATGCTCAAGGCCTTTCTTTCCCTCACAGCCTATATTCATCAGCAAATCAGAGCAGCTCTACTTCCAACCTTCTCCAAAATCCAGTTACTTCTCACAACCACACTTCCCAGGTCCAAGTCATCGTCATCTCTTCCAGATTAGTACACTGACCTCCTAACTGGTCCATTCTCAACAAGCAGACAGAGTAACTCTTAAAAACTAAATATCTCTGTTATTTCTCTGCTTAAAATCCTCCCTGGGCTCCCTGTCCTACTCAGAGGAAAGCCAAGGCACTCACCCCATCCTACAGAGCCCCATGTGGTCTGGCCCCCGTCATTGCTCTACTACCACACTTACCTATTCCACTCCTCCCACTCTACCTATCTGACCACCTTCTCACTGACATTCCTCCATGCAGCAGTCATGCTCCCATTTTGGTCTTTGCACCTGCTTTCCCTGTGCCAAAACCCTGCCCCCTCAGATATCACATGGTTGGCTCTCTCACCTCCTTTACCTAAGTGTTCTCAGCGAATCCTTCTCTGGACATGCTGTCTAAAATTGCAACTCCATCCTGCCACTTTTTCTCCTTCTTCCCTTCTTTATTATTCTCCTCAGATTTCAGCACTCACATATTTCATATTTTATTTGCTCATTTATTTCCTGCTAGAGTGTAAGGTCCTGAAGGGCAAGGGCTTTTTCTGATATATGCACTGACATACTCCTGGCACTCAGAGCAGAGTCTAGCACATTGTAAGCTTTATAAGTATTTGTCAAATAAGCAAATAAATTAATAAATAGATAGTTGAGAGCAAAGGGATAATAAAATTTTAACATTTAACTTTAACAATATTAATAAATTTTCACTTCTTAAATCAGACACTTGAAATGCTCATTGATAAAGCATGTATTAACGTCTTTTTACCACTTGGAAAAATACCATGCACTTATCAAAGCTTTGAAGTTTGAATTATCAGCTGCTACTCCTTCAAATTTCTTTATTTTTCCTTGAAGACTCTGAAAAGTAAGGGAATGTAGGTCTGTGTGGTTTTCACTTAAACTGTGGACTCCACAATTCTCATTATAGTTATGTTGCCATTGATAAAACCAGTGTCCAGTGATTGTTTCTTTTCTTCTTAGTGGAGGAAGGGACTGAGGAAAGCTGTGCTTGGGCCAATTTAGCCCTGAATATAGTGCTGAAAATCATAAAAGCAAAGTCTCAGGCATTAAAAGTTAACCTGGTCCAGTTGAAATACACCTACAGAGAGACAGAGTTTACCAAGGCCAAAATATTTAGTACCAATTTACAATGACATTTAATCTAATATAAAAATGAGATTAGAATGATCTAACACAAGTATCTTCCTGGTGATCCATTTTAGGGACCCAGAGCCTATAATGATGTGTCACAACGTTCTCAGGGAACTCTGTTCACCAAATCAAGGGGGTTGATTATCTTGGTTGCTTCAAATTTTACTTCTTACTCTTTCTGCTGACATGAGGCATCTACTCATTAAATACACACCCGGAAGTGAACTCTTGTTGAATGAAAGCTAATTTATACTCATTATACACACTGTTGTCATTAATATATAGTCAATTTTATGTTGCCCCTAACCTATTAGTTCCTTTTGTAATAGGTTTCTAAAGATTAGAAAATCAGCAACCCATATATAAGGCAAGGCTACTTAAAATTCAAAACAATAAACAATAGCCACACTATGAAAACCAAACTTTGTTCTGTAATTGATGGAGTCAGAATAGCAAGAAGGAATTGGAAAAAGTATTCTTAGATTAAATGCTTCACTTCACATGCGCTGTATGATGGAGGTCTGAATGGCACTTGGTACCTCCTAGAATTTCTCTGCATAAAGGAAAAATTATATATATGAATTCTTTCAGTATGCCTGAATTGGTCTCCCCTTAACAATAAAGCTCTTCACCATAGTTCCCACAACAATTCAGCACCACTCTAATATCAAGCCAGTCCTGTACAAGGAGTTAGGGAGGAGTCCATAGTTATACAGCAATGCAAATATCTAAGTACAAAATAATATATACCTGTTATTCACACTAGGAAAGCAGTTTTCCAGTTTTGCTTGCCCACGGGTCACTTTCTTAAAATAGTGGTATCTAAAGTATGAGATACTAATTCTTTATTTGCATGGAGGTGGGAAGATATGGGGTATGAAGTATAGCTAATGAGAAAGGCATTCTGTTTCACACTTGTAAATGTTGGGGGAGATAAGGAGAAACATTCACCACGCATCAGGACTCTATGTTTAGTTTTGTCCTCCCTTTATTTTTAACTGTGTATCAAGGCTGTTCTATTGAAAGGGAAGTATCTGAATGCTGTGTCTCATCCCAGGTTGAACCCTATACTACATCGGGGTTGTCTCAGAGTTCTGCTGTCTTTAGACCCATTGATCACATTTTTTTCACATGGACCCCCAGAGAGTGCTCTTAGGCACCCTACATCCTGATCATGCTGGGCAGGGCCTCATGCTCTGTCTCTGGTGACAACTAGTGGGATATTATATTCATGCTTACATTACTGAGTATAAGATTACTGGTTTTCACTCTGCCCCATTGTGAAATTAATTTAATGTGTTACAACCAGCATTTTTAAGTGAAATACAGCAGAAAATATCAAAGGGTATCATTTATAATAGGGTCGAGTATTTTCTGACAGTTGGTGTGTGTGTGTATATGTGTGTGTGTGTGTGTGTGTGTGTGTGTGTTGGGTATTGATATGCTTTCTGTGGACTGTAATCCAGAAAGTTTGAAAGCCAGTTAAGGCAAAGTATAAGTATTCATCGATGCTTGTATTTTCTCCTTTCTTCTGCTAACACAGTTAGATCACTTAAGTCTTTTCTATGGTTAGGTGTACCCATATGACTGAATTTTGGCCAAGAAGTGTGAATACATGTGCCATCGATTCCTTTCAAATTTTCCCATGAAAACTTCCCAAACATAATTCTTGCTTTCTCCTCTCCTGTAACTGAATTTATAAGACAGGTGAAGTCTGAGGCCCTGCATGTTTATGTGGAAAACTGCTCACTCGTCAAGCCACACTGAACTGTGAAGAGGTGAAAAACAAACTGTTTGTATTAAGCCATTGAGATTGGGAGTTTTTTGTTATAGCACCTAGTTTTGCTTATTCTAACTAACTTGGGGCAGATAAAAGAGTGGACTCCAAGGTGAGGTTATCCATTCTCTTATCTCTGGCCTTATTCCAACTCCTTTATAACACAGCACCCCAAAAGCACTAAGGTCCACAACAACAGAGCATTTATGAGGCTTAGCTTTCCTCACAGCCTAGCTGCACTTCTATGCTTTGGTGGCTTTCTGTTTGATTATGTTCAGACACTTGGATCAATGCCTTTCGGTTACTGAGTCTCACCTAGCCCCTGGGACCTACACCACAGTCAGTCCTTCCCCACCAATCTACATGATCTGTGATCTATAGCTGCCTTAGGATGTAAGTAATATTAACAAATAAAACTCATTTCTGGCAAACATTTTAATATATGCAAAAAATTCTCTTTTCAAGAAAATATTTAAATAATTATAACAATAACAATGAATAGCAGTAGTTAGCATTTACTAAGTGCCTACCATCAAATATACACTATTCCTAATTCTCATAAAAGTCAAGGAAAGTAGATATTATTATATTCACTGAATGATAAAAAGACTGAAGCTCAGAGAGGTGGGAATTTGCACCAGTTCACACAATTAGAGTGTCCAAAACTGGGACTTGAACTCATATTTTTCTGATGACCAAATCCATACTTTTTTGCAGCTTCATTCAAAAGACCAAATGTATAATTGCGAGTTTAGATTTCAGCACACTAAAAGACTTGTTGGCAGCTCTCAGATCACCTCACATAAAAGGGTACCTATTAGAGGTCTTGCTGTGCACTGAGCCATACTGAACTTTAAGTTCATTTGTGGTTTTTGGGAAACAAGGGATATCAAATCTAAATTGAACATCTCAATGAAGGCTAATACCACCTTTTGCTGTGCATGTGGTGCATAATTAGTCTTTCAACTATGTAGAATGCCCAGCACAGCTCTATGAAATTTGGTCAAGGCCCTGGGAGCTGACAGGAATAAATGAGACTATTAGAGACTTATTCCAGCATAAACAGTACTGGCTAGATTATGCCATCAGACATAGATTTAAACCAATGGTCTTTGGGGGGGATACTTATAAAAATCCACTGGAGAATGAGAAGAAAATATGAGAACTTCTCTTAATGTAGTAATTCTATTTTTAAATAAGAAATTAAGGTTTTCTAACATCTAATAAATAGGCTCATACCAGCACTTTCATTCCTTCCTTATGTCACACAGGACAAATAACACAACCGTCACGTCTTTAGGGAAATGGTAGCTCCATGGCATAGCAGTGTGAAAGCAGAGCCCTTATTCTTTCATTTGGTTGTTTTGCAACACATTGAAATTTCCATGTTCTGTTTAGGAAGATTTATAGGTTATGTTATCTTGTTGCATTGGTCAGGGTTCCCCAGAGAAACAGAACCAATAGGACACAGAGAGACATATATAAGAGGAGATTTAACATAGGAATTGGCTTATGGGAATATGGAGGTTGGGATGTCCCACAGTATACCATCTGCAAGCTCAAGAGCCAGGAAAGCTAGTGGTATAATCCAGTGTGAGTCTGAAAAACCCGAGGAACAGCACAGCCAATGCTGTAACTCCCAGTCTGAGGTAAAAGACTTGAGAACCAGAAGCCACTGGTATAAGTCCCAGAATTTTAAAGCCTGAGAACAGGGAGCTCCGATACCCAAGAGCAGGATAAGATGGATGCCCTGGCTCAAGAAGAAAAAGAGGGAATTTACTCTTCTCCTGCCATTTTGTTCTGTTCTAGTCCTGAGCAGATTGGATGATGCCCACCCAAACTGGTGAGAGTGAATCTTTTTACTCAGCCTATTAAATCAAATGTGAATATTTTCCTGAAATACTATCACAGACATACTCACAAGTAATGTTTTACCAGCTATGCATGCATTCCTTAGCCCAGTCAATTTGACACAAAAAATTAATTACCATACTGGTTTTAACAAAATCAATTGTTACCTGGCTTTAAGAGAACCAATCTTCAAAAAAATAAAGTAGTCATATGGCTTAAAATATCCTGCCAAATTATATCAATGCTGATAATGATACTAATAAGGCAAACTCAGACAAACAAAATTATAGAACTGACCCAAATCCTACTTATGGTACCCTTTCTATTTGCTTTGATCCCAGCCACATCATGAGAAAACCATGAAGACTGCAAACCGTAAGAGACACTGAAATCAAGGAAACAAACTGAGGGTTGCTGGAGGGGAGGAGTGGGGGGAAGGGGTAACTGGACGACGTACATTAAGGAGGACATGTGATGTATTGAGCACTGGGTGTTGTACGCAACTGATGAACCACTAAATCCTGAAAGTAGTAATACAGTATATGTTAACTAAATTGAATGTAAGTCAAGTATTTTTTAAAATGAGGATTTATTTAAGTATAACAAAAATCATCAAGACTCTTTAAAATGTGGATTTATCCACTGTCATCGACGATGCACTTCAATCCAAGTGTATGTTGTCCTCTGAGCTATTAACAAATTACTAAACCACATGTAGATAATTTATAAATACACTGGAAGTGCTGCTCAACAACCTTTTGCTGATAATAACACCTGACAAAAAAAAATGGGACACCACTGATACAGGAAACCTTAATCTGACCCATCTCAGGGCACTTCAGAAACCACTAGTAGATACTGAACAGCTAGATCCAGATACTCCATGGGAAGTGCTTGAGCCTCTGAAGTTACACCTCCCCTCCCCTTCCTTTGGGCCTCCAGAGCTGCACTAGTGCAACCTAATTGCCTTCATAAACACAGGCAAAATCATTTTCAGCTGCCTAGGACTCTGCTGGGCAGATTTTGCCTTTCATCAAACTCTTGCTGTTCTCTATCAACCATGGTTGGAATGATTTGGTCTTGATTTGGATTCAGAAGCTTCATTCACTTACTGCTCTAAGCAAAATTTAATCAAAATATTTACCTCAGTAATTTGGTCCAAAACTTTCCTCAAATTAACTAAGGCAAACTGTTCAGCCAGGTTACTGCCGAAAGCCTTAGAGCATGGCAGAGCTGTGAAAAAGAAGGGATGCATTTGGGAGGAGGAAGCCACATGCTGCCTAGATGTAGTCAAAAGTATATACAACATTTATTAGCTAAAGTACCACGAAAAGCATTCTAATCAGTTGGTTTCCTCTCATTAAATGTTAATTAGTTCAAATAAGCTTCCTGCATAGGAAAGTAACAGGTACTTAGCAAGCATTAGGAAAGAGGCAGGTCACACGCAGAGTCTGGAAAACTACAGACACAGAGCAAGGACACTGTTACCTCACTGGGTGACATTTTGTCTGAAGGCCTATGTGAGCTTCTTGAGAAGGATCCAGAAGTTCTGCCAGAAACAAACAGGCTAAAATTTTCATTCTGGTAATGAGTCTCTGAAATAACATTTGTTGAGCTTTAAAAACACACTTAATGGGATTAGCTCCTGAACCAAATACTTTGATTATATTTAGATATATTTGCTCACACTGTTTAAATCCACAGAACAGGGTAATTGTATCACATTAAATGGCCTTTTATTTAGATTGTTTTAGTATCCTGCCACTTTGGCAAAAAAAAAGTTATAAAAGTAAGAGAAACAAAACTAAAGCCTGTGTAGACCACAAAATCATTAAGTGATTTGGAAATAGGTCATAGGATCACAGATGTCTGGGGCTAGAAGGGACTGTAAAGGTAGCATCTTGAGGTTGTCATGCAACCAGTCCACATGAGCAAAACCATACCATACTTATGGCAACCCCTGTTTTGATTGTCCAGTACCTGATCCCAAGAAGTTGCTAAATATCATGAATACCACTCCTGATAGGGACTGAAGCACTCGTTTCTCAGATAAAGACACAATGATAAAGATAAGTGACCTGCCCATACAACACATCTTTTCTTTAAAAAAAAAAAAAAAAAAAAAGATTTATTTACTTATTTGAGGGAGAGAGAAAGCAAAGGTGGAGAGAGGGGTAGAGCAAAAGAATCTCAGGCACACTCCCCACAAAACGTGGAACCCCAGGCAGGCCCCATCCCATCCATGATCCTTGAGATCACAACCTGAGCCAAACCAGTTGGTCACTCAACCAACTGAGCCAACTGGGTGCCCTCACACTATATATCCCATTAAAAGAAAAATAGGACTTGAACTGGATCCTCACTCCACAGTGTTCCTTTGGTGTTCTCACACTTTGCCCTGAACTTTGTCGTCATTTCCCCGTATAAACTGATGATGCAATAACCACCTTTAGAAACAGAGTTTGACGCAGGTTTGGCCAATGCTTTGGTAACAGGTAAAAAGGCCGTAAATTAATATTTTAGAAAAATAATGTCAAACATTTATTGAGTGTTTATTGTGTGACCGAAACAGGTACTTTACAGATGTTAACTTGTTTAATTTTTATGATAGTCAAGTTAAGTGATCATGATTGTTAATTCCATTTAACAGGTAGAATAACTAAGGTACAGAGAGGTTAAATAATTTACTATTGAGGCAGACTTCAAAGATGGTCCCCAAATGGCAGTCATGCTCTGTAATTCCCTCCCTTTGGTTGTGGGCTGAAGCTAATGACTCACTTCAGATGAACAGACAAAAAAAAAAAAAAAGACATCGCTTCCATAGCTAGTTTAAAAATGCCTGTGATATCTGTCTTACCAGAAGACTCTTTCTGTTGGTTTTGATGTCTGTTACGTTGGCAATGCCCATGGGGCAAGGAACTAAGGGCAACCTCCCGCCAACAGTCAGCAAAGAATTTAGACTCTCAATCCAACAGTTATTAAGAATGGAATCCTGTCAGTAACCACATGACTGAGCTTGGAAGTAGATCCTTCCCCAGTCAAGCTTCAGAAGAGATCCCAGGCCTTGAGGCCAAGGTCTTGACTGCAGTCTTTTGAGAGACAACAAATCAGAGAAAACTACTAAATCATTTCTTGATTCCTAACCTTCTACACTTTGAGACAATATATGTTGTTTCAAGCACTATGCTTTAGGGTAATATTTTTAAAAGATTTTCTTTATATATTTGACAGAGATCACAAGTAGGCAGAGAGGCAGGCAGAGAGAGAGGGGGAAGCAGGCTCCCCGCTGATCAGAAAGCCTGATGCGGGGCTTGATCCCAGGACCCTGGGATCATGACCTGAGCCAAAGGCAGAGGCTTTTAACCCACTGAGCCACCCAGGCACCCCTAGGGTGATTTGTTATGAAGCAAAAGATAGCTAACACACTTATCCAAGATTATATTGCTAGTAAGTGGCACAGCCAAAATTTGAGCCTAAAAAGTCTGGCTCCTGAATATATGCTCATAAATATTGATACCACTCTACCTCTCAGAAGATACCCTCACTAACATCACCATTACCATCATCACCTTCATCACTATCACTGTCATCACTGTCATCACTATTGTCACCATTGTCAACATCATCATCATCATCACTACTACTAGTATATATGTCAAACATTGTGCTAAGTGCTTTATATATATATATATATATATATATATATATATATATATATATATAAGTTTATATAATCCTCAAAATGACCCTGTGATCCCAACTTTACAGCTTAAAAAGAAAAAAAGAAGAAGAAAAAAAAACCAAGTCTCAGATAATATAAGTAACTCACTTAGGATCAGATAGAAAATTCAGAACTTGGCCTAGTTGAGGCCAAAGCCCATGCCCTTCCCACCAAATTTTGCTGCTTCTCTGTAAAAAAGAGCTATACATAACCAGTTAATGCTGCCCTGAGAAATGGTTATTTTCAACATTGGAGAAAATGCACAACAATATTTTAAATAAATCATTGATAACAAAATCTAATTGCTGCAGATTTTTCTAACTTTACCATAACTAACCTCATGGAGCATGTCAATATGTGGGATGTGGAATGCCTTGGAAAAGTGTATCAAAAAAGAAAGCTTTATTACTTTGTATATGGCATTTCTTGTTAGCATATATAACAAAGCGTGAATTGAACATCAATTATGTGATACTAAATTTCTTCCAAGAGTAAATGCCGTAAATTCTAAGTCTAACATAATAACTTGCATTGCACAAAAAGATCTTGGATGACTCCCTGTTGGACATTAGATGAGAGAGTTCATTCTCCTTGACATAGCATTAAGGTATGACTCTCTTACCCCAACATAGCTTATCGCTCCACCCATGAAACTCAAGTCTGATCATGTCATATCAGGATCTTGGATCAGAGACTTAGATTTTCGTTTCTAGATTGAGCACACTGTTTAGCAAAGGCACAGAAAAATTGATGGAGAAAAGAGAAGAAGGGAAGAAAGAAAGGAAGGATAGAAGGAGGAGGGAGGAAAGGAGGGGAGAAAGGAAGGACAGAAAGAGGCAGAGAAAATGAGAGGATTTCACTCTTTTTACTCTAGTAATGAACCCCCAAATTCATAAATATGGAAAAATTCCCCAAATCTAAAATATTCTAACTACAGCATAAATGAATCACAAAGAAACCTGACACATTTTAGTTTATAACAGTTCCCTCTCCAAATTAAACAGAAAGAAAGCAGAAACACTGGGCATGAGATACACCGATCATTCAACCTGTTCATATGGTCCTAAGATCCCTTCAATTTTGCCCCCATGGTTTTTGAACTTCTGAACCAGAATTAAACAAAAAGTACCATATATACTTTCTTAGGGCAACTAAGAAATTTGCTAAGGATGATCTGCCTCTGCAGGTGGAAACAATAGAATAATTAACTACAATGAACTATAATGATCCTAATCACAGTGTTTAGAATATTTGCATATTGCATTAGCTAGGAAGACTCAACTTGCACAAAACCATCTAATAATGGAGGAACCAGTAAGCATTATTTCAAACAGTCCTTGTGTTCGCATTGTAATGGGACTATTGCCATTGTCCCATTCACTGTCACTTCCTTAAAGGTCAGTTCAGGGTTTACTTCTATTTCTGTATTAAGTCTCTGACCTGCTTTTTGGTAGTTCAGCATCACTGTTGTTGTCTTGACAGAGTCCTTCAGACTTCAGCTGTCGGCCTTCATTTCCCAAGCTCACACTCTCTTGTCTCTAATTGCACTAGAGTGAAGGAAAAAGAAAATGACCTCAGTGGTATTTATTTGGCCTAGCAGAATGAAGGTTTTGTTGGAAGAGGAAGTGGCGGGGCTGCTGCCCATAATTCCAAAGGGAAGCCTTGGGAAAGTCAGTGTGAAACCTGCCACTCTCATTTCTTAAGTCCCATTCAGGCAGAAAGTTAGACTGAAACTTTGTCACTTTTCACTGTGTGGTTGTACTTTTTTAAATGTTCTTTATAGTTTTTCCACAACTTATTGTTTAAAATAGTGTACCCAGAGCTGTGTGACTTTGGAAAATAACCAAATGGACCATATCTTCTCTGTGTCTCCCTCTGAAAATCTCTAGGTTTTCAAATCCCTAAAGGTCTCTCTCCACCTAAGCAGCCCTTGTTCAATCCCTACAAGGCATCTTTCATGCTTTTTTAGGCACAAATACTATTTAGTGGCATCTTTTAAAACTTATTTGGATGGAAAGCCTTATAAAATAGATTATGCCCTTTGCCCCAGGGATGCCCCAGGGACTGTTGAGGTGTGTAGAACTGTCTGCCCCTTCACTAAATGGTCCCAGACGGCCATACTTTTCCAGACCTTATGTCTGTTTTCTATTATTTTCTGCCACCTCTCTGCTGCCAATTTATTGTGCCTACTTCATTTCCCACAAATTCTGACCCACAAAATGAGTTTCCTAAAAATCAATTTTTGTTTTTGGAAATCAGAAATAGCTAGGATCTTAACCATCACGATTCACTTTCTGACCCAAGAGTTTAAAGTTCACACACAATGAGATTCTTTAACAAGTATTCCAAAGGAATGAAGAAACCCAGTTGTATGAGATATAAAAGATCATCACTATAGGACTAAAAACAAAAAATAATATTTATAATGACGGTCACTGTATTAGCATTTATTTCAAAGACTGGTTTCTCTGTTACTTAAAGTTCTAGAAACAGCCAGATTCACTGGGGGTAGTTTTTTCCTATAGTCATATCTGCTCAACTTTATTGAATTTCCTTTCCTTAATGAATCATGAGGGTTGAGTTAAATGTTAAATATCAGTGTTTATATAAGGAACATGCATGTTTGCTTTTTCTTCAATTAAGAAAAAGCTGGTGACCTTTGTGCCACGGAGTCTTGTGCTTGTTAATAGCATGGCTTTCCCATTTAACAAGCCCTCCTGGTAAGACCCATCACATCATCTCATATGCATAGAGAAAACATGAAACAGTTGGCTACCCATTAGGTGGTATTTGTAAAAAAAAAAAAAAAAAAAAAAAAAAGCATGCCCCAAGTGGAAGGTGGAAAATTAGGAAATGTCTCATCATGACACTGTGGGAAATGTGGTTTGACTCTTCACAGATGTAAACATTAGGATCTTGAGGATGATATATTTTTTAAAAAGATTACTTCAAAAATTCAAATTTAGGAGGCAATGTAGTCCAAGTTTAAGAACCCAGGTGCACATAGAATCATCTAGAGGCAATTTTTTTAAACACCTTTTGATCCCCTTCACCCATTTCTCCCAACTTCCTTCCCCTCCCCCTGGCAACCACCAGTCTGTTCTCTGTATCTATGAGGATGTTTTTTTTTTTTTTTTTTTTTTTTTTAGATACCACTATCAGAGAGATCATACTGTATTTGTCTTGCTCTATTTTGTTCCACTTAGCATAATGCCCTCAAAGTACATCTATGTTGTCACAAATGACAAGATTTCATTCTTTTTTATGGCTGAATAATATTCCTGAATGTGTATCACACAATCTCTTTACTCATTTATCCATCTATAGACACTTAGGTTGTTCACGTATCTTGCCTATTGTTAATAGTACTGTGATGAACATGGGAGTGCATATATCTTTTTCATTGGTCCAACCCCTTAGCAGATGTGTGAATATTCTTTCCAATACTCCTAAGAAGTGGACTTTTATCCTCTATTTGAATACCTCCATAAATGAGGGATTCACTACCTCATAAGATAACCTCTGCCTTAATGGGAGAGATAATACCATGAGAAATTTCTTCCCCTATAAAGAATCAAAGTCTCTTTGTAAAATCCTCTTATTAATCCAGATCCTTTCATATGGAAACACACAGAATAACTCTTAAACACATGACAGCACTTTCAGCCTTTGAGGACAGTCTCTAAATTCTCTCTTCCTCTGGGGAAACTCATTCACTCTTGTGTTTTTTATTACTCATTTTATGCTAATAATTCCTATTTACAGTTGATCTTAGTCAAAAGGCCAAGAAGCAATAATGATCCTTATTTATATCTTTAACTCATATTCTCTCCTGAGTACTAGGCCTGCAATTTATCTGCTTACTGGACATCTCCATGTAGTTGTTCTGTTACGCTTCCTTTTCAATACGATTATCCAGTCCCCTTCAAACCCTCTCCTTCTCCTGTTTTCCCCATTAAGTAAATTGACCTCTTTCTTATTGTCCAAGCTGAACCTGCTGGTTGTCAGGATCTTGTTCCTGTCCCCTTCTGTCCCTCCAGCTGCCATGCTAGGTTCATCCTCGTCAATTCCAATCAATCTTGCCTCCTAAATTCCTCCTTGAATCAATCATTCTTTCTCATCTCCTAAACACCATTACCTTCTCTCCAGGAGTTCACATAAGATCCTCTCAACTCTCAACAGAACTGCTTCTAGATTTGTTTTAATTCCTCACTACTGTCAGTGTGATCTTCAAAAGCACAAAACTCATCACATTTTGTCTCTGCTGAATGCCCTTGAAATAACGGTTTAAATCCCTCAACATGACCAATAATGTCCTTCATGGTCTAAGCCAGACCCACATTTTCAGTACTCTCTTTTACCTCTCTCTTTGCGTATCTCCACTGGTACAACTCAAAGTGAGGTCCACAGTCTGGCGGCATCAGCAATACCTCGGAGCTTGTTGGAAATCCAGAATCTCATACTTCACCCCTGACTTTTGGAATAAGAATCTGCATTTTAACAAGATTCCTCAGATGATTCTGATTCACATTAAGCTTTGAGAAACACTGTTTTTCTATATATTAGCTCTGTCCTGACTTTTGAGCCTTCAGACCTACTGCTTCTTCTTCCTGAGATTTTATTCCTGATGTCACATCACAAAATTTTTCTGATTAACATCTTTAGGTGTCCATATAGATGCCATTTTCTAGAGAAACTCTCCTGTAAATTCTCATGACTGAATTAAGTGACCCCTCAAATCTATGTCCCTTGCATCTTCCACATTGTTCCATGACAAAGTTTGTGTAATTAGTTTTTTTTTTTTTAAGATTTGTTTATTTATTTCAGGGAGAGATCATTCATAGGTAGGAGCACATGGTGGGGCCAAGAGAGAAGAAGAGAGAGGCAGACTCCTTGCTGGGCATGGAGCCCATCAAAGGGCTCAATCCTATGACCCTGAGATCATGACCTGGGCTGAAATCTAGAGTCAGACACTCAACCGACTGAGCCACCCAGGCACCCCCTTGTGTAATTAGTTTCTTAAGAAAGAAATAGTGTCATAGCCTCAGTGTCTAAAACACAATATCTTCTCAATAAATATCTGTTGAATTAATGTTAAATGAATAGTAAGTACTCATTAAACATAAGTTCCAAACTTCTTGCCAAAATCCAGAAGTCTATGATCCTAGCCTTTCCCTGACAATAAAAGACTAGACACCCTCTTACAAGAGGAAATGAAGTTAGGCTGGTGTTATTTCCTTTTCATAAGCTATTGCTGGACTCTTCCGATCATGTTTTCTCTGCCTCAATGCTCAAAAGACAACTCTGGATAATCTTAGAGATTCATAGGTTGTTAGAACACAAGGCACCATGGAATTCATTTGATTCAGACTTTGAGTCTATAGTCTATAGATGAGAACCCTAGGACCCAGAGGTTAGCTTTCACAAAAGGGTATATCAAATTTGCACAGGAGCCCACAGGTCCTCTTCCTTTTGAAGCATTACTTGCTTTTTTTTTTTTTTTTTAAGATATATTTATTTTAGAGAAAGAGAGTGCAAGCAAGGTAGAGGCACAGGGAGAGAGAGAGAGAATCCCAAGCAGACTCCATGTTGAGTGGAAAGACCAACTTGGGGCTCCATCTCAACACCCTGAGCTCAATCTCACCACCCTTAGCTCAGGACCTGAGCTGAAACCAGAAGTCAGTGTTTAACTGACTGCACCACCCAGGCATCCCATTATTTGTTTATTATTATTATTATTATTATTATTATTATTATTATTTTTAGAAACACAGGGAGAGAGGGACCACAAGCAGGGGGAGTGGGAGAGAAAGAAGCAGGCTCCCCGCTGGGCAGGGAGCTTGATGTGAGACTTGATCCCAGGATCCTGGGATCATGACCTGAGCCGAAGGCAGATGCCTAACCAACTGAGTCACCCAGGCACCCCTTATTTTTAACATTAGTTTCTCCACACCCCTATTGCCACTCATAATTCCTCCAAACAATTCCAGAATCTCTCAGATCCCTAAAGCATATTCATCCAATAAAAGATATTTTAATTTATTATTATCACTCAAAATGATCTCTTCATATTTTATCACATACTTTGGCCTTTAAATATCTTACACTAAGGTGAGGTCTAACTGTACCTCCTAGGGAATTAAGTTTCATGAAGGAGAAGATGGAAGTTAAAAAGTAGTTGAGGTGACACAGTTGGTTGAGTTTCTCATTCTTGATTTCAGCTCAGATTGTGATCTCGATTCTTGGGATTGAGCCCAGAGTCAGGCATGGAATCTCTCTCCTCTGACCCTCCCTGCTGTGTTCTCTCTCTCAAACAAATAAACCTTTTTTTTTTTTTTAAAGTAGTGAGGGGTGCTAACATTAAATTATCTCCATATATCAGCAGGTTTGTATTTTCTTTCTTACCCTCCTTATTCTAGACATAGTTTTAAAGACTTATTTTTGGCATTTCTAACATTTTTACAACAATCTCTTACATATTTGCTGTCCAGTATGGTAGCTACTATCCATATAAAGCTATTAAACTCTTGAAATATAACCAGTTCAAATTGAGATGTGCTCTAAGTCTAAAATATGCACTCAATTTTGGGGACTTCATGATGAAAAGAATGCAAACTATCTGGTTAATAATTTTCATATTGATTTCATGTTGAAATGATATTTTTGATAGGTTGGGTTAAATAAAATGTTATTAAATTTAATTTCTCTATTTTTTTTTTTTTTTACTTTTTGAATGTAGTTACTACAAAATTTAAAATTGTAAGTGGAATTCCCATTATATTTCTATTGGACAGTGTTACTTCAGTCTTTAGTCATTAAGATTGTTCTCTCTGCTTTATATTCCTTTAGAAAAAAAATAAAACTTCTTTGTAGTATGTTCTTTTATGCTTTGTGTGCATTCTACGAAATACAATTCAGTCAGGAGCTTCCCCTATTGCCACAATGAGCTCTGCACGCCCCCCACCTGCCTTACTTACTTTTACACTGGCATCCTTTGTGGGGGATTTGTCAGAAATTTATTTTTAAATGTCTCCCCAAATTCTTAAGTAATTTTCCCTTGGTGTGATAATCAAACTCTATTCCTAAAAATAACATAAAAATGCTAATAATAGGGGAACCTGGGTGGATGAGTTGGTTAGGCATCTGCCTTTGGCTTAGTTCATTCATGATCCTGGAGTCTTGGGATGGAGCCCCATGTAAGGCTTCCTGCTCAACAAGGAGTCTGCTTCTCCCTCTCCCTCTGTAACTCTTTCCTGCTCTCTCTCTCTTTCTCTCTCTCAAATAAATTTAAAATAATCTTTAAAAAATAATGCTAATAATAATAGTGATCATTTGTAGAGGCATGACTATGTCAGGTACCATGAAAAGTACTTTACATACATTATCTCATCTAACATTTACAATAACCAAAGAAGTAACTACTAAACTATCCATCACACAGATGAGACACTGATATTCCATGAGGTTGTGGCAAAGACTAGCTAGCACTTCCCCAGCCCCTTTTTCTTTCCTTCTCTGCTTATAGCAAGTTACTTTTTTCAACTGCGCCACTCAGAAGTATCTTTGGATATTCCTAAATGTCCCCTGAAAGACAAAATTTCTCCCTTTCCTTGCTGTGAGCAATGATATAAAGTAGAAACTACTTTTGTTATTTTCTCTAAATTTGGGGGATCAAATTTTTGGCAATCTGTGTCAGGGATTTCTTAGCTATACTCTTTAGGCAAATGAGACTTCCAGCATATCCCCAACAGTTGAAATCTGCCCTCTTTGTCCCTGTGCCAGCTTCAGGCTCTACCTAGTATCTACTTAATTTTTCTGGCTGGCAAGTCCATACAAATAATCCCCTATAGTCCTCATACACGGTTCTCCCTCTTTTTCCAAACAGCCCTCCAGGGGAGGGCTGCTATTCCAACAATCCTAATTATGAATGGTTTTCCTGCCACATGTGTGGGTATCTCCATCCCAGGAGCAAAAACCAGCCCAAAGATTTTTTTTGGTTGACAAAAGTGCTGGATTTCTGATGAATACAAAGAAGAAAAAGGTCAAGAGACACCTTTAACAAAACATTCTCAATAGGCATAGATGGAAATGTGTTCATTGCATTTAGTTCAAGATTTTATCATCCCATCATTTTATTTACCCACTTCCTCTAAAGCTAGTTGTACAAAAGAAAAATAATTCCAGCGCTCATTCAAATGACTTGGAAATCAGCTAGAATCCATTTCTTAGTCTTTTACATAATAATTACTGTTTTGAAATGCATGGTGTTTGTAACTGTTTCCCATCATGCATTACTTTTTCCTTCTCTCCAGCTGTGCCCTGAAGCCCAGTCATATGACCCATGACCAGACTGTTTGTTCAGGCTCCTTCCGCAAGAATCATATCAACCCAAATCTTCATCTGGCAAGTCCAGCACTTTTGTCAGTGACAACACGATATCATAATCTGGTTAACATTAAGTTATAAGCTCCACAAAGCCAGGATCATGGTGTGTATGTGGATGTTTGTGTGTGCGTCTATGTGTGTGTGTGTGTGTGTGTGTGTATGCTAAAATGACACTGTCTTTACAGCAAAGCTGGAGTTATGTCTCCT
This sequence comes from Mustela nivalis, assembly GCF_964662115.1. Taxonomy (NCBI): domain Eukaryota; kingdom Metazoa; phylum Chordata; class Mammalia; order Carnivora; family Mustelidae; genus Mustela; species Mustela nivalis. Next base: position 81,273,519 of record NC_139020.1, read on the forward strand.
TTGCTATTTTTGATTTCTTGGCTACTTGGTATAGACAAAGAGGGATCATTTTCCTTCCCTTACTTCCCTTTCAAATCATGTGCAGTTTGGAAGGAAAATAACGATTCTTTCCGTCTATTTCCTTTCCAATAATAAGGACAAATATAGAAAGGTGTCCTGCTGCTTCATGTAGAATTATTTTAAGGTTGTTAAGTTGGTCTATCTAACTTTAATCAGGTGCAGACAAGAGCTTGCTGATCTGTGCATTCTGAAATTTCACTGCTCCTACACAAACTCACTGCCTGGAAACAAGGAAGCCTGACACTTGGAGGGCCGTGCTGTCTGACAAACCAGATTAATAATGAATGAACCCATCTTGTATAATCAGGAAGGGGAGAAATGCTACAAATTAGAGCTAAGCATGTTCTTCATTACAGGTGGCAGCAGGATGCTGCTTAGGCTATCACTGATGCTCAAATTAGCTGCAGGGTGCAGGGACCCCTTGCTGCCTCTTGCTGTCTCTTACTTCCCTCTTGAGAGATTCCTTCTCAAGGGATTTTCAAAATGAGAAATTCTCAAAATTCAAACTTGGGAGATGCATTCGTATCACATGAGAGTGACAACTTATTACCCATCCGGGGTGTACAGATATTGTAAATGGGTTACATTTCCATCTTAAGTTAAAGTTCTCATATTTTCCATATGAATTAGATCAACATTATGCCAAGATAGGAATTTCTGCAAGATTTCTGGTATTCTCAAGAGATGCTTACTCTGAATATCATGTGCTTTCACAGAAAATGAGCTGCCCGTCTCAGAATCAGGGGAAACTTGCTGGTATTTTGTTTGGTTGGAGCTTGTTTTAACACATACTACCAAGGACTAGCCCTGGTATTACTGTTGTGTGTGCGCATGCACACCAAAACCCGAACAGGCACAGAAATGAAACAAAATGAAGGATCTCAGGGAAGTGCAATGGAAAGCCAGTTAGTGTACCTCATCAACCAAACCTGAAAAACATATTTCTGTAGGTCAAAAGGTAGAAAGCCTATGCATGTAAGCACCATAAGTATTTTATAAAATATCACCGATTCAAAAATGGTCCTTGGGTCTGAGGTAAACTGACAACCTAGATCTTCAGTTGAAGGCAGGGATTACAGGGGAAGAATTCCACTGACTTACAACTCTGACCTCATTATCTGTCATGGTTTCCATAAGCACCATCTTTGTTCTCCTCTTCCATGAAGGTCTCTTGTGTTGAGGTGAGAGTGGATCGAGGTCCATGTAAGTGGCCTGGAGATCTGTAGGTCTTAAAATCAATGGAAAGAGGGCATGAAAGTCCCAGTTGTGTTATGCCTGCCTTCTGAGAAAACTCTGTGCAAAATCAAGGTAAGGACCATTTAATGTAACTACTGTGATAGTTCCAGGTCGCAATTGTTTCTAAAACATGCTGACTTACCTGTTGGCATCTAATATGTGGATGAGAGTATCAGTTTGGGTCTGGAGTTCTCGACAAAGATTCACCAAAATTAGGATAGTAGCCTATGATGTTTATGGCATCAGAGGGTTTGGGGGAATAGAAGATCCTAAGAAAGAAAGAGCAGGTAATGTGTGGCAATAGCGAGTCTTTTTTTTTTTTTTTAATTTAAGATTTTATTTATTTATTTATTTATTTGTCAGAGAGAGAGAGAGAGAGAGCGCGCGCGCACAAGCAGGCAGAGGTGGAGAGAGAAGCAGGCTCCCTGCCGAACACGGAGCCTGATGCGGGGCTCGATTCCAGGACCCTGGGATCATGACCTGAGCTGAAGGCAGCAGCTTAACCGACTGAGCCACCCAGGTGTCCCAATAGCGAGTCTTTCCAAGAACAAAATGTGGCCGCTTTAGTTAGTGTAGTAATGGTTGATAATATGCTGGGATAAAGGCAGATCTATAGAGAAACGCCAAGTCACACTGACCCACGTTCACTTATCCAGCACATCCTTTCCATTGCACATGCACACACAACGCTCATGAGTAGCTACTATTGAACTATGCTTTTCTACCTACCTGGGGTTAAATAGAATGATACATGATGCCATGTCCATAATCCTTCGAACCTAGAATAAGTTACATCATATGGTAAGGAGGAATTAAATTTGCAGATGGCATTAAGGATTCAGCTGACCTTGACATGATGAGCTTATCTTGGATTATCCAGGTGGGGCCAATGTAATCACACAAATCCTTATAAATAGAAAAGAGAGGCAAAAGAGAAAGGACCAGAGAGAGAACTTCATGAGAGACTCAACAATCCATTGTGGGCTTTGAAAATGGAAGGGGACCACAAGTCAAGGAATGAGGGCAGCCTCTAGATGTGGGAGAAGAGAAGAAAATCCCCGCAAGCATCCAGAAGAGCACAACCCTGCCAATATTTTGATTTTAACCCAATAGACCCATTTCAGATTTCTGACTTCTGGAACAATAAGTCAATAAATTTGTGTTTTTTTAAGCCACTAAACTTAGAGCAATCTGTTACAACAGTAATAGGAAACAAATTACCCCAAGAAAATGATTCTAAACATCTCCCTAAATATGTTTGGAACTTGTGTTGTAGGAATGAGGCAGGCAAGACAAGCCTCGTGACAGAACTATCGATGTGCTGGAGGCAGGAGGAGGTGAGGAAAAGTGCACATGGTGTTTATCACTGGCTTTGTTCCCAATCTAGTCCCCTGGGAGGAGCTGTTGGGTGTTGCAAAGTAATAATTGAAATAACTGTTTTCAATAAAACCACCACAAAGAAGCATGCTATAGAGTCCTGCTAGCAGGGTGTAACACAGAAGGGCATGGAGACTTGTCTACTGTGAGCCCCAGCTGTGGAGTGGCTGCAAAAGTCTGTGAAACCTCAGAAAGCCTGCAGAGATGTCTGGCAGTGACTAGGGCCATGGTGTACAGGGTTTGTGGAGGCATAAATGGCAGAGCCCAGAAGATATGGTCATTTACATAGTAGATATACCAGGAGACCTAACAAAAGATACCAATACACAATGAAATGAGGTCCTGAAGAGGCAGCAATGCCCAGCAGATGCCCAGTGATACTGGTCTTGAATATTCATGAAGCTGAGCCCTTCTTAAAATCATCAAACAGACCTTCGTGGATGGTTGATGGTCCTGCATGAACAGGTGAGAGGCAAGATTGCCATTCTTGATATGATCCTCTTAACTCCAGGCTGGGATGGCCTGGGGTCCCAAGGTTTTTATGATAGTACCCAAGACTGAATAAATGATAGGCACAAAAGTAAAAAGAGAATTAATTGATGATATTCAGACAAGGTAAAATTTTCCTGCCAACTTTGTATCCGGTACTACTAAAATGTTTCTATGTGGTATCTAAAGCAATTTTGAGCCTAAGGTCAAAGAGCCATGAAATAAATATTCTAAATTGCTTTGTTACTAATTGTTAGCAGAAAAATTTTCATCAACTGTGCCTTTACTGATGCAGTATCAGCCCAATAGACTTACAGTGACAAATAAAAGACACAACATTCTAACTTAGAGACTATATCCTGGAGAAGTCAGATAGTTCACATCGAAAGAGGATGTGTTCTTATTTTTGTCCGAGGACAGTTTCCAACAAAAGGGGATCAAAATATGTTTCTAAGAGCTCCCTCTAGCACCCTCTAGCTTTACCAACTCCATACAAAGGAGCACAGGGAAGGAAGGGGTTCTGCCCCTTTTGTACCCAAGGAAGAGCATCATGGGCACCTCTCCCTGAGTTCTGTGTCCCCTGCATTCTGTTACAAGGCACCAAGAGCCACAACATATCTCCTTCAAGGTGTTTTCTCAGTTGATACTGCTAGTAGCTAGTTGCTGATGATTCCTCCCCCCCCCCCCCCCCAGTCCTACATGCACAAATTGTTCTCTTTGTTAGAAGCTTCTCTGGATTCACTCCTGGAGATCTCCTGCTTTCTCTGTTTGGTTTGCCATGTGTGTTAAGTAAAACCCCTGCCATTTACTTTGATGAGTTTCAAGTGTTCCTCTCAGGGAGAAAAGGAAAGCCTGTGATTTGACAAGATGAATAGAAAAAAGCAGAGATTGGTTGTGTTTAATCAGAGATCACACAAACCCCAGCAAAATGAAACTGAAAATGGCCTTTTTGACTAATTTGAAGTCAAATTCAGTTATAGGTTTTGGGCAGCTACAAATCCCAAACCATTAAGCAAGGTGCTTTTCTACAAGCTCATTCACTGGTCAGACCATACATATAAGTAGTTCTTTGGAGATTATTTTCTTCTTGTTGGGACTAGGCCAGTGGTTCCTTTACTTCAGTTTCACAGTCATTTATTGAAGTGGAATAGGGCAAGGAAAAGTTAGAATGCAGAGTCAAAAGACTTGAACTCAAGTCTAGAAACTTCCAGTTCCTGGCTGGGTGACTGAAGATAAATTACTTAATCTTTTGAACCTCAAGTTCAGCTTTTGTGCATTACGGAAGTCACTGTCTATCTTATTGCCCTCACAAGATTGTTGAAAGACACATGAAGAGGTATGTGAGTGTTGTGTATTATACACTGCCATATAAATGTCATTGTTGCTCTTGTTAGCTAGATGCTATGTGTGAATCAAATATGAACAAGTCATGGTCCAGACCCTCAAGGAACTTACCATCTGAGAGGAGAGTCAAAGGTGTGCACAACTGACCATGAAAACAGCAGAATATGATCATGACTACAGGGGTCCAAAGGACTCAGAGACACAGGGAAGTGGCAGGTCATGAAACAGGGCAGTGAGGTCCATATTGAACAATGGGTAGCTTTCCAGAGAAATGGGGAGAAAGCATCTCAGTGAAGGAGCAGCATGACTAGAGGCACAGAGACTCTGCTTGTTGATTCATAGGGAAATCCCTGGGGCAGAAGCAGAGGTGTTTGACATGGAGGGGCAAGGCCATCAGGAGGTGGCCTAGAACCCCAGAACTGGAAAAGCCAGGAAATATGAGCTATATTGATATGAGTGTGAGAGTAAGCCCCAGGTCCTGATGTCCCAGAACAAAGCTTAGATTGAACTGGGAGGAAAGTTAATAAAAGCATTGGATTTTATCCCAGTGAAGTATCTTGTCCCTACTTTAAAACTTTTCCACATACCTATTCCCTCCCAGAAAGCTGATCCTGAGTTGTGAGGGGTGTTTTGGTTGTTTGTTTGTTGGTTTTTTCCCTCCAGTAATTAGAGAGAATGAGTGTTCTCAGCTAATATCCCACTGGAATTTTGTGCTTTCTTTATATCCCTCACCAGGTTTAAGCAGAGGAAAGTTTATATTTTAAGGAAAGCCCAAGATGAACTGTAAATATTCCAGAAGTCACAGTCTATTATCTTCTCTGCTGCTTCTAAACAATGCTTGCCAGTTAATTTCCCTGGCCTACAGATGCTCTTTGGTACTGAGTATCCCTGTGGCCAAATGAGGCTTTGCTGCTGTCTTATAGCTAAGAAGTGAACTGCTCTGTGCTCTGTGTAAGTTGTATTCTTCTTGCCCTCTGATCTCATTATCTTATACATCTGCACACAGAACTACACCCTCCACACACACATGCTTTCAATCTGGGCCTGTATCCTCCACTACAATAACTGGGTCCCATTCCTTGCCTCTTTTGTAGTGTCATCATGGAGAAATGTACTGTCAAAATGTTAACTTACCCTGGGTGATTAGTAAAATCTGAAGAAAGGTGTTATTTGTATATGTTTTAGAGACATCTTACTCTTTCCAGAAATTTTCCCTTCTCAACACCCATTATTTCCTGTTCAAATCAAACATTTTGATCCACTTTTTTATTGCTCCGCTAGACAGCTGCTTAATGTTTTAATGTAAGTAAACATGTTACAAACTCCAGGATCAACTGTCTTCTCCACAACCTGTTAAAAGATGCCCTTTGTGTTCATCTAATAATTGTATGCTGACTCACAGTAAATATATCTTTTGAAGTTCTCAGCAATTTTTTATACAGTGTTTAAAATCCTAAGCATAATTTTTATTAAATAATGAGAAGTTTAGTTTAGACAATGTGGAGTTCTTATAGCCAAACTATAAATTTCCCAGGCTTTATTTGTTACAAATGTGGTAAATGGAGATCTGAAAACAAACAAACAAATCCAATAATCATTTTTAAATTTGTGGGTCAATTTAAAGAAAACAGTATAAGAATTATTAAGAGTGGGGCGCCTGGGTGGCTCAGTGGGTTGAAGCCTCTGCCTTCGGCTCAGGTCATGATCTCAGAGTCCTGGGATCGAGCCTCGCACCGGGCTCTCTGTTCAGCAGGAAGCCTGCTTCCCTTCCTCTCTCTCTGCCTGCCTCTCTGCCTACTTGTGATCTCTGTCAAATAAATAAATAAATAAATAAATAATTTTTTTAGAAAAAATAATTATTAAGTGTAAGAATTTTTAATCACAATTTAAATTTTAGGAGTTTTAAATTTAATATTAGGAAATTCTTTTTAGAAAAAAATTCTTTTATAGCCTACAATCCTTACTACCATGAACTATTTCATTTCCAGGGATAAAGATAAATGTAGTAAATAGGACAAAGAAAATTACAATGTCACAATTAGAAAATTATCCTGTATTTGAAATAATATATTCAAGATATTATTCCAGCTGCCACATATCATGAACTTACTACAGAGTTCAGATATCCAACACCTTCCATGCCTTCACCCCACAAAATGAATCAATTCAATGAAAAAAAAAAAGAGAGAGAGGTTTAAAAACATCAAAATAGCTATTTGGCATCAAATGAAAGATTTTTAACAATCTTTCAATTGGCAATATCATTAACATCAAAGTTTTGACATTCTTGTCACTTAAAATGAAGATAAAATAATTATATTGTTTAATGAAATACTCTCTGTAACTTGACTGACAGGAGCTACATAAAATATTTTAATTGCTCTTTGAGATGGGAAGTCTCAGCATGTGAGCCTTTCTGTTTTCCATGGTACATAGGGTGCAGTAATAGATAAGAGTGTGAAATACTGAAAATAATGACATTTAGCTTAACAGATCTAGGACACAAAGTAAAGAAAGAAAACCAAGAAGGAAGCATTCTGGCTGAAACTACTTCCTATCAAACAATGTGAGAAACATGTTTTCAAAAAAATGCTTTAACATCTCTAGATTAGAAGTTCCATGTGGGTAATAACTGATTCTATCTTGTTCATTATTATGTTTCCTGGGAAAGTGCCTGATTGATGACTGGCAAACATTTGTTGAATGAGTAAATGAAAAAAATTAAGTGAATGAACTAAATTTATTGCTGAGAAATGTTTGGAGAAAACATAAGAAAGTGAGAAATTGTAGTGAGGTCAATCAGAAGATTTAATAGTTTGAATACTTATTCACTCAAAAATTAGCTATTGAGTTCCTAATATAGGATGTGCTCTAAAGCACTGATGATAGGAAAATTTCTAAAAGGTAGGAATTAGAAACACAAAAAATTAATCAAATGAAATGTGAAAAGTACCATGATTGGGGTTTGTAAAATATTCAATAAGAATATAGAGGAGAGAACTATTCATTCTACCTAGGGAGAGAGGTCAAGGAATGGTCTTCAAAAAAGGTGACCTTTGATTTGGGCTGGACAAGTGAGTAATTAGGCAATTTGGAGGACCATCAGAAGAATGCTGGTATAGGTAGAAAGAAGAACACAGGCAAAGGGCCCAAAAGATGGGGGAAAAAATGTGAATTATGATATTGCTTGACATGTATGAGGTACTGATTGGGTCTAGAAGGATAGGAATGGGGGCTGCCTGGGTGGCTCAGTGGGTTAAGCCTCTGCCTTCAGCTCAGGTCATGATCTCAGGGTCCTGGAATCGAGTCCCACATCGGGCTTTCTGCTAGGTGGGGAGCCTGCTCCTTCCTCTCTCTCTCTACTTGTGATCTCTCTCTGTCAAATAAATAAAATCTTAAAAAAAAAAGCATAGGAATGAACCACAATATAAAGATAGTAAGCTATGCTACCCAATATATGCCAAGTTGTGGACAGTAGAAAGCCTTGAAAGGTTGTTAGGCAAGAAAGCCACACTGGCTGTTATACGCAACTAATGAGTGTTGAGCACTACATCAAAAACCAATGATGTACGATATGTTGGCTTATTGAACATAGTTTTTAAAAAGCTGTGTATAAACTGTGTTTTTAACTGTGCTTTCAGTTTGGGAAGACTGATTCATAGCAGGTCAGTCCTTTTGAAGAACAGCTGAAAAGATAAATTTAACATTTTTAAAATTTACTTTGAACACACAGTGTAATTACCAAACCACTGAGGGCTTAAAGAACTAAGGTGTCAAGAGAAAAGAAAATCATTGAAGTGAATATGATTTTTACACTTCCCTTTCCCTCAAGGATCTTCCAGTTCATAAACATCTTGGGTGGAAAGGAAAAAGCAGATGCTAAAAAACAAAAACTAGGCACATCTTTCAGCCATTTTTACAGTTGAAGAGACAAAAATTGGAGTTGAGGGATATCAAGGCAATCAATACTTGAGGGGGTTAAGAGTCCAGAGAGAAGGGGATTGCAGAGAAGTGAAACAATCGTCTAAATTGCTTTCTTATCAAGGTTGTTGGGGTATTTGTAAGCTGTGTAGTCAGATAATTTTATAAGCTGAGTAGAATCATAGATCTAAATCTAAACACAAAACTATAAAACTTCTAGAAGATGAGAGGTGAAAAAAAAATTTAGCTGACCCTGGGTTTCATGATGAGTTTTTAGTTACAATACCAAAAACATGATTTACGAAAACAAAAATTTAAGAAGTTGGACTTCATTAAAATTTAAAACTTTACTCTGTGAAGGACACTATTAAGAATGTGAAAAGACAAGCAGAGAATTTGGAGAAGATATTTGCAAAACACATATTTGATAAAGGACTGTATCCAAAATATACAAAACCTTTCAAAACGTTACATTAAGAAAATAAGTAATTGAATTTAAAAATGAACAAATTATCTGCAGAGTCACATTACCAAAGAGGATATTCAGGTGGCAAATAAGCACAGGAAAAGATGCTGAATGTCATACATCATTAGGAAATTGCAAATTAAAACAATGAGATACCACCACACACTTTTTAGAATGGCAAAATCTGAAACACTGACCTCAAATCCTGGCCAGGATGTGGAATGACAGGAACCTTCATCAGTTATTGCTGGTAGGAATGCAAAAAAAAAATCCCATTTTTGAGGGATTACTCAAAAAATTAAAAATATAATTACCATATGATTCAGTAATTCCACTACTGGGTACTCATCCAAGAATACAAAAACATGAATTTGACAAGATAAACGTACCCCTATGTATATTGTAGCATTATTTACAATAGCCAAATTACAGGAACAGCCCAAGTGTCCATGAATAGATGAACAAAGAAAATATGGTATATGTGGTAGGGATATATCTATAGGGAGAGATAGATACACACAACACACACACACACATACACATGTACACACACACACACAATGGAATATTGATCAGCCATTTAAAGAATGAAATCTTGTCATTTGCAACAGTAAGGTTGGATCTAGAGAGTATAATGCTAAGTGAAATAAGTCAGTCAGGGGAAAAAAAAATTCCATATGATTTCATTCCTATGTGGAATTTAAGAAACAAAACAAATAAACAAAGACAAACAGAGAAAAACCAAAAAACAGACCCTTAACTATACAGAAAATACTGGTAGTTACAAGAGGGTAGGTATGTAGAGGAAAGGGTGAAATAGGTATGGGAGGTTTAGCGTACACTTATGATGAGCACTGAGTAATGTACAGAATTGCCAGACTCTATATATTGTACACCTGAAACTAATATAACAGTGTATGCTAACTATACTGGAATTAATTTAAAATTAAATAAAAAATTAAGATTAAAAAGATGGGCAGAGGAACTGAATAGATTTCTTCCAAAGAAGACATACAAATGGCTAATAGGTACATGGAAAGTTGTTCAACATCACTAATTATCAGGGAAATAAAAATCAAACCACAACGAAGTATCAACTCCCACCTGATAGAATGGTTATTATCATCAAAAAGACAAGAATTAACAGGTATTGGTGAGGTGTGTACTTTTGGTGGGAACATAAATTGGCAAAATTACTGTGGAAAACAGTATGGCAGTTCCTCAAAAAATTAAAAATAGAAATATCATATGATCATATGGATCATATGATATGTTTCTACTGCTAGATATTTACCCAAAGAAATGAAATGAAAACACTCACTTAAAGACATACATGCCATGTTCATTGTAGCATTATTTACAATAGCCAAGATATGGAAGTAACCCAAGTATCCATCCATAGATGAATGGACAAAGATGTGGGAGATATATCTATATATCTGTATCTATAGATATATCTCTATCCATAGATATTATAAATAACTATATAATATATAATAATCTATATATAATGAAATATTATATATATATATAAAGAAATAGTACATAAAAAAGAATGGAATCTTGCCAGTTGCAACAACATGGATACATCTAAAGAGTCTAACACTAAGTGAAATAAGTTAGACGGAGAAAGACAAATACCATATGATTTTGCTTATATGTAGAATCTAATAAACAAATGAACAACAAAAAAAATCAAACAAAAAGAATAGACTCATAAACACAAAGAACAAACTGGTAGTTGCCAGAGAGAAGCAGGTTGGGGAATGTGGAAGATAGGTAAAGGAGATTAAGAGGTACAAACTTTCAGTTATAAAATAACTAAGTCACAAGGATGAAAAATATAGCATAAGGAATATAGTCAATAATATTTTAATAATGTTGCATGGTGACAGATGGTAACTACACTTATTGTGCTGATCAATTCATAGTGTGTACAAATGTAGAATCACTATGTTGTACACATGAAACTGATATAATATTATATGGCAATCATATACTTCAATAAAAAAATAAATAAAATTAAAAAAAAAACAAATATTGAGATAGTTTATCACAACCAGGTCTTATATTAAAGGAAATATGTAAGGGAAGCTCTTCTGACAAAAGAAGAGTTCTTCAGGAAAAAAAAAAATGAAACCACATGGAAGATGGCATGGGTTGATGGAATTAACACGTTCTAAAATCCTTTCATGTTTCAGGAAATGTAAAAATTTGTATTCAAGTTTATAAATTGGTAATACAAGTTTTAATTTTAAGATAATCATTTGAAGGATAGTAAAGAATGTAAAAATAACTAATCAATGTGGAGGAAACAGAATAACAAAAATATGGGATTAATAAAAAGACAAAAAAAGAAAAAAGAGAAAAAAGAGCAGGACTAGATGACAAATAGATAAAAGGAATGATGGTAGATTTAAATATAACTATATCAGTAGTTATATCAGATGTAAATGTACTAAATATTCCAACTAAAAGATAATTTTTTCAGTCTAAATAAAAATGTGACTATACATGAATTACAAATGACAGATGCTAAACAAAAGAATAAATAATGATAGAAAAATCAAAGGATGGAAAATTCTATACCATGTATGATTTGTTAATTTTATGTATCAGCTTGACTGACCGCAGGCTGGTCAGATTAGACATTATTTCTGCTTGTGTTTGTGAGTTTTGTCTTTAGCCGTTTTGTTATCATTTGAAATTGTCAAGCTAATTTTAAATTTTATTTGACAACACAAAGGGCAAAGAATAGTCAAAATAACCTTGACAAAGAAGAGATATGTTAGAATCCTTACATTACTAAATATCAAGATATTACAAAGCTACAAAAATTAAGAGTACGTGAAATTGGACAGACATGTGAAGGCAAGATAACCAGATCCATGAAAAAGAACAGAGTGCCCAGAAACTGATCATATATTTATAGACATTAGACTTATAATGAAGGTGACAAGTGTAGAGGGGAAAGGATGGTCTTTTCAAAAACAGTACTGAGTTAATTGATACACATATGGGGAAAAAATGAATAGAGTTCTGCATTATGTCATCCAGATGAATTGTAGATCTAAATGTGAAGTGTAAAACAATAATTCTTTCAGATATAATAACACAATTACTTTAGGATCTGGGGTAGATAAGTCTTCTTAAATGGGACACTAAAATCACTGGCCATTTTAAAATGATTAAAAAGTTGGATAACATTAAAATTAAGAACTTTTATTCAACAAATGACATCACTTAAAGTGTGAAAAAGCATCTACAGAGTGAGAGAAGACATTTATTTGTATACTTATACCTGATAAAGAACTTACATCTAGAATATACAATAAATTCATACAAAGCAGTAAGCTAAAGACAATATAGAAAAATGAGCAAAACATTTGAAATAAGCACTTAAAGAAAAGATATCCAAAAGGCCAACAGATACATGAAAAAGTATTGAGACTTGTGAGTCATCATAGAAATAAAAAGTAAAAATAACACAAAAAAACAACTACATACCCACCAAAATGACTAAAATGTAAAAGACTGACAAAGCTGAAGGGTTGGTAATGTTGTAGGGTGAGTGAAAGTTTGCTATTATACTGGAGGGATATAAATTAGGACAATCATGTTGGAAAAGTGGTTGGCAGCAGGTACAGAAGCTGAACATGTGACTATCCTAGGAATCAACAGTACATTCTAAAGTATATATTCTACAGAAATGTGAACACAAAAATCAGGTACAGGAATATTAAAGAGTTTATTCATAATAGACAAAACCCAGAATGAATTATTAAGAGAAGAATATCCATTAAGAGAAGGAAGAATAAATAAACTGTGGTATGTCACAAAATGGAATATTATATAGCAATGAGAAAAGAATGAGCTAATGCTGGGCACCTCAATATGACTCTCACAAAAATAACATTGAGTGAGAAACACCAGTCATAAAGGAGTACATACTGCATGATTTTGTCTATAGAAGTTCAACAACAGGCACCAATCCCTGGTGCTGGAAGTCAGGATAGTGGTTATATTTAAGGAAGAATGGGTAGGTAATAGCCAGAAGGAGGCACAAAAGGGGATTTCCGAGGATTGGTGATGCTCCATTTCTTATCTTGGATTGTAATTATGTGAGTATATTTGTTCTGTGATAATTAATCAATGTGGTAGACACTGTTGATGCCTCACCCAGATCCCCTTTACCTAAGCTATGCTTTCCTCAGCTGATGTTAAGTGGTGGCTACTAGCAGTTCATAGCCACATCCTTATTCTGAGTATTAACCTAGGCCAAAGGGAGTGGCTTCCCTCGGAAATACTTGGTCAGACCTTACTGTCAGTGTGATCCACAGCCAATGGTCAAATGATGAGGAAGTGCAGCCCTTCCCTGAGGAGCTCCCAATGGAATCACAATAAGGCTGAACTTGAGCTGAACCTGTATTCTTCTGTTGGGAGACAATTCCCTACGGGTCTTTCACATTTCTGCACATCTTATAAAATCCAGGCACTGAATGTCTTTGTTCCGCATGATCCTTACAAGGATGTCTATATAGTAAATAGCCTTGGAAGATAAAAATAGCATCTCCCTGGAGCAGAAGGTAGGTTTGTTTACTGTCCAGTATAATAAAGATAATGCCTCCTTCCAGGGCAAAGTTCAGACAGGTTACTGGCCATTATAAAAAATTCGGAGGTCAGAGTCCTCTTGTGTAACATAATCCACTACTTGTGCAGCATTACCTGGCCCCCTTATATCTCTCTGTGGGAATTATGGCTCCGGAAACCCATACAAATGTTGATATTCTTGCTGGTGCTGTTGCTGTCAGGAATAAAGCCCTTTATCTCTGACCTAGCATCCATGAAAGTAGCCAGCTAATTTGTTAGCTTGCAAGTAGAGTCTAATCTCAGATCCTTCACATTTCTTAACAACATCTTCTCCCACGCCCCCTGCTTCACCTGTTCTCTTTCAGGTTTCAACTGAGAGCACTCCCTCAATAAATCACACACATAAAAATTCCCATCTCAGGTTCTGCTTCTAGGAACGCTGTTCTAAAACAATACAGCTGTAGACTTACAATCTGTGCACTTTTCTGTATGTACTCCATACTTCTGTTTTTTTAAAAAAAAATAGTTTCTATAAATATAAAAGGTAACTGTGGCTGGAGTGTGGACTATGGATTACAGTATGAGGAGACTGGAGTAAAAAGGATCAATTGAAAGGCTATTCCTAGAGAAAACGAAATTACTAGCTCATAATCACCCCGAAAAAATACAGTGTTATTAGAGTCACGTTAGAGCAAACTGAAATCTAACCTAGGACAGTGGCAGACAAAATGGGGTGGATTCCAAAGACATTTTTTTTTAAAGATTTTATTTATTTATTTGGCAGAGATCACAAGTAGGCAGAGAGGCAGGCAGAGAGAGAGGGGGAAAACAGGCTCCTGCTGAGCAAAGAGCCCAATGCAGGGCTTGATCCCAAAACCCTGAGACCATGACCTGAGCTGAAGGCAGAAGTTTAACACACTGAGCCACCCAGGCACCCCTCCAAAGACATTTAAATGGAAGGGATGATATACAAAATATTTAAAAGCTAGTATGCACAGATGTTGACCCATCAGAATGGAGACCAGCCTTAAGCCACTGCTATGCAGAACTAGTACCCAGAGACAGAGTATCAACAGCTCTGGGAGAATGGCTGGAACTTTATAACAGGCCGAACTCAACGGGTGAGAAATTAAGTGACATCCCTCTCTCCAAAATTTCCAAGCTCAGTGACATGGAGCATAATGGTGCCTTTAACTAATATGGGTAACAGCATTTCTATTTACAGAATCAATTATTTGATTTGATTTTAACATAAATGATCCCCAAATTTCTCCAACTCTTCTGAAAATCAGAATTATTTCAGTATCTTATTCCACACACAATTTAGAATGAGATGTGTTTTTCATTTTTAAAATATTTTTTAAAATCACACCAATTAGAAGCCATAAAGAAAGGAATGTAGACCAATAAAGTAAGCCAGTTTGACAAATGATGTATCACTTTTAATCACACAGCACATGCGACTGCCAATTGCTATTTTTTTTCTGAGAAAGCGCACTTTACAAATCATTTGACTTTTTCACAGGTCTTCCTAAGGTAGCATAAAAGCAGCTGGATTTTATGGAGTGAGACTCTGAATTGCTAATTCACAGTCTTTTACCATATATCCCTTTAATGCAAACAGCTCAGAATTAACTCTCCTTAAATGATTAAGGACCTATGGCTTTCCATCTTCCCTTCCCCATAATTACCAGTATCTTTTAAGGAGGAAAGTGTGTTTTCTGTTCATTAATGGTAATACTACCTAGACAGACCAATCAGTAAGTCCATGATCCGGCAGTCATTGTGGAGGCCAAATTACCCTCTACCAGGACAAAATCAATTAACACCACCAGGGATGTCATTATTGTCACATTATGTCACCCGATAGTCTCCAGGGCCTATAAGTGATTTAAATTTTTTCTTACTGCTATGATTCCTGTGTGTGTGTGTGTGTGTGTGTGTGTGTGTGTGTGTATGCATGTGTGTGCTGGCCAGAGGAGGGAGAAGCTTCACACTGACAAGGTAGATTTCTATTATAAGGAAATTAATTTCACAACTGAGAAATCGGCAAGCCCCTGTTTCTGTCTGGGTAAAAATGGTCATACACACCATAACTCTGAGGCCTAAATGAGTTTCCATACGAAAGTGTATTTTAAAGATTTGCTTCAACAAAAGCCCCGTTAGCCAGAGTCATGAGGCACTTTCCTCAATGCAGAGTTTAAGCCCCGCCTGGAAATCCATCCCGGCATAACCTGCTGGTCAGCAGCCAGAAATCCCAGAGTCCAAAGTTGCTGTCTTCTCATAGAGTGAACTTGTTTCCCATCAAGAAAAACAGTAAAATTTCCAGTTCCGCAAAGCGTCAGAAGAGAGTGTGAAATGCCATACGTGGGTCTGGCAGAACCAGATCTCTTGTCCAGGAAGGCCAGAAATCGTGCTTTGAATTCCGCCAACACATCACCCGCCACGGCGAGGCCGAGAGTCTGCACCTTCAAGAACTGTTCCAGTTGCTCAGTCTGAGGGTTGGTGGGCTCGGGAGCCAGACGAGCATCTGCCATCATTCCCTTCTGGCAATTGTCTTTTCCTTCACCGTTTCCTTAACTTCTCATCACCAGCGGTGAATATTAAATGGGATCTGAGTTGTTTGTTTTTATTACTGCAGTTCCTCTTAGAAGAGGATGCAAAATTCCCAAGTAAATTAGGCAGAATGTTTTGAAATGGCTGGCTTCCTTTTTTAAAAAGTAGACCCAACTTCTGTATTTTGGCCTCCATCAGGGGGTATTTAATTAAGTCTATTCTGTCTAACATGATCTGATGTCATTGTACAAGGATATGTTCTTTGTTAGCAGCACTCTTAGTTTCAGACTCCTCTGTGTATTTGAAACCATGGTAACAGAGCAGTAAGCTAAAGCCAATGAGATAATGAGATATTCTCATTGTAATTGTGTTTCATGAGGGCACAAGATCCCACGGGTGGTATCTAACTGTCTTACAACTGCTAACAGAATTTAAGAAGCAGACATAGATTAGCATGGTACCGTTTTCCATAACAGCCATGTAAACATTTGTGACATGGCATTTTTAGCTGTTTCCAGCACATGAAAGTATGTAATGTGCATTTATGTCACCAAAAGCCACACAATTAATGAATATCAATATTTAAAAATCCTTAGAACTTCAAGGAAGTTCAGATTTGAAATGCACCAAGCGGGCTGTGGGGATGCTGTTTTGCATTATAATTATGAGCTGGGCTATGGTTTATGAGGGGAGGAATCCATCAAAGCGAAGAAAAAGAGAGCAGCAAGCCCTTCTTCACCTCCCAACCAACCCCCATGCACCTCCTGAAGGAGTGACAAAACTAACGCCAAGCAGGGTTCCCTGCATTTTTACGAGGAAAAGCCAAGTTGGGAATTTCTAAAAACATTTTACCTTTAAAAGGTGGGGGGAAACGTTTGGAGAATAAAGCCAAAATATTTACGAGCCATCTCTTTTTCTGACCTGAAATCAGAAAGGGGAACACCTTACTTTCGAGTAGCTTCTCTTCTGCCACTGTTTGAAGTTTCCCCACAGTTTTCATCTGAGCTGCAGATTTTATGCACAAGTCACTGAATCCATGTTCTCCATCCTGATGAGGTTGCCCTAACAGGCATTGTGTCTTTTAATAAATAATTTAAAACCAAAAAGAGAAAGCACAATATAAAGCAATCAGTTGATTTAAGCAGGGCAAAGCCTTACTCTTCACGTCCCTGGGCCTCCCACCAGGAGCCCTGTTCTAGAAAAGAAATGTACATTTTGACAGAGCTTCGTGACGCCGATGAGTCATGGGACAGGGATGATTCAATACACTGGAACTTCAGCAACAAGGAGTCTGCTTGCTTTCCACTCCACAGACAGGCAGTGTCACTTTTTGGCTTTTAATATGTGCCACTGAGTTTTCTAAAATGTTTTGGCACAAGAAGCTGAACTGGTATAAAACCATGTTGATAGAGAATGGGGAGTCAGTTTTTTGAAAGTCATTCAAGTTGGGGAAGGGGGAATTCTCATTCAAAATGTCAGTAGTGTCACGTTCATCTTTGAACGTCACTTAAAGACAGGCAGTTCTTTCTTCTGTTGTGTGTGTGTGTGAGAAAGAGAGAGAGAGATGCACATGTGTAGTTGGGAAATGAAATCTGTGTCATAAGCAGTTACACAGAAAGAGCATGTCACGGTAGTGGAGAATATGGTCTTCATCTCTGTGAGATAAGGGTGGCCTCATCACTCATGGCTGCTGCAGAAAAATTAAACCAGAAGTGGGTAATGAGGCCACCCCTACAGTGGGGAGATAACTTCTATATCTGAACTGACAGGACCTATCAGGTCTTCACATTGCCTCTTCTTGCATGTGTCTTCCAGCCAGCCCTTTGGACCATAGAGTCATTATTATTTTTTACATCTGAAAGGAGGAGATCTTGCTTTCTTTAAAAACTTTCTTTCTTATTCTTGACAAATAGGAAATAGTTGTCAGATTTGAAAGCTCATTCCAGGCGCCATGTTGAAATGTTCAGTGAAGACTACAGTTGACAACATTTGCAAGAGTTTGTTTTAAAATAGCCCAAATTAGGGCAAAATGGCTTTACTTGCCTGAGCTTTAAAATGAGTTACTGCATTTTAATCCAGGTATTTTTTTTTTTTATCATTTTTTTAGTAAGTCTAGGCTATTCCTAGTTTTAAAGGATAGGAGAAGAAACAAGGGATTGAACGTATTTTTAAAACATTGGAATCACAAACGTTTCACTTTAAAAACAGATTTCATAATTTACACTCTTCAATTTCAAGTCTTTTAACACCATAATTTAGCATGAGATAGCAGATGTCCACAGAAGTTGGTTCTAGTTTGTTTAAATGATAGCCAGAGACTGGCAGTGATCCCCTCGCCCCGCCCCTTTACATCCTCTGCCTTCTCTCCTCAGTGGAGCCAACACTTGTAGGTTTTAGAAAAGGGCTAAAGTGAAGGAGATGCCCGAGTGTGGTGGCGAGCACAAAATCTACATTTTACTAAGTGGGATGAAGCAGACAGAACGACATAAAGGAGTAACTCAGAAATCTACAACTTCAGGTCTGTTTTTCTCAGGTTTTGGGGCAGATTGAAGTGACTTTAGAGAAATGTGATGGAGGCGACAGGCGGACAATAAGCAATAATTGATAGCATACGGGTAAAAGCAGCAACGTTTGCCTTTGATAAGTGAGGCATCGAACAGCACCCTTCCTTGTCCCCACCACATAATTTCAGAGGCTGGGGACACTGTGGGAGAAGCATCCACCGAGGTCCTTATTAAGTGAGAGAACCTGCCATATTGGCCTGTGTACCTCCCAAGAAGGCTAAGTCTCTAACACGACTGGGAACAAAGCCAACTGTTCCTGCAGACAGAGGTTAGTAGTGCTTTGAGAGGAAATAGCCACCAGGGCCAGAATAAACAATGCCAGCCCTGGTTGGGGGTGAGGGGGAGTGATGGAGGAGTAGGAGCAAGAATACAGGGCTTTGAGGCCCAACAAACCTGGTTTCTCTGTTTTAAAGCGGGGTGAGTCTCACTTGCAAAGACATAAACAATAACTACTTTACTGTAAGAACTGCATGAATATACACATGAATCGGATATTTATAAAAGTGACTAGTGCAATCCAGGGAGAGGTAAGCGGACCTTTTCTTCCTCCCCCTGGAGTGGAGGGTGGTGGAGAAGGAAAGGCAGTAACGGGCTCCATAGAGCTGCTATGAGGATCAAATGAGAAAATGTATATGAAGGACCTTGGGAATGATAAAATACCCCACAAATGGCAGTTAAAATCATCTTTTAATGTATTAAATCTAGCACAGGCAGGTAGATAAACAGATTTATAAACATAACGCCCACACAGTTTTTCAAATTTCAGTTTCCTATCTTTTCATTTGATAGGAAAATGGACTAAAAAATATGCAATAAGTAAGTAAAACTTTATTTCTCAAACAATGAGTGATTAGAAGAATAAACTTGGGGCTCTTTCAGCCCCTCCCTGGAGCCCAGGAACAGCGCTGCAGATGTTTTGCCCCATTCAGTGGCTCTCGGGGCTGCTAAAGGCAAAATGGTGAAAGGGGTGGGGGAGGCAGCTCAAACTCAAAGCACTTTTCATCCAGGGACTGGTCTAAAAAGCCATGCTTTTTGATGCGGGAGGATCTGACAAAAATGATTATATATGAGGTGTACTTACCCAGTCTTAGAATGAAAGACATCTTTTAATTCAAGTCAGAATTTGGATCTAAGCTGTTAGAATTTCTAGTGGAAAGATCTGAGTAGTGATTTTTCATGTGTGAAGAATGAGCAGCTTCACCAGAACAGCCAGCCCCCAGATGCTTCCACCTTCTTACCCGTTGGTTACAGAGACATCAGAACCTTCCCCCGTAGATTTATGCTTTTCCAGAATAAGCACAAGAACTGAGTAGAGTCCAAAGGCCCTGCCCTTACCCAGGCCCTGGCTAAGTGTCTGAAATCCCCTGTCACTAACTCATTTGAGCCACATGGGCACTAATGGTTGGCTGGTAGAGTGACAAGTTACTCCTGGCCCGGTACCTGTTAGGGACAGTTCAGAATGAATAAGTTTATTTGATGCTTCCTGTTGCCAAGCAAGATCCAGAACTGAGATACGGGACAAATAAAACTGGACTTGTGGAGAGGATATCTGATCCGGGACGCTGGTGCCATAAGGCCCTCAGTAGGGTAAGAGTCTGTAGAGGACCACAGAGGGGCAAATGGAAAGTCACCAAAACTGGCTTCCCAATTTTGTCCAACTTTGTTCTTACCCATTCTTAGGTCAGGTACTAAGTATTTTGACTATGCTGGAGAAGTATTCCAACCCCACTCATATGTCACTCTGTGATTGTTCTTCCCCCAATACAAACAAATCTGTCCACTAGAAAACTCCATAAACTGTGACTTACCAACGGTTTTCCAAACTGAAAATTGGAAAGTGCTTCCTCAAACCCATAGCTTCTACAGTTGAGGAACTCAGTGGGATGGGCGTAACCCTCAGGCTTAGGAAGGAGCACTCAGTGCTTACAGGAATAGGTTCTGGGAAGATACGGAGCATCTGCCTGGTCAGCTGAGTTCCTCTCTTTCTGAGCAAAGCTACGCATCTAAGTAGGACCTGAATGCACATTTCAGACTGGTTTTTCCTACAAACCATCAGTTCCTCAAGGGCAGGGACAACATCTGTTCTACTTCTGGCTGGATCGCCAACAACTTGCCCGAACACGGAGCACGAAGCAGGTACTCGGTCTTTTGAATGTGTTATAAACAGATCAACAAGTGCCTCTCCTACACATCTCTTTTTTCATCTTTTCTTCTCTTGCAACTTCAAGAACAAATTCAAAGTCGGCTACTATTTGGCTATTTTTCCATCCTGCCTCACCCCCTCGCCTTTTTACAGCCCCAACTTCTCTCGTCTTCTTTTCTTTCTCTGGACTCTTTCTAACCCCCAGGTGAAGACTGCCAACTTCAGGCTGAGAGACTGCAAGTACGGTGCGCTAACCCACCCACTGTCCGTGTCACTCCGCTCGGCGGTCAGGCAGATGTCTCAGGTCACACCCGCTGCAGAGGCAGAGCCGTCGGGGCTGAAGCCATCACACACGTGCAACTGATTAGAGCTACAAACACTACACACCACATTCATCTTGCGGAACTTCAGCTCCAGCCAGCTACAACAACCTAGGAGATTACCATGGCAAAGAAAATTATTTTCCTTAAGTGAAGGCTGGTTGACCACCGCAGTGTGGTCAAAATAACTCATCCCCCACCCCCCCACCCCCCAAGAAGCACTAACTCAAATGTGACAAGGACGTGTGCTAACACTCGGCCGACCCTGTCATTTTCCTGTGTCCAGCCCTGCCCCCGCAGGGAGCGGAGCTCCCCACGGTGCCTATCAAATGAAAAGGGGCTCGAAAATTCAGGACCTTGTTCCCCTAAAATCCTGCACCAATGCCCTGATAGAAATGAAAACCTACCCAAAGGGGGTTTGAGGAAAATGTTCCTTTTTAAAATTCAAAAGTAAAATACATTTAAAAAAAAAAAAAAAAGTCATCTTTATTCCAGATCCAGAATGTAGAAGAGACTACCAGCCAGCAAACCAAATGCATTCATCGGCAACTCTAGAGACTATCACTAAAGACACACAGCTCAATCTTCATGGTTTAGTTTGAAACAAAAAGCAGAATTCTTATGGAGAAAAAAAGGCAGATTTTACAATTTACATTATAACTCAATGTAGAGATTCTGAAAAATTAGAGGAATCCAGAATTTCACAAATGTTGAATTAGATGCTAATGGTTGATTTTTTCTTTAGAAACAAAATTCTGCTTTTTATTAGTGCATTATATTTTGTATTTTTCTGAAACGCCATAGGATCTAGTCAGTTAAACAATATGAATTTCTGAATGGGAACTGTTCATTAGCCGAATATTTTGGCATTGGGTGCTGAAGACATGCTTGATGATAATGATAAAAGTCTGAAAACCTGTGGGGATTTACAGACATATTTCAGGTTATCCTAGAAGAGATTTCTAGTCCCGGTGTTATGAGCTTGTCTCCGGCATTTTACAGTCATCTTGTGAAGAGCTCTCTATAAATAGATTGCTTCTTGCAACTCTGATTCTTAGTGTATCTTGAAGAGAGAGCATAAAATAGAAGCATAGAATTTCAGAGCTGAATGGGGAGGTTCTCTTGTTAACCACATTAATTTCAAAAAAAACCTACAGAAACTAAATGACATGACCAAGGTCATCCAGCTCATGAGTGGGCTCTACCCTGTGTTTTCTGATGTCAGTTCCAGTTAGGTTTACAATCATCATATGAAAATATATGTGCTGGTTTAGAATGAACAGTTATTGTTCCTTGGTTTCTTTTAAAAAACTTTCTTTGGTTGCTTTTAAAAATCTTTCCATTCTGTTTTTTAAAATATTATTTTTAAAATGTGTTTCTTAGAACAAAATGAATACATATTACAGACATTCACATTTCATTTTACAGTCTTTGAAATCTATTTGCTTAATACATTTTCCTTTAATACTTAGAACAATCCTGTAGTATTAGAAATCTCTATTATCTTTGAGAAATTGAGGTTCAAAGAGGTTCAGGTACTTGTCCAATGATACACAGACAGTGCTGGAATGTGGCTGCCCCTGGGATGGAAGGGTGGCAGTGAGTAAAATTTGATACCTAGACATTTGGGGCAAATGTGAAAAATTAGTCAGAATTGAGAGTGTGAGAGGAGCTGAGAGTTGTTTCTGTCCCCTGATTGTTCAGCCAAATGCTCATTTAGGCCATGGCTGAAAAAGGGCTTTGCATGTGAAATTAAGGTTACTAATCAGCTGAACCTAAAATATGGCAAGTTTCCCATGTCATTCCAGCAGGCCCAATCTAATCACTTTATTTTTTAAGATTTTATTTATCTATTTGACATACAGAGATCACAGGTAGGCAGAGAGGCAGGCAGAGAGAAAGGAAGGGAAGCAGGCTCCCTGCTGAGCAGAGAGCCCGACATGGGGCTTAATCCCAGGACCCTGGGATCATGACCTGAACCAAAGGCAGAGGCTTTAAACCACTGAGCCACCAAGGTGCCCCCAGTCTAGTCACCTTTAAGAGAAGAGGAAGGCCACAGATGCAGCAGAGGAAAAATGTGAGGCTGAGAAGGATTCTATCTGCCGCTGCTGGCTTTGAAGATGGAGGCAGGGGACCAAAGAGAAGAATGTGGGCAGGCTTCAGAAGCTGAGAACCACCACTGGATGACAACCAGCAAGGGAACAGGGATCTCAGTCCTACAACCTTATGGCACTGAATTCTCCCAACAATGTGAATGAATTTGGAAGCAGGGTTGTCTCCAGAGCCTCCACAAAGCAGCTCTACTGATGTTTTGCCTTCAGCCTTGCAAGATCCTAAGCAGCAGAACAGAGAAGAGAAGAGAAGCAGCTGAACCACGCTGTGCCCACACTTGCAATCTACAGAACCACAAGACAGTAAGTGGATGTTGTTCGAGTCTGCTAAATTTGTGGTCATTTGTTATAATGGTAATAGAAAACTGACACAACCGAAATTCTGCTTTTAACTTCTAAATTGTTTCAGTCGTTATGTTAGGAGGTTAACACCCTTCACTTGTTTCCCTTCCCAGGGATCATTTCTGGCAGAGGAACTGCTCAAGGGTTGATAACTTCATGAAATAGGAAGTGCTGTTTTATTAATTTGGGCAAGTACTGCTAACTCTGGAGAAGCAGGGGCTTCCGGAGAAGCGCATATCCAAGAATAGAGCTTAAGCTTGAGGACAACTTGGAGTATCCCATGTCTTCTTTCCTAATTGAGAATGGGCCTACAGCTCTTCAGAAACTAGGGACAAAGGGCTAAAAATATGACCATGGTCCTCCCTAAGCATGCTGCCGCCAAGAGGCTCCTACCGTCAAGGGCAGGAGGGGCGCGCAGGCATTGAGAGCATAATGACACTGCCCATTGGTGGTGACCCAGTGAATACTGGACTCTTCCAGTCAGATTAGGCATTGCTGTTCCACTGAGAGAGAGTGAGTTATGGATGGTTGGGGTGGGAGAAGTAGAAGTTTCTTCCATGAACAAGGCTGAAATATGAGGGGAGGTAGAAAGGACTTCCCCTACCACTTTCAGGCTGAATATTCTTTTTGGGTGGTCATGAGATGGAGCAGAGAATGTGGGAATCTGTGAATCGGTACCATTTGGAATACTGTATCTGAAGCTGGCAGGGTGAATTCCTTTAAAGCACTAAATCCCAGATGCTTTTAAAATAATTGTGATGACAGAAACAATCACTGGATATAAGAAAAGGAATAAAGAATTAGATCTTTCTCTATAAGTTTAGCATTTGATTCTCACATGTGTTTAAAATTCCTGACTGGTATAAAAATGGATCATTTGAGAGGAGTCCTTTAGGACAATATCAATATTCACTGTTTTTGTCTTATGAATAAGAGTGAAGGGAAATTATGTTGAGCGGTGTGAAGCTGGGACATTGGAAGAGTGGGGTTTATGGCTACTACAGGCACACAGAGAGAATGTGAAGAGTTGAACTGTCAAATCTTAGTCTGAGAAGTACATGAAAGTTTAGCAGTGAGGGTAGAGGTGACAGGGGAAAACTGGGAGTCTAGTAATAAGTAGTTTTAGGACAAGACATTGAGAGGTTTTTGGAGTATGCAAGATTTCCTAGGACCTGAGTGGTGTCTTACTATAAGCTTGTACAATTGACCCTTGAACATTGCAGGTTAGGACTGCAGAGCTCCACCTGTACACAGATATTTTTCAATAAATACAGTACAGTTCAATAAATGTTTTTTCTCTTCCTTATGAATTTTTCTTAATAGCATTTTCTTTTATCTAGCTTACTCTATTGTAAGATTATAATATATAATACATATAACAGAAAATATGTTAATAGACTATGTTGTCAGTAAGGCTTCCAGTCAACAATAGGTTATTAGTAGTTAAGGTTTTGGGGAGTCAAAAATGGATTTTTGACTACACAGGCAGTCAACACACCTAACCCCCACTTTATTAAGTGGTTACCTATATTTGCAACTATAAGTTGTTCCTCATCCTGAGATGTGTTCAAAATTAAAAATACAGTTCAACTGACCATTTCAAGAATTCACTTGAGTTCACCCTTCTCTTAGTTTCAAGAAATAAAATAACTCTCTCTTATCTGTAGAGAGAGGACTGCAACTGGGTCCTTATCTCCCCCTTCCTCTTTGTATCCCTTAGACATCCAGATGGAGATGTTTAGTAGGCACTGGGATAAATAGTCTAAAGCTAGATTGGAGATCCACATTTGAAATGTGTCAGTGTATGGATGTATTAATGTCATGGAACCAGAGAAAGGGCAGCTAGAGTAGTTTTCTGTCATTGGGGCCCTGACCCCTTCTACATGTCAGTAGAAAAGGAGTAACCAGGAACAGAGATGAGATAGGGCTACCCCACAAGGTAGGGAAAACCAAGATAATGATGCCACAGAAGACAGAGAAGAGAAGGGTGTGTTTAGAAAGAAGAATGTGTTCAGCAAGGTCAACTGCTATTGACAGGGTAAGATGAGAATGGGAAATCGGCCAGTGGCTTCAGTCGGATACAGGTGACCTTGATAAGGGCCAGTTTAATTGAGTGATAGGGATGAAAGTTAGGATGACATGGGTTTGGAAAGGAAAGAGTGGTGAGAAAGTGGAGACACAAAATATAGACTATTCTTTCATGGGTTTTGCTGGAATGAGAAGAGAATAAAGAAGTACCTGATGAGCATTATGTTGGGGTTTTTTTTGTTGTTGTTTCTTTGTTTTGTTTTTTGGATAAGTATGCCAATGAAAAATTGTGTGTGTGTGTGTGTGTGTGTATGTGTGTGTGTGTGTGTGTGTGTGTATCTGGGAAAGAGAGAGACAGAGAGACAGACAGACAAAGGGACAGAGAAAGAGAAGAAAGGAGAGTTGATTATGCAAGAGGCATGTGCAAGCATAAACCTACCTAATATTAAAGTGTTTCAGAAAGCACATAATATATAGTCTTTAAGGGTAGTATCTGCCTGGCATTACCTTGAGTAGAATTAAAATACAAGTTCAGTCCAGTAGGTCTTCTTAACCTAAAAAAGGAATTATTTCACTATTGCTCTCACCAATGTCTTAAGTTCATAGCCCTTTTCACAGGGTGTGGGTACCAGCAAATCTGGTAATAATAAAAAAAGCTGCTGGTATCACTACCCTCTGCCATCCCTGAAGACAGCCTGCTTATTTGATGTTCCAGAGACATAAAGGAAGAGCATGGTGAGGTGGTTTCTCCAACATGCCTCAGAAGCTGTGAGCTAGAATTCCAGAGCCTAAACCCTCTCCTCTTAAACACACACCCTGTCAACCCCTTAAAAAGAAAGAGATGACAAACTCAAGAGATTAGTGGCTTACTAAAGTCTTTACCCTGTCAAAAACTCGAGGGCATGAGTAACAGGGAGAAAAACTATTCTACAATATACCACCCACATCTACCAGAATGTCTGAAATGTGAGATTTTTTTTTCCCGAATAGTGGGTTTTTTTGTTTTTGTTTTTTTTTTTTTTTGGCCCAAATTGAAGAGTGATGAGAAGATTGTAGGCTGACTCTTGTAGAATAAGAGCCTCCACTGATCCCCATATATACACACAAGGACAAGGCAGAGTGTATGGATTTTCTTGCATTTGATAAAAAAAAAAATAATAAATGTCCAGCTTCTACAGGCTTTGTGATATATAAGAACTCTGATAAAATTTAATGGGAAATTATAACAACTATTAAGATAAGTAAGAAATTTTTAAAAAGCCATTGCCTTTGTTCCCTTGAAATGAGTAGCTCTGGTTAGCAAGATTATTCAATTTGAAATAATTAGGTTTCTGGTTCCTGTAATTTAGGCCTTACCTGTCACTGCAAATTATCTAAATTGTTATATATACATGCATATATATAAAAAATTATGTCATGTCAGTAAGACTAAATATTTTTCAACATCTACATTCAAAGATTTTATTTTCTAAAAAATTCTAATACACTGGTAATACTTAGCCAGAAGTTTTTAAAAAGATAGTCACACACACACAAAAAAAGATATTCACATAATTATTTTTACCACAGGATATTGCTTATATCACACTTTGGTGAGGTTACAGATAGAGATTTCTTTTAAAATCTTATCTTATGTGGTCAAATATCCTTTTTGTCAGAGAAATTTTAAGAGACCATCCAACATGCTACTAAATAACATTATAGCTGGGTTGCAGAGATATTTTAATCTGCCAGGACTGTGTGCCTTGTGCCATAACCTTCCAGATCTTACTAAATCTAGCCTTGACTGTAGGGAATTCATCTGATTCCATTATTTAGCTAAGTAGAATTTTATAGCCATTAAAAGCAAAGCAATAATTCCTTTCACTGAAGTTGAGCCTAAGATACTGGTTAATACATTTAATTACAACAAAATTGAGTGTCCTGGGACACTGCTAACCCACTGATGGACTTCAAATGTTATTATTAATTTAATAATAATATTTATTGAGTACTTATTCCCTCTTCTTTGCCAAGCACTAGACTACATATTTAACATACTTTATCTTGTTTAGCCCTCTAAATAACCACAGGAAGTCAGTACTATTTGTGTTCTATGTGGACATAGTAGAAAAAGAGGTTCAGAAAGGTTGTGCAATTTTCCCAAAATCACACAGTTGTTCTTAGAGACAGAATTGCATCTAGGGCCTATCTAAGGCCATATTATGATACATTGAAATGGACACGTTCTTTATCCCAAACCAGATAACTCTGGAGCTAACCTGACTATAGGATAAAACTGATTTTTTTTTAGCTACTCAGTCTCTAACAATTTGCTGAAATAAGATGTGCTTATGGGCATTGCCTGTGGTAGTTTTAATTGTTCTTTATTATTCAAGGGTAAAAGAGGGCCAGCATATGACTATTGCAGCAGATGTGCAGGTGGATGGGCAACGTTCACTCACATATACAATCATCTACTATTTATTAAGCACTGCTCTGTGTCAGGCACTGTTCTAGAGTGAAGAACAAAACAGCTTGGGCTTCATTCTCTTTGAGCTTCCTGTCAATTGGATGGGACAAACGTAAAGTAGATGAATTACAAATATATCAATGTAAAAAGTACTTTAGGGGTGGTTGGAAAATCTGGATTCTCTGAAATAAATAGTTGGTTATTCTGTATTAGGAAGTCAGGCTCTACAAAGAAAGGGCATTGGAACTGAAACCATTATCGGCATACCCTAAAAGAGGGTCAGATGAAGAGACTACGTATATCCCTTCATTCAACAAATATCTTCTGTGGACTTGCTGTATGCAAAGCACTGTGTCCGGTGCAAGACCTACACTGGTGAACAATGCAGAAATATGGTCCAATCTCTGTAAAAAGTTTCTGGTCTCATAAAAATGTCAAATCTAATGTCTCACTGAAGCTGTAGGAAATGACTCTAGAAAAAAAACTATTTAATTTAAAAAGAGAAAGAAGTCGGTGAATGTAAATACCTGTGTTAGTAATGTGTTTTGTTCTCTTTTATTTTCTTTTGTTTTGTTTTTGCCGGTCAGTTAAGAAGAGTACTTGAGACATATTCAGCCCCAAAACTATGAGTCACAGTGCTATGCCTAGAAAACATTAGTATCATTAAATTCTCAAAAAAAAAAAAAAAGTTTTGAACATGCCATACTCATTCAATTCAGAAAGAAAATAAATGATCATGTTTCTAAAAGTGAAATCTACCCTATGTCTGGGTGTTACACAACACCCAGACATAGTTTTCCTACAGGTGGTGCTGTGCAGCTGAATTACTTTAGGTTGACTTAAGTGGTGGATTCACTTCAAACCACAGACCTAGAGGCATGTTAGTGAATCATTTTGGTCAGCCTAGACATTAGCCATCATGGATAACTTTCCCCATACTGCTGTGTTGGACAAGAGTGGTCTTGTGATTGATGTCATATTTAAGATGCTGAGAAAAAAACTCCATTATCTATTCTTTTGACCTACAACTTCATCATTTCAGATGGCATTTGATAGATATCTATGATCTTCCTTATCGCCAAAAAATATAATACATGTTTTCTTAATTTTGTCTTTAAGAAAAAAAAAAATCCCTGCTCATGATGATCATAGAGAGCCAAGAATTCACTTTCTCTCTAGAGATTTTAAACACAGACTATTGCCTTCAAAGAGGGCGCCTCTGGTCTTTCTGTTTGTTGAAGCGGCAATTGATGCTCAACTCTCGTTAAGTATTTTTGAAACAAATAAGCCAGCCAGACAATCAAGAACAACAGAACAAAAATATACTCTAGAAACAAAGTGCCCAAGAGGTATTAGGAAGCCACCTCCTTCCTTGAGATAACACTGTCTAGATCCTCTAAAGCCAGTCCTGAGGAAAGAATCCCCTTCAGCAGTGAGGCAGGGTCAAAGTCCTGACACTGACTTTCAGGTTCTCTGACACTCCTGTTTTCCTTCTTGGGTATTTCTCCCTAATTCCTGCTGCCACCACAGTCCCAATCTAAAGGATACTGATCCTTTTAACAATCCATACCAGGTATAGCCCAAATCTTCACCTAAACTCTAGCTAAGACCAGCCCAGAACATTTAAGAAAATGCTAAGAGTTTTAAACAATTAAGGGAAAGCGGCTGAGACAGAAACCTGTAACCAGATCTCCTGGGTTCAAGACCCATCCCACCGCAGCCCTGCGTCTGGCTCCTTGTGTCAGACACCATCTTTGTACCCACCATCCCAGAATACATTCTAAGACATCTCAGCTCCTGACATAAGAAATCCAAGATAACAAATTAAAGAGGTATTGTCCAGTGTTCTGGTGTCCAGTCTCAGGTTAGACCTCTTCCCTGGGACTAAAACCTGAGCTGACCATCCTTGTCAGAGAACATGCTGCTCCCAACTGAGAGAATGAGACCTTAACTTTAAGCCAAATAAGACAACCACCTATGAATATACTCTAATAATATTCGTACAAGTGGTACTGGTTAAAAAAAAAATTAGGAAGACTATTTCACCCCCCAAAAAAGGGCTTTAAGATGAAGGAAGAGACAGACTATTGGGCACTGCCCATTTTCTGAGTGTGTTCAAAGAAGCAAGGTAGCTTTAAGGGAATGCTTAGCCATCATGGCCCAATTCTTTGGTGCTGGTTCTCTTCAGGTGGGATAAAGTAGGGAAAGATGAGCCATCTGAGGGCCTTGCTCATGCACATAGCCTGGGCCAGTAAACTGTGGATTTCAAGGAAAAGTTGAAAGTCTGGAACAAGTCTCTTTGTGTCTCTGCAAGGCAGTGATGTTGGCTATACAGGTACATTCTACCCTACTCACCATGTCCCCACCTGTCTTCACTCAAAACAAAAAAATTAAGTAATACTGACTTCCAAATATATCTCCAGACACAGCTAAAATTAACCCCAGAGAATAGACTCGCTGAAAAAATTAGAGGTAAGTGAGTCCCTGGATGCATCCAGGATGCAACACGATGTTGGTTTCCTCAAGGACAAGACTTCTATGCAGGGAAGAGATCAGAACAATCAGTGAGGAGCAAAAATCATCTTTTACCCAACTCTATGTCTTCTCCCCACAATCCACCAGGTGCTCTGCCCACAGTTTTTGAGTAAAGAGAGAACGGATAGTTACTCAACTGCTCAGATATTCAGAGGCTATAGCATTACTCATCAAAAGAATGTGTAGGTTCCACGAGGATCCCCATAAGGCAAGCTTCCTAAGATGGTTCTGATGCTCTCCACAGAAAGGGAGGATGGTTATGTACATATATTTCTATGTAGAAGGTTTACATGAAATAATTTCCATTTTTTTA
Source organism: Mustela nivalis (assembly GCF_964662115.1). Classification (NCBI taxonomy): domain Eukaryota; kingdom Metazoa; phylum Chordata; class Mammalia; order Carnivora; family Mustelidae; genus Mustela; species Mustela nivalis. The sequence continues at coordinate 81,304,366 of NC_139020.1, forward strand.
AATTTTAGATAGAAGATACTGACGGGAGATCTTACCAGGTCCTCTGATACAGAAAACAGGTCAACTAAACATTAACAAGATCCTAAGAGGAATTATAAAGCCAAACCACATTGGCTAAGGACCATAGCATGATATTCCAACAGATAACTAACAATAACAGAACCCAGTGGATTCTAGAAGGCAACATGACTTTGCACAGTTTCCATTGTGTTCTGCAGCTCTCCACTCAAAACATCTGAAGTTATTCTGCAAATATAACATAGAAAAGGCCTCTTTTCTCTTTGATGTGGGTCTGTGAAAAACTCACAATCTAAATGCCAGAGAAGATAACTATATTAACAACTTAGTTTCTAAGCAACAAGAAATGAAGACATTCTCTGATCTTGACCAATTTTACAAGTGGAATGTGTGCCATCCAGCTAAACTCTGATACCCAAATGGCTTTGCCCACTCTCCTTTTAAACACAAAGTAGAGAATGTCAGAAAGATAAACGTCACCGAAATAGAAACTTCTTTTGTGGTTCTTCACTTAAGTCAAATGAGATCAGTATTGTTGGTATTATAAGGAATTGGTACTTAAAAAGTACTTTGAATATGAATGTTTTTATCATCATCTAATATTAGAAAAATGGGGAATTTCCATGTTACTGTCAAAAAATTGATTAATGAAGTATTCTGGAAGGTATATATAAGGCAGTATATAAGCCAATAGATGTAAGGACTTTTGGCAGTAGACATTATACTTATAAAGTATTGTTTTATTATCATCATTATGTATTGGTATGATTTAAGAACAGTACTGATTTCCCTGGGTACTGACTCAAATTTAAGTAGACACTAATTAATAAAATACATTTTAACAGTGTCTCCAAGGGAAATTCACATAATATTTTTTTCCCAGGCCTAGGTCCAAAACTAGTTGGGAACATCTTGGAAAAGGATATGGCCCACTCATTACTCATGCTACTTACTCCCTACAGATCCGTCTTCCAACTACCAACTAGCTAAATTTCTTCTTGGCTTGTAAAAACTGAGGAGTTTACAGCCTCAGGAAATGCAGTTGTAGGCTATGTGTGTGCTGGGGGTGTTGAAGCAAGGTAGCTACTTTCCTCAGTTAAAATAGTCTTAAAAAAACAAAAGCAAAACAACTTTGGTTGCAACTAGTTGAGCCCTAAGTATTTTCAAAGGGCCAAGTCAGATTATCACCACTCAGGCAACCCCTTCCCATTCTTCCCTACAAAAGTTTCTCCTCACTTGGTACCTTTTAAATTTTAAATTCTTGGTACCTTTAAATTCTATATCCATACCCATCCCTGTCTGGACACAGCTGTCAAATAAGGGGGTTGGGAGGGGCACAGGTTACAGGAATCTATAGCTGAACCTTTCCCATATTTAAAAAAAAAAATGATGAAATAAAAATAAGTGTTACTCTATATTAAAGGCATACAGGACCCTTCTTTCTATTTGTATGACATGACTTTGGCATTCAAAGATAGGGGTGATGACTAACACCCCAACCCATCACAGAGGCTTGGGGCAATCCCAACACAACCAAAAGCACTCTTTTTCCTGCTTTTCATTCTTACAGTTTAGTGTAAATAACTCCTTGCAGTCAGGATCATGCAATGAAATCAGAAACTAAGGGGTCCTAAACGCACACACCCTTCTAACAAAAAGAGAAGTTCACAAAGATGTTTCACTCATTAGGCCACCTCTCCTTTTAGGCTGTGGATTACTTCCCACCAGGCAGTGGGGAAAATGTAGGCTTCAAAACTCAACCATGAATAAAGAGGGCATCACAGCATAAAGGAATGGTGGAGTGAAGGAAGGGGTTCCCAATCACAATCTGTTCATACCACACAATGCTTCAGTCCCATTCCACCTCCCTAAATCTTTCCATTTCATTTCTAATGAGTATCTTCAATGCCCATTACCTTTGAACAGTCACATTTCAGAAGAAAAAGCAAGATTATGAACATAAGATTAACCCATAAGTTATCTGACCATCAAAGTCTCACATTTTTAGCACACCAAAATTCCAGGGGTTTTACAGAGCTTCATAAATAGTCAAGTGAGGCTGGACCTGTCCAATATGGGCATTTCCATAAGATGAAAGGAACTTAGACCCAAGCTCTGTCACAGGCTTGTGCATACCCTAGAGCAAGTCCATTTGCTTTCCTGAATGGGTCTTCACCTCTGTAGAAATACACAGACTAGACTAAATTGTCTCCAGGGTTCTTTCCAGCTCTGAAATCCTATGATCTGTAATTATTTTATGGGTGGTATATTTCAATACTTAGCAGAAATTAGAAATGTCAAGAAAAAAATCCTCTTCTTTAAACATTTCCAAAACTTGGAACTCTGATTTCATAATAATCTTAAAGGCTTAGAAACCTTCCCACACTCCAAGTTTATGTCTTTTTCAACCAAGGATGGAAGAACTGGAAGAAGTTTGGTTTGAGCAAATCTCAGTTTACATTTTTTTTTTTTTTTGCCCAGGAGGGTCTTATTTTTGCTTAATCTGTTTTACTGATATTAATTTTGAGGAAAATATGGTCCAATTGTTCCTGAGCCATTTTGAAATTAAACAAAATACAATTTAGTTCCAGTTATTTTCCATCTAACCCAGACTCTATAACCTCATTTATCTTTCAACTAGGCATTCCTTTAGCAGTGACTAGATACCAATATTGAAAAGGCCAAAATGTGGTTTTAGACATGGAGCCCAGAGAGTTTGAAAAGACTCTAAATTTGCCCCAAATTTCTCTCTTAACTCAGACTACTTGGTAGGCTTCTATTGGGAGCATGACTATAACCACGGCCTAACTATAAAGTTTATCTTAAGAACATGTGACCTAGTCTGTCTTTCTTTTTTACAGATATTCTCCTACTTGGTCTTCATAAGGACATGAACTTTTCTTGGAACCTCCATACCATCCCACTATCACCATCTGTCTTCCTGAAACTCCCTGGAAGTGAAAGCACATGGCAGATGTGTTCATCCTAAATTCCTATATAGGCGAACTCATTAACCAACATTTATCAGAGGAGGGATATTATTTGTCTTGTTCCAAATGAGCTCTCCACTGGCAAAGTGAGAGCCTAGCACAAAGAAAGCTGACAAAAGTTATTTGTAGAGTGAACACTCCTCATGATGAAGTGATACACAATAGAACAAATGAATAAGACATATGAGAAGAATAAAAGTGTCATTTCAGACCTTTCAGATTGGGCTTTAGGACTTTTCCCAGAAATAATTATTTTCTGGAAAAATAGATTATCTGAATCCCATGTTTTTCATTTATTAAATTTGAATGAGAAGCATCCCAAGAATCATATGCATCATAAGAAGTTATGGCTAGCTTAACTAAAAGAGATGGATAGCTGTCAAATTCTGTAATACCTGCCATAATTTTATCAACAATGAGTTACTTCTATAGCTGAATTAGCCAATAATTAGAAAAAAGACCCATTTTGACTATTTTTCTCAATTGAATTGAATTTTGCTAGTTGTTTTAACATCCTGCCAACATAAACAAAATCACCTTATTGGAACATACCTTTTTCCCCCCCTCACTCCATAGGTTCTGCCTTTAGTTAGCACTCATTCGTCCAATAAATAAATAGAGGAGGGCTTCCTGTACTAGGCCCAATTCTAGGCTCTAGGGAAACAGCAGAGAACAAGGCAGAGATAGTCCCTGCCCTTGTGAAACATATATTTGAGCAGAAAGAGATGACTGATAAATAAACAATTACATAAATAAGACAATGTTGGAGAGTCAAAGATGAAAGAACCAGGTAAGAGAGGCTAGTGGCAATGAGCAGTCACTGTAGGATGTATGGTCAGGGAGGTCTCACTGAGGAAGGAATGGGGGAGCGGAGAACTGACAGGTGAGCAGTCAACCCACACAAAGATCTCGGAGAATGGCACTCCAGGCAGAAGGAATAGCAGAGACCAGCCGTGAGACAGAAAGACACATTGAGTATTTGAGGGACGGGAAAGACCAGTAGGGAAGACGAAGGTGGTACAGGAAGAGGATGAGAGCATCCAGGGCTGGGTCTGGGATGGAACCCACTACTGAGTTTGAATCTAGAAGGTGACCAATGTGATTTGTTTCTAAGGGATCCTCCTGACTCTGGCAAGGATGGAATGTAGGAGGGTGTAGAAGGTTTTTTGCTGCCCAGGTGGGCCAAGAGGTCACAAACCTGAGTGGTGGCCATGGGGACAAAGCAAACAGGTAAGAGAGAGATCTCAGTAAATGCAGGAAGACTTTCTGGCTGATTGACTGCAGGGAGTGAGAGAAAATGCTGGGTGATGCCTTATTGAAATTAATGAGATCTACTAATTAGGATAGCATTTTACCATAAACAAATTATTAAGCACTTTTCCTGCCATTATCGCTGTCCTGCCTTTAGGAATAAGGCTTAAAGATCATTAAAAAGGCATCTGACAGGAGTCAGGGGACCTCTAATAACTTTCTAACCATGGGGAAGGGAACTGCAGAAGTCAAGCTATAATAATATGTCACATTTATAAAGCACGTTGCTGTTTACACAGTGCTTTCATATCCATGGTCTCCCTCATACCCTTTATTTTTCTTCAATTTATATGACATTTCCATTGAATGGGGTGGATTAGTAAGCTGGTGCATTCAGGTAACAAAAACCGGATTCTGATGAAGAGTTTGTTGACATTCCACTGCTTATTATAATTTTTTTTCTTCTGAAACCTTGTGTGATGACAAGAACTATTCTTCTAAAAGAAACAGTTTTCAGTAATTTAAAGGAAACATTTTTCCATTATCTTTTTGTTTCAGTGCTACTCCATAGGTCATCATGACCAGATTTACGAATAAGATTCAGAGTTTAAAGAATTCCAGCATCATAAAAAAAAAAAAAAAAGAATTCCAGCATCATGTAAGTTTTGAAAGGATCATGCTTTTTGCCAAATGAAAAGGAAATTCAGATTGTTATGCATGAATTAATTAGGGCCATAACCTCCCAGGCCTGCACAGGGATCAAAGCTGGCTTCTGCCCCAGAGCAGGCTGAAAGCGGGAACTGTATGCAAACAAGGGCTGTGATCTTTTCAAGTGCATGGTCATACTGCTGTCTTAGCCAGAGAGAGCACCAGACACCCAGCCCCAGAGCCTTGTATAGGGGGACTGGTGTCTGCTCCCCCAAAAGAGAAACCAAGCAAGGTGCCCCAACCCAACTGTGATGTCACTCCTAGGTGAAATACAGACAGCACAATGGCTTCAGGAAAGTGGAGACCATCAGGATATGCCTGCCGGGCTTTCCCTCACCATAAGAAATTTCAGAATAAAGTAGAAAGGGCAGGGACTTCAGAGAGCATTGACAAGGATAAGAATGCTGGTTTCATGATGAGCATCCAGCCTCTTCTGTGCAGTGGAGACAATCCACTCCCTCAAAGGGTTAATGGGAGGATGGAAATCCAAAAGATAAAACAGATATGCTAATGATTATTGTGAACATCACTAAACTTATCAAAGAGAATCTCTGTTAGACATGCATGAAAAATAAGCAGAGGACTATTGATAAATGTCCTCATTGGCCACTCTGCAAGTCACTTGAATAATCATTTACTAAAGTGTGGTCCTAGGCACAGTAAAGATTAAAAAGATATTGTTCCTTCCCTCACGTTTTTGTTTCCTGAGGTACATACCTGGTTGTAATTCAAGAAACTATGATAAATATGTCAGAAACATAGGTAAGTTTCTTGAGACAATAGAGCCTAAGGGAGACAGTCATCCTGGCTGAGGACTTAAGAAGGCTTCATGGAGCAGGTCGCAGTGAAGAGAGAGAAGTGTTTCAATAAAGTGGGTTGGAGGAGAAGACCAGCAGCAAAGGCACGAAAGTTGAAATTGTGAGACCTTAGAGGAACAAAGTTAAAGATAAAGGGAGTTGGATGGGGAGATGGGCTTGAATGTAGCTAGAATTCTAGTTAAGAATGAGACAGAGCCAGAGAGCTCCAAGTCCCCTCAAAATCTCTCCAAGATACAACTCAGTTCTCAGTAGAATGTAGGTGGAAGAGTTCAGGCTCATAAAGAATGTTACTCTTTGACTTGTATAAAAACAACCAAGCAATAAAGTCTACTACTGGGTTCTCAGTGATGGTTCCAGGGAATCCACATGCCATCCAGAATCATCCTGAGCCAGAGCTGTGGCTAGAGCTGAGCCAGGGCAGAGGGTAGCTGAGCTCTGCTTCACAAGGTGGGCTGCCTAAGGTAGGATTCCCATAGACCCAAAAACCATTCTTATCTCATCACCCATGGAATATTTTAGACTTTTTGCTAATAAAATAAAGATGCTTTGTGCTCAAAATATTCAGATTATTTTATATTAATTTTTAAAAGATTTTATTTATTTATTAGACACACAGAGAGAGAGAGATCACAAGTAGACAGAGAGGCAGGCAGAGGGGTAGGGAAACAAGGCTCCCCACTGAGCAGAGAGCCCAAAGCGGGGCTCTATCCCAGGACCCTGGGATAATGACCTGAGCCGAAGGCAGAGGCTTAGCCCGCTGAGCCACCCAGGCTCCCCTAGATCATTTTAAAAGGGCAAAGATCACCAAGGCCATCTGTTCCACCTTCTCCCTCTCATGAATGAAAAACATAGAAGAGGAGAAGGGGGAAGGTGGTGGGGGGACAGAGAGAGCAAGAATACACCAGAAATAAAAACAGCAGCAGCAGCAGCAGCAAAAACTGCATTTGGTGACAAAAGATAAGGAGAACCAAAAGGTAGGGAGAAGGCAAGCTCCAGATATTAGTAAGATAGAACAAAAACAGGAAAGGGAGGAAAGGAGAGAAAGAGGGAACAGGTTTCAAAGGAAATAAGAAACAGAGAGCAGGGAATTAGCAGATATGGAGGAGAGATTGCATTGAGCTCTGAAGTCTGCACAGGGAGTAACAAGGGGAAAGAAGACATAGGAAAATAAAGGAATGGTGATTCTGAGACATGTAGGGATTGGGGGTCTCCACTCAATCTTCTGTAGATTGCCTGACCTTTATCTCCCTCCCTGGTCGACGAGGCAATAGCCTGCCTCAGAGTTCCTGGCCTGTTTCCTGGACCACAATCTTTCCCCTCAGTCCCAAGCCCCAGTCTCCATCTGCCTGAGCCCCAGAAATGGCCCAGCATTGTCAGTTGTACAGTCTCCACTGGATTGGAAAGAGATTTCTCACAGAGCCAAGGAAGCACTGGTTTCCCAGGCTGGACACTGGACCAAAGGGAGACTGGTGAGCTGCTGCTATAGGGGCTGCTACCCTACCATTGTGGCTGCCTCCCTCATCTCCACCTCCTCTCTCATACTCCTGCTAGGGTCCCAGCCCTGCACTTGAGAAGAGGAAAATGGGACACATTCCAACACTTTCAGGAGGACACCAGCAGTCAGGTTTTTCTGGAGCTTTCTAAAAATTAGCAGCAGTTACTCAGAGAATTCTGCTCAATTATCACAAGCCCCTTTGTCAGCATCCTCAAGACTACAGACACCAGGTGGCTTTCAAGAACCACTTCTTCATTACTTCATGTTGTCTAAGCTAGCTGTGAAAATTGGTGATGCTTAATATTCCTTCTCAGGCTCTGAAGAAAGCTCTGGAAAATCTCCCCAAGGGCAGAAAAAGACACGTACCTATAAAATTTTGCATGCATTTTGGGGGTTTTGCTTTTCTAATCCCCTACCCTATCCATGGACCCCAGAGAGTCCACTGATTCCAGATTAAGATTCCCTGATCTATAATTGCTTTCCAGAAACCTCTGATTTCTTATTTAGGACATGGAGGATAGCATTGGAAAATGCTCAGGACTGCAGCCCGAATAAGAGGTATTGTTAAGCCAGGAGGAAGCAGAGTTTATTAGCCTCCTTTATGGTTTAACCAGTTTGTAACTCTGCTGCAACCAAAAAATCACAAAAACAACACATCGTGTAGACTCCCAGACAGCAAATTTTCTTTCCTTGATGCTTGGAAGTTCGGGGAAAAAAAAAAAAGTATATATTGCCTTAAGAATGATACAATTTGGGCTATTTATTGGACTGGTTAAATCTTTAAAGAAAAAATGTGTATTGATGTAAACATAGTATATAAAGCAGACCCAGGCTATTTCATAATTATATTTGCTTCTGACTAATCGTATTCACTTTCTACTGAAAAATACTTAATACTTCATAACACTTCAGAACAAGAATTTGCTTTCAACATGAAGGTATTGCTGTCACTGCCTATTTTTTCCTTGCTTTGTGATTACAAGTGCTGATCACAGCTCAGATAGCTGTAAAATATAAACCTGCTATCATAGCTTGCATGTAATTAGTTCTAAATGTGTGGCCTATTTACAATAGCAAGCTGTACATTAGGTACCACAAACACTTAAAATGCCAGATACTGCCACACTTTTATGACAGTCATTAACTGAGTCACAGCAGCAAATATTTAATGTGACAGTTACATTAACATAAAGCTCTGCTGATAAAGAAACATGTCTTATAATTTGCATTGCATGATGCAACACTGACTGTATACTCTGACAGTGATGGTCTTCTACTTGGTCCAGGAAGCCTTGAGGCAACAGCTTCTTGAGGGAGAGAGTTTCCACCCTCTCCCTGTTGGCAAGTGAAGGAGAAATATTTTTATTTTGATGATTGAACATCATCTACTTCTAAAAAATACATCTCTTACCTAGGCACACTTGACACATACCTGTGGGTTTCTGATTGATCTAAATGATAGAACATTTCTTTCAGTACAACAGTAATTTTAAGATAGATGACTTGTTTCAAAAGGAGGTACCAGGGGAGAAATCAGAGAGAGAGATGAACCATGAGAGACTATGGATCCTGAGAAACAATCTAGGGGTTTCAGTGGGGGAGTGGGGAGGCAGTAACAGAGTAATGGGTTTTGAGGAGGGCACATGCTGTAATGAGCACTGGGTGTTATACTTAACTAATGAATCACCGAACACTCAAAAAAAAAAAAAAAAAAGATGTCAGGATCAGAGTGATGGTTTGGTGGTAGTAAACACAATTACATATAAGATTTTAAGGGGAGGAGTCAAGATGGCGGAGAAGTAGCAAGCTGAGACTGCTTCAGCTAGCCGGAGATCAGCTAGATAGCTTATCTAAAGATTGCAAACACCTGAAAATCCATCGGCAGATCGAAGAGAAGAAGAACAGCAATTCTGGAAACAGAAAAACAACCACTTTCTGAAAGGTAGGACCGGCGGAGAAGTGAATCCAAAGCGACGGGAAGATAGACCCCGGGGGGAGGGGCCGGCTCCAGGCAAGCAGCGGAGCAACCGCTCACAAAATCAGGACTTTTAAAAGTCTGTTCCGCTGAGGGACATCGCTCCAGAGGCTAAACCGGGGCGAAACCCACCCGGGGTCAGCGTGGCCTTAGGTCCCGCAGGGTCACAGAAGGATCGGGGGTGTCTGAGTGTCGCAGAGCTTGCGGGTATTGGAACGGGAAAGCCGGCTACAGAGACAGAGCCGACAGTAAGCTCATAGCTCTGTGTTACCTTGAACCGGTCGCAGACTCGGTGAGCTCGGAGCGAGGCCGGAGGTCAGGCAGACGGGAGTAACTGGGTGCTGTGCTCTGAGGGCGCACTGAGGAGTGGGGCCCTGGGCTCTCGGCTCCTCCGGGCCAGAGACCAGGAGGCCGCCATTTGTATTCCCGTCCTCCGGAACTCTACGGAAAGCGCTCAGGGAACAAAAGCTCCTGAAAGCAAACCCGAGCGGATTACTCACACCGGCCCCGGATAAAGGCGGTGTAATTCCGCCTGGGGCAAAGACACTTGAGAATCACTACAACAGGCCCCTCCCCCAGAAGATCAACAAGAAATCCAGCCGAGACCAAGTTCACCTACCAAGGAGTGCGGTTTCAATACCAAGGAGAGCAGCAGAATTCCAGAGGAGGAGAAAGCCAAGCACGGAACTCATGGCTTTTTTCCTGTGATTTTTTTTTAGTCTTGCAGTTAATTTAATTTTTTCTTTTTCATTTTTTGTTTGTTTTTTTTTTTTTTTCTCACCTTCGGGTAAAATTTTTTTTTTTTAACTGTTACCTTTTTCTTTTTTTTAACGATTTTTTACTAGTTTATCTAATATATATATTTTTTCTTTTTTACATTTTTCTTAGGTGTTTTCTTTTTTTAAAAATTCTTTTCTTTTCTTTTCTTTTTTCTTTTCTTTTTGCTTTTTTTTTATTTCTTCCTTTTTGAACCTCTTTTTATCCCCTTTCTCCCCACTCACAATTTTGGATCTCTTCTAATTTGGTTAAAGCATATTTTCCTGGGGTTGTTGCCACCCTTTTAGTATTTTACTTGCTCCTTCATTTACTCTTATCTGGACAAAATGACAAGACGTAAAAATTCAACCCAAAAAAAAGAACAAGAGGCAGTACCAAAGGCTAGGGACCTAATCAATACAGACATCGGTAATATGTCAGATCTAGAGTTCAGAATGACAATTCTCAAGGTTCTAGCCGGGCTTGAAAAAGGCATGGAAGATATTAGAGAAACCCTCTCGAGAGATATAAAAGCCCTCTCTGGAGAAATAAAAGAACTAAAATCTAACCAAGTTGAAATCAAAAAAGCTATTAATGAGGTGCAATCAAAAATGGAGGCTCTAACTGCTAGGATAAATGAGGCAGAAGAAAGAATTAGTGATATAGAAGACCAAATGACAGAGAATAAAGAAGCTGAGCAAAAGAGGGACAAACAGCTACTGGACCACGAGGGGAGAATTCGAGAGATAAGTGACACATAAGACGAAACAACATTAGAATAATTGGGATTCCAGAAGAAGAAGAAAGAGAGAGGGGAGCAGAAGGTATACTGGAGAGAATTATTGGGGAGAATTTCCCCAAGATGGCAAAGGGAATGAGCATCAAAATTCAGGAGGTTCAGAGAACGCCCCTCAAAATCAATAAGAATAGGCCCACACCCCGTCACCTAATAGTAAAATTTACAAGTCTCAGTGACAAAGAGAAAATCCTGAAAGCAGCCCGGGAAAAGAAGTCTGTAACATACAATGGTAAAAATATTAGATTGGCAGCTGACTTATCCACAGAGACCTGGCAGGCCAGAAAGAGCTGGCATGATATTTTCAGAGCACTAAACGAGAAAAACATGCAGCCAAGAATACTATATCCAGATAGGCTATCATTGAAAATAGAAGAAGAGATTAAAAGCTTCCAGGACAAACAAAAACTGAAAGAATTTGCAAATACCAAACCAGCTCTACAGGAAATATTGAAAGGGGTCCTCTAAGCAAAGAGAGAGCCTACAAGTGGTAGATCAGAAAGGAACAGAGACCATATACAGTAACAGTCACCTTACAGGCAATACAATGGCACTAAATTCATATCTCTCAATAGTTACCCTGAATGTGAATGGCCTAAATGCCCCTGTCAAAAGACACAGGGTATCAGAATGGATAAAAAAACAAAACCCATCTATATGTTGCCTCCAAGAAACACATTTTAAGCCCGAAGACACGTCCAGATTTAAAGTGAGGGGGTGGAAAAGAATTTACCATGCTAATGGACATCAGAAGAAAGCAGCAGTGGCAATCCTTATATCAGATCAATTAGATTTTAAGCCAAAGACTATAATAAGAGATGAGGAAGGACACTATATCATACTCAAAGGGTCTGTCCAACAAGAAGATTTAACAATTTTAAATATCTATGCCCCCAATGTGGGAGCAGCCAACTATATAAACCAATTAATAACAAAATCAAAGAAACACATCAACAATAATACAATAATAGTAGGGGACTTTAACACTCCCCTCACTGAAATGGACAGGTCATCCAAGCAAAAGATCAGCAAGGAAATAAAGGCCTTAAATGACACACTGGACCAGATGGACATCACAGATATATTCAGAATATTTCATCCCAAAGCAACAGAATACACATTCTTCTCTAGTGCACATGGAACATTCTCCAGAATAGATCACATCTTCAGTCCTAAATCAGGACTCAACCGGTATCAAAAGATTGGGATCATTCCCTGCATATTTTCAGACCACAATGCTCTAAAGCTAGAACTCAACCACAAAAGGAAGTTTGGAAAGAACCCAAATACATGGAGACTAAACAGTATCCTTCTAAAGAATGAATGGGTCAACCGGGAAATTAAAGAAGAATTGAAAAAAATCATGGAAACAAATGATAATGAAAATACAACGGTTCAAAATCTGTGGGACACAACAAAGGCAGTCCTGAGAGGAAAATATATAGCGGTACAAGCCTTTCTCAAGAAACAAGAAGGGTCTCAGGTACACAACCTAACCCTACACCTAAAGGAGCTGGAGAAAGAACAAGAAAGAAACCCTATGCCCAGCAGGAGAAGAGAAATCATAAAGATCAGAGCAGAAATCAATGAAATAGAAACCAAAAAAACAATAGAACAAATCAACAAAACTAGGAGCTGGTTCTTTGAAAGAATTAATAAAATTGATAAACCCCTGGCCCGACTTATCAAAAAGAAAAGAGAATGGACCCAAATAAATAAAATCATGAATGAAAGAGGAGAGATCACAACTAACACCAAAGAAATACAAACTATTATAAGAACATACTATGAGCAACTCTACGGCAATAAATTTGACAATCTGGAAGAAATGGATGCATTCCTAGAAACATATAAACTACCACAACTGAACCAGGAAGAAATAGAAAGCCTGAACAGACCCATAACCAGTAAGGAGATTGAAACAGTCATTAAAAATCTCCAAACAAACAAAAGCCCAGGGCCAGAAGGCTTCCCGGGGGAATTCTACCAAACATTTAAAGAAGAACTAATTCCTATTCTCCTGAAACTGTTCCAAAAAATAGAAATCGAAGGAAAACTTCCAAACTCATTTTATGAGGCCAGCATCACCTTGATCCCAAAACCAGACAAGGATCCCATCAAAAAAGAGAGCTATAGACCGATATCCTTGATGAACACAGATGCGAAAATACTCAACAAAATACTAGCCAATAGGATTCAACAGTACATTAAAAAGATTATTCACCACGACCAAGTGGGATTTATTCCAGGGCTGCAAGGTTGGTTCAACATCCGCAAATCAGTCAATGTGATACAACAGATCAATAAAAGTAAGAACAAGAACCATATGATACTCTCAATAGATGCTGAAAAAGCATTTGACAAAGTACATCATCCCTTCCTGATCAAAACTCTTCAAAGTGTAGGGATAGAGGGCACATACCTCAATATCATCAAAGCCATCTATGAAAAACCCACCGCAAATATCATTCTCAATGGAGAAAAACTGAAAGCTTTTCCTCTAAGGTCAGGAACACGGCAGGGATGTCCATTATCACCACTGCTATTCAACATAGTACTAGAGGTCCTAGCCTCAGCAATCAGACAACAAAAGGAAATTAAAGGCATCCAAATCGGCAAAGAAGAAGTCAAATTATCACTCTTCGCAGATGATATGATACTATATGTGGAAAACCCAAAAGACTCCACTCCAAAACTGCTAGAACTTATACAGGAATTCAGTAAAGTGTCAGGATATTAAATCAATGCACAGAAATCAGTTGCATTTCTCTACACCAACAGCAAGACAGAAGAAAGAGATATTAAGGAGTCAATCCCATTTACAATTGCATCCAAAACCATAAGATACCTAGGAATAAACCTAACCAAAGAGACACAGAATCTATACTCAGAAAACTATAAAGTACTCATGAAAGAAATTGAGGAAGACACAAAGAAATGGAAAAATGTTCCATGCTCCTGGATTGGAAGAATAAATATTGTGAAAATGTCTATGCTACCTAAAGCAATCTACACATTTAATGCAATTCCTATCAAAGTACCATCCATCTTTTTCAAAGAAATGGAACAAATAATTCTAAAATTTATATGGAACCAGAAAAGACCTCGAAGAGCCAAAGGGATATTGAAAAAGAAAACCAACGTTGGTGGCATCACAATTCCGGACTTCAAGCTCTATTACAAAGCTGTCATCATCAAGACAGCATGGTACTGGCACAAAAACAGACACATAGATCAATGGAACAGAATAGAGAGCCCAGAAATCGACCCTCAACTCTACAGTCAACTAATCTTCGACAAAGCAGGAAAGAATGTCCAATGGAAAAAAGACAGCCTCTTCAATAAATGGTGCTGGGAAAATTGGACAGCCACATGCAGAAAAATGAAATTGGACCATTTCCTTACACCACACACAAAAATAGACTCAAAGTGGATGAAGGACCTCAATGTGCTAAAGGAATCCATCAAAATCCTTGAGGAGAACACAGGCAGCAACCTCTTCGACCTCTGCCGCAGCAACATCTTCCTAGGAACAACGCAAAAGGCAAGGGAAGCAAGGGCAAAAATGAACTATTGGGATTTCATCAAGATCAAAAGCTTTTGCACAGCAAAGGAAACAGTTAACAAAATCAAAAGACAACTGACAGAATGGGAGAAGATATTTGCAAACGACATATCAGATAAAGGACTAGTGTCCAGAATCTATAAAGAACTTAGCAAACTCAACACCCAAAGAACAAATAATCCAATCAAGAAATGGGCAGAGGACATGAACAGACATTTCTGCAAAGAAGACATCCAGATGGCGAACAGACACATGAAAAAGTGCTCCATATCACTCGGCATCAGGGAAATACAAATCAAAACCACAATGAGATATCACCTCACACCAGTCAGAATGGCTAAAATCAACAAGTCAGGAAATGACAGATGCTGGCGAGGATGCGGAGAAAGGGGAACCCTCCTACACTGTTGGTGGGAATGCAAGCTGGTGCAGCCACTCTGGAAAACAGCATGGAGGTTCCTCAAAATGTTGAAAATAGAACTGCCCTATGACCCAGCAATTGCACTATTGGGTATTTACCCTAAAGATACAAATGTAGTGATCCAAAGGGGCACATGCACCCGAATGTTTATAGCAGCAATGTCCACAATAGCCAAACTATGGAAAGAACCTAGATGTCCATCAACAGATGAATGGATCAAGAAGATGTGGTATATATACACAATGGAATACTATGCAGCCATCAAAAGAAATGAAATCTTGCCATTTGCAACAACATGGATGGAACTAGAGCGTATCATGCTTAGCGAAATAAGTCAAACAGAGAAAGACAACTATCATATGATCTCCCTGATATGAGGAAGTGGTGATGCAACATGGAGGCTTAAGTGGGTAGAAGAAGAATAAATGAAACAAGATGGGATTGGGAGGGAGACAAACCATAAGTGACTCTTAATCTCACAAAACAAACTGAGGGTTGCTGGGGGGAGGGGGTTTGGGAGAAGGGGGTGGGATTATGGACATTGGGGAGGGTATGTGATTTGGTGAGTGCTGTGAAGTGTGTAAACCTGGTGATTCATAGACCTGTACCCCTGGGGATAAAAATATATGTTTATAAAAAATAAAAAATTTAAAAAAAAAGTTTTTAAATAAATCCCCATCCTCTTGGATATACCAACATCAACCATATTACTTATTTAGCCTTCTTGCTTCTAATTCCAGAAATGGGAACTTGGTATCCAAGTTCTTAACTACCCAACTTCTAAAGATGTCTCCATAATTCAATTCCAAATATATTTGTTTCATTTATTGTTTCCAGAAGAATTGTGTAACAAAACCATAATTACCAATAATATTTGGGTTCAAACATACTTTGTGTAACTGTGGAAATACAATGCTAACCCAGCCTTCTCTTTGGTACTACTTGATTTATTTTCTATCTATGATGAACATTTTCTGATAGTAATTGTCACTGTTGGACATTAGTAAGCACACTTAGCATACCTGAGATGTAGGAATTGATTTCACTTAGAGGCAATGATAATAGTTAATACAAAGTGACCCATTTGTGGGCTAAGAGAACATGTCACAAATCAAGACAAGATGAACAGTATCTCTTTCCACATATAGCAGAAATGTACCACCTGTCCTGCATCTCAGGAACACTTCTCTTTTACCAGTTTACAGTAGGAGCTGCAAATTTAGAGACCTACTGAGATTACTCAATAACACTGGTGAGTAAAATGGGTCAAATGTAATACAACATGAAATAGTACAGTTTGTGGAAAAATGAAAAGCAATCTAAAATAGGCAGTTCTATACAAATGAAGCAGAGGTCGCTGTTTAGGAGAGCAAGACCAGAGTTGTAGACCCACTAATTTTTTGAAATGTAGGAAGCCCAGTTTTATGTGAAATCACCTAAATTTTCAATATTGACATCCAATTTATTTGGTTTGTGTCTGTGGGCACAGTTGGGTCTGCTGATCATAAGTTTGCAAGTGTAGTCTATGGTATTTAAGAAACAGATACTCCAGGAGAGAGGCAAGATGGTGGAGGAATAACAGACTGAATCGACATCAGATCCCCGGAGTTCAACTAGATGGGTATCAAACCATTCCAAACACCTACAAACTCAACAGGGGATAGAAGATAAAAAGAGCAGCAATTCTAGGAACAGAAAATTGACAACTTTCTGGAAGGTAGAACATGAGGAGAAGTGAATCCAAAGTGATGAGGCGATAGACCTCAGGGGGAGGGGCCAGCTCCCAGCAAGCAGCAGAGCAGTAGAGCACAAAATCAGTACTTTTAGAAGTCTGCTTCACTGAGGGACATCGCTCCAGAAGCTAAGCAGGGTTGGAACCCTCACAGGGACAGTGTGGTATCAGGTCCTGTGGGGTCACAGAAAGATCGGGGATGTCTGAGTGTAGTAGAGCTCACAGGTATCAGAGTGGGGAAACCGACTGCAGAGATGGAGTCAAAGACTGAGCTTTCAGCTCAGGGTTACCTTAAACCATGATCCAAGGCACCATCAGACCACTACATTTTGAGCAGGGACCCCAAAATTGGCAGATCTGGGAAGACTCACCTTCCTGCTCCAGGAGGAACAGCATAGAAGGAATCTGCTGGGTTTGGATACTCCAATCTGGGTCATGTGCCAGAGATAGAAATGCTTGGCCACAGTCTGGGTGAGCATGGAGTAAGGCCAGAAACTAGGGAGATAGGAGAGATTGACTGCTTTTCTCTGAGGAGTGGGGTCCAAGCTCTTGGCTTCTCCAGGCTGGAGACTGGGAAGCCGCCATTTTCATTCCTGTCCTCCAAAGCTCTACAGAAAGCATTCAGGGAACAAAAGCTCTGAGAACACACCTGAGCAGATAACTTAGCCCGGCCCCTGGCAAGGGTTGTGCAATTCCACCTCAGGCAAAGACATTTGAAAATCACTGCAACAGACCCCTCCCACAGAAGATCAGCAGGAAAACCCAGCCAAAAGAAAGCTTATTGTTCAAGGAGAAGAGCCAAACTCCAGAGCTAGGGGAAAGCAATGCATGGAATTCATGGCCTTTTCTCCATGATCCTTTAGTCTTAAGTTAATTTATTTTTATTTTTTTCTTATTCTATTTTTTTAACTTTTCCTCTTTCTTCTTTTAGAGTTTTTAAAACTAGTTTATCTTAACAATACCTTTCTTTTAAAAAAAATCTTTTTAAACCTTAATGTTATAGTTGTATTTTGTCCCTTCATTGTATTTAACCTTATATTTTGTATACATAGAAGTTTTATTTTTTTTCTAAAAAATTTTGGGATACAATTTCTTCTAATAGATCAAAACATACCCTAATCTAGCACATGGTTTTGTTCTATTCTCCAGCCTGAGCACATTCCCTTCTCCTTTTTTTTTTTCTTTTTCCAACCAACTTATCTAATCAATTCTTTTTCTTAGTTTTTTTTTAAATTTTCATCTTTACAGTCATATCCCATGCCTCCATCATGTTTACCCATGTTTTTGTGTATCTATATGTGTGTGTGTGTGTGTGTGTGTGTGTGTGTGTGTATGTATGTTTTTATTTCTTTAAAATTTGGGAGGATAATTTCTTCTAAGAGACCAAATTACACCCAAAATGAAGTGGGTGGCTTTGTTCTATTCACCAGTCTAATATATATATTTTAGTATTTATTTTTATTTTTTCCCTCTTTCTTCTCCCCCCAGTTTTGGATCTTTTCTGATTTGGTTAGCATTTATTTTTCTGGGGTTCTTGCCACTCTTTTAGCATTTTATTCTCTCATTCATATATTCTTATCTGGATAAAATTACAAGATGGAAAAACCCACCACAAAAAAAAAAAAAAAAAAAAAAAAAAAAAGAGGTAGTTCCGATGGCTAGGGACTTAATCAATACAGACATTGGTAATATGTCAGAACTAGAGTTCAGCACGATGATTCTCAAGGTGCTAGCTGGGCTCAAAAAAGGCATAGAAGATAATAGAGAATCTCTGTCTGGAGAAATAAAATCCCTTTCTGGAGAAATTAAAGAACTAAAATTTAACCAAGCTGAAATTTTAAAAAGCTATTAATGAGGTGCAGTAAAAAATGGAGGCTCTTACTGCTAGGAAAAGTGAAGCACAAGAGAGAATTAGTGATATAAAAGACCAAATGATGGAGAATAAAGAAGCTGAGCAAAAGAGAGATTAACAACTACTGGACCATGAAGGGAGAATTCGAGAGATAAGTGATACCATAAGACGAAACAACATTAGAATAATTGGGATTCCAGAAAAAGAAGAAAGTGAGAGAGGGTCAGAAGGTATATTGGAGTGAATTATAATAGATAATTTCCCTAATATGGCAAAGGGAACAAACATCAAAATCCAGGAGGTGCAGAGAATCCCCCTCAAAAATTAAAAAAGTGGGTTCACACCCTGTCAACTAATGGTAAAACTTACAAGTCTTAACGACAAAGAGAAAATCCTGAAAGCATTCCAGGACAAGAAGTCTGTAACATACAATGGTAGAAATATTAGACCGGCAGCAGACTTATCCACAGAGACCTGGCAGGCCAGAAAGAATTCGCATGATATATTCAGAGCACTAAATGAGAAAAATATGCAGCCAAGAATACTATATCCAGCTAAGCTATCATTGAAAATAGGAGAGATAAAAAGCTTCCAGGACAACAAAAATTAAAAGAACTTGCAAACATCAAACCGGCCCTACAGGAAATATTGAAAGGGTTCCTGTAAGCAAAGAAAGAGCCTAAAAGTAGTAGACCAGAAAGGATCAGAGACCATATACAGTAATAGTCACCTTACAAGCCATACAATGGCACTAAATTCATATCTTTCAATCGTTACCCTGAATATAAATGGGCGAAATGCCACAATCAAAAGACATAGGGTATCAGAATGGATAAAAAACAAAACCCCATCAATATGCTGTCTCCAAGAAACTCATTTTAGACCTAAAGTCACCTCCAGATTTAAAGTGAGGGGGTGGAAAACAATTTACCATGCTAATGGACATCAAAAGAGAACTGGGGTGGCAATCCTTATATCAGATAAGTTATATTTAAGTCAAAGACTATAATAAGAGATGAGGAAGGACACTATATCATACTCAAAGGGTCTGTCCAACAAGAAGAGCTAACAATTTTAAATATCTATGCCCCTAACATGGGAGCAGCCAACTACATAAGCCAATTAATAACAAAATCAAAGAATTGGCATTAATATTGACAATAGTACAATAATAGTAGGGGAATTAAACACGCCCCCTCACTGAAATGGACAGATCATCCAAGCAAAAGATCAACAAGGAAATAAAGACCTTAAATGACATACTGGACCAGATGGACATCAAAGATATATTCAGAAAATTCCATCCCAAAGGAAAGAATACACATTCTTCTCTAGTGCACATGGAATACTCTCCAGAATAAATCACATTCTAGGTCACAAATCAAGTCTCAACTGGCCCAAAAAGATTGGGATCATTCCCTGCATATTTTCAGACCACAATGCTCTGAAGCTAGAACTCAATCACAAGAGGAAAGTTGGAAAGAACTCAAATACATGGAGGCTAAAGAGCATCCTACTAAAGAATGAATAGGTCAACCAGGAAATTAAAGAGGAATTGAAAAAATTAATGGAAACAAATGAAAATGAAAACACAACTGTTCAAAATCTGTGGCACACAGCAAAGGCGGTCCTAAGAGGAAATTATATAGCAATACAAGACTTTCTCAAGGAACAAGAAAGGTCTCAAGTACACAATTTGACCCTACACCTAAAGGAGCTCGAGAAAGAACAGCAAAGAAAGCCTAAAGCCAGCAGGAGACGAGAAATAACAAAGATCACAGCAGAAATCAATAAAAAAGAAACCAAAAGAACAGTAGAACAGATCAATGAAATGAGGAGGCTGTTCTTTGAAAGAATTAATATGATTGATAAACCCCTGGCCAGACTTATCAAAAAGAAAAGATAAAGGACCCAAATTAATCAAATCATGAATGAAAAAGGAGAGATCACAACCAACCAAAGAAATACAAACAATTATAAGAACATATTATGAGCAACTATATGCCAGCAAATTGACAATCTGGAAGAAAGGGATGCATTCCTAGAGACCTATAAACTACCAAAACTGAACCAGGAAGAAATAGAAAACCCGAATAGACTCATAACCAGTAAGGAGACTGAAGCAGTCACCAAAAATCTACCAACAAACAAGGGCCCAGGGCCAGAGGGCTTCCCAGGGGAATTCTACCAAACATTTAAGGAATAACTAATACCTATTCTCCTGAAACTGCTCCAAAAAATAGAAATGGAAGGAAAACTTCCAAACTTATTTTATGAAGCTGCATTACCTTGATCCCAAAACCAGACAAAGACCCAACCAAAAAGGAGAATTACAGACCAACATCCTTGATAAACACAGATGCGAAAATTCTCACCAAAATACTAGCCATTTAAAGGATTATTCACCATGACTAAGTGGGATTTATTCCTGAGCTGCAATGTTGGCTCAACATCCGCAAACCAATCAATGTGATACAATACATTTAAGAATAAAAACCATATGATACTCTCAATAGATGCTGAAAAAGCATTTGACAGATTACAGCATCCTTTCTTGATCAAAACTTTTCAAAGTGTAGGGGTAGAGGGTACACAGCTCAATATCATCAAAGCCATCTATGAAAAACCCACAGCGAATATCATTCTCAATGGGGAAAACTGAGAGCTTTTCCACTAAGGTGAAGAACACGGCAGGAATGTCCACTATCACCACTGCTATTCAACATAGTACTAGAAATCCTAGCCTCAGCAATCAGACAACAAAAATAAATTAAAGGCATCCAAATTGGCAAAGAAGAAGTAAAGCTCTCACTCTTTGCAGATGATATGATACTTTTAGTGGAAAACTAAAAAGACTCCATTCCAAATCTGTTAGAACTTCTACAGGAATTCAGTAGAGTGTCAGGATATAAAATCAATGCACAGAAAGCAGTTGCATTTCTATACACCAACAGCAAGACAGAAGAAAGAGAAATTAAGAACTCAATCCCATTTATAATTATACCCAAAACCATAAGATACCTAAGAATAAACCTAACCAAAGAGGCAAAGAATCTCTACTCAGAAAACAATAAAGTATTCATGAAAGAAATTGAGGAAGACACAAAGAAATGGAAAAACGTTCCATGCTCATGGATTGGAAGAACAAATATTGTGAAAACGTCTATGCTACCTAAAGCAATCTACACACTTAACACAATCCCTATCAAAATCCCATCCATTTTTTTCAAAGAAATGGAACAAATAATTCTAAAATTTATATGGAACCAGAAAAGACCCCGAGTAACCAGAGGAATGTTGAAAAAGATAGCCAAAGTTGATGGCATCACAATTGCAGACTTCAAGCTCTGTTACAAAGCTGTCATCATCAAGACAGTATGGTACCGGCACAAAAACAGACACATAGATCAATGGAACAGAATAGAGAGCCCAGAAATAGACCCTCAACTCTGTGGTCAACTAATATTTAACAAAGCAGGAAATAATGTCCAATGGAAAAAAGACAGTCTCTTCAACAAATAGTCCTGGGAAAATTGGATAGCCACATGCTGAAGAGTGAAACTCTACCACTTCCTTATGCCACACACAAAAATAGACTCAAAATGGATGAAAGACTTCAATGTGAGACAGGAATCCATCAAAATCCTTGAGAAGAGCACAGGCAGCAACCTCTTTGACCTCAACTGCAGCAACTTCTTCCTAGAAATATCACCAAAGGCAAGGGAATCAAGGGCAAAAAATGAACTATTGGAACGTCATCAAGATCAAAAGCTTTTGCACAGCAAAGGAAACAGTTAACAAAACCAAAAGACAAGTGACAGAATGGGAGAAGATATTTCCAAACGACATATCAGATAAAGGGCTAGTATTGAAAATCTATAAAGAACTTACCAAACTCAACACCCAAAAACCAAATAATCCAATTAAGAAATGCACAGAGGACATGAACAGACATTTCTGCAAAGAAGACATCCAGATGGCCCACAGACACATGAAAAAGTGTTCCACATCATTCAGCATCAGGGAAATACAACTCAAAACCACAGTGAGATACCACCTCACCCAGTCAGAATGGCTAAAATTAACAAGTCAGGAAATGACAGATGTTGGAGAGGATGCAGAGAAAGGGCAACCCTCCTACACTGTTGGTGGGAATGCAAGCTGGTGTGGCCACTCTGGAAAACAACATGGAGGTTCCTTAAAAAGTTGAAAAGGGAGCTACCCTATGACCCAGGAATTGCACTACTGGGTATTTACCCTAAGATACAAATGTAGTGATCCGAAGAGGCATAAGCACCTGAATGTTTATAACAGCAATGTCCACAATAGCCAAACTATGGAAAGAACCTAGATGTCCATCCACAGATGGATAAATGAGATGTGGTATATATATACACAATGGAATACTATGCAGCCATCAAAAGAAATGAAATCTTGCCATTTGCAATGACATGGATGGAACTAGAGGGTATTATGCTGAGTGAAATAAGTCAATCAGAGAAAGACAATTATCATATTGTCTCCATAATATGAGGAATTTGATAGGCAAAGTGGTGGGTTTGGGGGGGTAGGGAAGGAAAAAATGGAAAAATGAAACAAGATGAGATCAGAAGGGAGACAGACCATAAGACTCTTAATCTTACAGAAGAGACTGAGGGTTGCCGGGGGGAGGAGGGATGGAGAGGATGTTTGGGTTATGGACACTGGGGATGATATGTGCTATGGTGATTGCTGTGGCGTGTGTAAGCCTGACAATTCAAAGACCTATACCCCAAGGGCAAATAATACATTATATGTTAATAAAAATCATTAAAATAAAAAAGAAACAAATACTCCTCTGTTAGTCATGGGGAGCTCCGGATAAGAACTTGAAACCCCTACCAGCCAGACCATCCCCTTCTACAGAATTTTGCTGGCACCTTAACTACAACTAATAATTCCCAGTTCTGGTTCTAGAACTCATTCTGAGTCTCGTTATTCTCAAGCAGCTGGAATTTAGTTTCATGGGTCAGAGATCTCTGACCATGCTTATAGTCCATATAATAATAAAAATAATAGCTAACATGTATTGAACACCATCATGAATGCCTTATATGTAGTCACCAAAAACCAGTATTGGCAATCACAATTTATGGGTCTTACTTGATGTCAGGCTCTGATCCGTATCCTTCACATGTATTGATAGGCCCATTTAATCCTCTGAACAACCCTATGAGGCAGGCACTGTTATTATCATTCCCCCCTATACTGTAATAAGGAAACTGAGGCATAAAGAAGTTAAGAGACTTGCATGGGAAGGTGCAGTTAAAAGGATGGAACTTGGATTCAAATCCAGTCAGTCTCATTCCAGGGCCTATATTCTCACCATATGCCATCCTGCCACTTATTGACAACGACTCAATGACCAAAAGTAAGCAAACAAAACACTGACAGCTGAGACTCATGGACCTCCATTCTAGCTCTAAATTCTCTAATAGGTATGTAAATGCATGGAAACACTAATAAGCATTAGGAAAAGTAGGGAATAATTTTTTATCAACTGATGATATGATGAAGAAGAGAACTGACATTTATTGAGGGCTCTCCATGTGCAAGTGATTCACCTACATTAATATCTCATTTAATCTTCACCAAAACATCATGCAGGATATCCTCATCCCATTCTGCACCTGGGGAAACAAAAGATCTCCAGCGGAGGTATGTCTGGAAAATAGAGTCCATTAAGGAAAACCACAGAGAAGACCCCAGAGATTATTCTGAGTGGAAACACGTCACCCTATTTAGAATGAGCAATCTTTTCTGATCATGTCAGTATTTGGTTTTGAACTTATTAATTCCCATTGGGAAGGACTGGGGTGGAAGCAGAGAAGAGTCTATCAGCAACACCAGGGGAGCAGTTCCAAGACACACTTGACCCTACTTCCACTGGAAGTTAGGCCAGTACGGAGGAAGAGTGAAACAATCCTTCTCTCCCCAGAGAAAGGATAAAGTCCAAAGACAGTATACCTCCAATAAGAAAGATGTTGCATGCTTTTGTCCAGGCGACTGGTCTAAAAGTTCAAGTGCAAGAGTGTTTCCAGTTTGCCTGTCCTACAAGTGTGCTCCAGTCCAGCAATTCAGACTGCTGGGACATTTCATCTCCTGCTTTCCTCTTTCATAATGACATCCTCGTTCTCCTAATCCAGCCACATCCTTACACACTTAAAATACTCATCCTCCCACGGTGTATTTACACATTTCAAATATTTGTAGTCCATTAAAAAGATATTGAGCACATGGAGAAATAGAGGTCCACATTTGGAAAACATAAATCTGAGGCCCTGGGGATTACAGGCTCTCTTTTTAAAAATTTTTTTCAAAGATGAGAAAGGTTTCCTTTGATAATAAGCAGAACTCTAAACCTAGCAAGCTGTGCATTCCTTGTAGGATATCCCTCTCAAAGAGGTTTACCAGCCCTCGAGGAACCTTTTGGATTGAACACTGCATCTTCTCATCCTCCTGACTTTGTCTGACATAAGATGGCACTAGTTCTGCCCATTCCTTCTCTCCATTGCCAGAAGGTGTGAGGTACATCTTCTTCCAGACCCACAAGGAGGGTGTATGCCTTTCCTTTACCTCTCCTGTGGTTTCTCACCTTTTCCTCCCAAAAGATCCCTTTTAGACACACTTCAGAGTATAAGCAAACCTTGACAGAGTACAGAATATCCAGGTACCATGGAAAAAAGGATTTTGCCATCTCCTTACACCTCTCCAGGCCCAGGCACTCCCTTTGGGAAGTAGGAAGGTGGTTATAAGTGGCTGAGAAAGCATTTACCTTCAGACCTCTAGCCTCCAAATGGAGCCCTTTTCCCATCTAGTTCACTGTAGTCCTCCCCCATTCCTACTCCAGCTATATTTTTCCCAGGAGAGGAGCTGACTGATTTGTACAAAGGCTGGCACGAATTGCTGTGCCCTTCTTTTTGAGACATCTGCCTTCGTAGGAGACAATGACCCCAATTTGAAAGAAAGATCTTGTTGCAATACTAGGAGGAGGTATTATTGAATTGAATGAGGGACCTTTTGTAGAGAATGGTATGAGGGATGTGCTTATTAAGAATTCATGATGTCAGCCTCAGACAAAATGAGATGGGTTTTCCTTCTGTCCCACATAAGAATCATTCACCTACTTAAGAGGGGAGTAAAAACTCTCACTTCCTTCTCTCTTCCAAATTCCCTCTCCTTAATACGTCCATCTCTGTTCCAATTCCAAGGCTCTGATTCCAAATATAACACAACCTTAAAACACAGTACCATAAACAGGTAAAATTTTAATCCCACCTGGACTGCCCCTCCCTCCATTCTACAGAGGGACTCTTAAACCTTACCTCACTTACTTTTCATTGATGGACTCTCCTCCTTGCCAACAAAGAAAAATGGAATATATTAAGCAGGATGCTTGCATTTTCCTTCTACCTGTGCCCAAAGCTACCACCCCCACAATGTTGTCCTCTCCACCATCACACCACAACCAGTTTTGTTCCCAGATACCACCAGAAACCGTGATACTCTCCCTATCAACACATTGCTCCCATTACAAAGACTAACATCCATCCCTTCTCCTACTGGTTCTGACACCTAGTTCCGACAAGTATCTACTCCTCATCTTAAATTTTTAAAATGCATTCATCTCTGACTTCTCTTCAACTTTAAATTTATTCCACAAACACATTGAAAAACAAACAGAACCACATCCACTGCTTTTGGGTGGACCCTCTACTGCTTTTGCCTTTGCAATGCCTCCTAATTCAGCTCTCTGTTCCAGTGATCCAAACTTTCCATATTTAACATAAGGATTTCACAAAGACAGCAGATCTGATTGCACAGCAGATCTGATTGTAGAAAATCCTTTGGTGCTACCCGTATGAGTACAAATTACCAGGAATTTAGTGACATAAAACAATAAAAATTTACTATCTTACATTTCTGTAGGTTAGAAGTCTGACATGGGTCTCATGGGGCTAAAATCAAGAAATTGGCAGTTTTATTTTTTCAGGAAGGCTCCAGGATGGATTTCCCTGCATTTTCCACCTTCTAGAAGCCATCTTTCTTCCTTGGGTCCTAACCCCTTCCTTCATCTTCAACTATAGCAGATGAGTTCTCTGACTCACTCTGACCTCTATTGCTTCCTTCTTCTCCTTCTTTTTTTTTTTTTAATTTTTTAAAAATTTCTTTTCAGCATAACAGTATTCATTGTTGCCCTCCCTAATACCCACCACCTTGTTCCCCCAACCTCCCACCCCCGCCCCTTCAAAACCCTCAGGTTGTTTTTCAGAGTCCATAGTCTCTCATGGTTCTCCTCCTCTTCCAGTTTCCCTCAACTCCCTTCTCCTCTCCATCTCCCCATGTCCTCCATGTTATTTGTTATGCTCCACAAATAAGTGAAACCATATGATAACTGACTCTCTCTTCTTGACTTATTTCACTCAGCATAATCTCTTCCAGTCCTGTCCATGTCACTACAAAAATTGGGTATTCATCTTTTCTGATGGAGGCATAATATTCCATAGTGTATATGGACACATCTTCCTTATCCATTCATCCATTGAAGGGCATCTGGGTTCTTTCCACAGGTTGGCGACTGTGGCCATTGCTGCTATAAACATTGGGGTACAGATGGCCCTTCTTTTCACTACATCTGTATCTTTGGGGTAAATACCCAGGAGTGCAATTGCAGGGTCATAGGGAAGCTCTATTTTTAATTTCTTGAGGAATCTCCACACTGTTCTCCAAAGTGGCTGCACCAACTTGTATTCCCACCAACAGTGTAAGAGGGTTCCCCTTTCTCCACATCCTCTCCAACACATGTTGTTTCCTGTCTTGCTAATTTTGGCCACTCTAACTGGTGTAAGGTGGTATCCCAATGTGGTTTTAATTTGAATTTCCCTGATGGCTAGTGATGATGAATATTTTTTTCATGTGTTTGATAGCCATTTGTATGTCTTCATTGAAGAAGTGTGTGTTCATATCTTCTGCCCATTTTTTGATATGATTATCTGTTTTGTGTTTGTGGAGTTTGAGGAGTTCTTTATAGATCCTGGATATCAACCTTTTGTCTGTACTGTCATTTGCAAATATCTTCTCCCATTCCATGGGTTGCCTCTTTGTTTTGTTGACTGTTTCCTTTGCTGTGCAGAAGCTTTTGATCTTGATGAAGTCCCAAAAGTTCATTTTCACTTTTGTTTCCTTCACCTTTGGAGACATATCTTGAAACACGACAAGGATGACCACTCTCACCACTCTTGTTGAACATAGTATTATAAGTCCTAGCAACAGCAGACAACAAAGAGAAATAAAAGGTATCCAAATTGGCAATGAAGAAGTCAAACTCTCTTCACAGATGATATGATTCTTTATATGGAAAACCCAAAAGACTCCACCCCCAACTACTAGAACTCATACAGCAATTCAGGAACATGGCAGGATACAAAGTTAATATACAGAAATCAGTGGCTTTCTTATACACTAACAATGAAAATACAGAAAGGGAAATTAGAGAATCGATTCCATTTACTATAGAACCAAGAACCATAAGATACCTGGGAATAAACCTAACCAAAGAGATAAAGGATCTGTCCTCGAGGAACTACAGAACACTCGTGAAAGAAATTGAAGAAGACACAAAAAGACGGAAGACTATTCCATGCTCTTGGATCGGAAGAATAAACATTGTTAAAATGTCTATACTGCCTAGAGCAATCTATACTTTTAATGCCATTCCGATCAAAATTCCATTGGTATTTTTCCAAGAGCTGGAGCAAATAATCCTAAAATTTGTATGGAATCAGGAGACCTCAAATTGCTAAGGAAATGTTGAAAAATAAAAATAAAACTGGCGGCATCACATTATCTGATTTCAAGCTTTACTACAAAGCTGTGATCACCAAGACAGCATGGTACTGGCATAAAAACAGACACATAGACCAATGGAACAGAGTAGAGAGCCCAGACATGGACCCTCAACGCTATGGTCAAATAATCTTTGACAAAACAGGAAAAAAATATACAGTGAAAAAAAGAGAGTCTCTTCAATAAATGGTGCTGGGAAAACTGGACAGCTATGTGTAGAAGAATGAAACTTGACCATTCTCTTATGCCATACACAAAGATAAACTCAAAATGGATAAAAGACCTCAATGTGAGACAGGAATCCATCAGAATCCTAGAGGAGAACATACAGTAACCTCTTCGATATCAGCAACAGCAACTTCCTTCTTCCCCTTCTAAAAAACTTTATGATTACATTAGGCTCACCTGGATGACCCAGGATAATCTCCCCCATGTTAAGGGCGGCTGGTTAGCAACCTTGTGAATTAGGACATGGACATCTGGAGGACATCATTATTCCTCCTACCAGACCACCTCACCAACCTCAGAACAGAGTTCAAGCTCCTGGAACTAGCATTATGTACAGTGGTCAAAGGCACAAATGTAAGGTGGCATGTCCTGGGTTCAAATTTTGGCTCTGACTCTCCTTGGCTAGTGAACTTTGAATGGGTGAACATATCTATTTCTCATCTGTAAAATGGAGTTGATAGTAGTAATAGTACCTTCTATGTAGAGTTGTTGTGAATATTGCTTGAGATAAACATAGGGAAAGCATTTGAAACTGTGATAGAATTAGTAAGCGTTCAATAAATATAACTACTATTATCATTTTATAGTATTGCAATTAAGAATGCATTTGGCTGTAAGTAACAGACAACTGAAGCAGAGGATTATTTTTCTCACACAAGGAGAAGTCCAGGCTTCTGGCACTCGCTCAGCAGCTCAGTGATATCAAAATATTTCTGATTCTCTTGGCCTTTCCTACCTAGCTACAAGGTAACTGCTATATCTATCCCAGCCTCACTTTTTCACTCAAAGCAATGAAGAACTATGCTAAATCTAACATTCTCTTTTTTTATCAGAAAGGCAAACACTTTCTCAGAGCCCTTCCAGCAGGCCTCTGCTTAGGACTCATTAACCAGAACCGTGTCATATAGGTACCCCTTGTTACAAGGGAGGTAGGGAAAGTGAATATTTCATTTTTGTAGCCACTGAATAGAAGTGGCAAAAGAGACGGAGTTGGGAATGTCTGTTGGTTAGCCATGGATGTACACAGGAAGAGCACCTGTTTGCCATACTCTGTCCTTCATGATCTATTCCCGCTATCCCTTATCTGTATCTCTTTCCCATACACATTCATCCAACTAACATTTACTTAGTACATTCTATGTGCTAGGTTCCAAAAGGCCTACAGTCTGAAGCAGCAGAGAGCTAGCAATTAAAATAATAATGTCTTCAGTGTTAGAATACTGAGAACCATTGATTGTTATGGTGACCATCTGAATGGTATTGACAGAGGTAGGGAAGTTTTCTCAGATGAAGTAACATCTATACCAAGACATGAAGGCTATGGAAGGATCCACCAGGTAAGTGGGCAGTGGGGGCAAAGTATGTGTGCTGTGGGAGAATGGTACAGGGTGATTCCAAACTAGCGGACAAAGGTAGGTGGTTTCTGGAAGCCCTCACACTTCCTCCTCAAGTTTCCAAATGAGTCCTCCCTCATTTAAAACGTTCTTTGCCACCTGAACACATAGCAACACTCCTAACCATCCTGAAAGGCCCAACTCTCACTCCCCAGGCCGGGTTAGTGATCCCATCCTCAGGGCTCCTCTTTGGCAGTACAGATGGCACTTGTCCCCCACTGGCCTGTGAATTCCCAAAAAGATGGACTAGACTTGTTTTATTCACAGCTATATCCCCAGCACCTCATAGAATGTTGACACATAGAAGGTTTTTAATAAATAGTTGTTGGATAAATAAATAAAACACCAAAAACTCAAATGATAGTGTATTAAATAAATATACATAACAAATACAGGTATTTAACAACCCTGTGGTATGAAGGTAAATTAGTATACCCCACTACTGGTTCACACATTTTTTCATGCCTTGGTAAAGGAATGAATAAGAGCATAGGTTCTGTGGTCAGATGGTCAGGATTCAAACTGGTCATTTACTCATTAGCAGAACTCCTGGCTTTACCCCCATCAACTTTGGTTTCACCCCAAGTTCAATAATATTAATATCAATCTCATAAGGTTGATTGAAGATATAAGTGCAATGGTCTAGTGAATGATCTAGCAATGAATAGATTTTAGATATTGAGAAGAAAAACAGGAGGACCAACACTCTTAAAAGACACAAAGGAAATAAGTCCTCCATCCCTACATATGAATGCCATATACCTGAAACCAAAGATTAACATTTTCCTCCTCGTCACTCCAGGAAGTCCACCTCCAAGCACCCAGAGAAGAGAGGTAGATTAATTGCAAAATTGGTCCTCCTTGTCTTGCCGACATGAGGTCTGCTAATGAAAAGACACCAAATTTATATTTTAAAAAGTCAGGTTTCCTCTCTGAAGCCATGACTAGCTGTAATCATTAAGAACTTAGGATATAGAGCAAGTTCTATCAAAGACTCTGGATTTCATTGTAAAGCACTCGAGGAAACGAGGTTATAAAAGTTATGTGGCTGCATTTTTATGCTACTATTACTCTCTGGAATTAGTTTCCTACCATGTAGAAAAATGGGAGTGTGAACATGAATGAATTCATCCCTTCCTGTTTATTGCTTCAGCTGAACCCAGAGCCGGGCAGCTCGCTCCTATGGTTCCATAAGTCGCATTTTGTGGTTTCAGCCTGTCAGGGAGGTCACTCCTGATGACTCAGATATGCTGGCCTGAAGGTATTTATGTGATCTCCCGAGTCGGCAGAAAGCCTGCCCTCAGAACAAGGCAAATATATCCCTGCTCTTGATGGCTTCAAGCTCTGCGATGGGGGGCTGACCTGACAGCTGCTTGTCCTGAGGGAGAAATAAAGGAAACTGGTGAAACACATGCTATTTCCATGAATTCCCACTCATCTTCTGTTAGAAAATTCAGTTGAGACCCTGACAATAAAGGTTAGACTTGTAGTGTCACAATAGAAAGGAAAAGAACTTTAACTTGCCTTCAGCATACCAAACAGGCTGCACTTCATGAGATCTGTAACTCGCTGAACCATCTAAGACGCACCACGGAAAAACTATCAATGGGCATTTGTCTGAATTCATATTTATGACATCTGTTTGACATGCGGTTTTCATTTAGATGGCAATCCAGATACCGCTTTGCATAAAGTTCTGGCTTTTTGAGCTGTCCAGATCAATTGTCTTTTAACAAATATCTAATTTTCAGATGTTTACAGATGCACCAGAAGAATATTTTCAAATCATTCAAAAGAATGGCATCCAAGAAAAAATGTGAACCAAATGCTAATGAAAATTCTTGTGTTTTGTGTAGAAAAATGGTCTAAAATGGAAAAAATCATTCTACCCAAATTTACTGCAAAAAGAGTAATTTGTCTGTCTTGAAGAAATGAGTTATACCATTGCCCTTCTCTCCCCATTCCTAATTTAGGCAAAAGGCCCATATCAAATGCATTAAATCAGAGTTTAATCATTTTTAGAACTAGATGTACTGAGAAAAAAAAATGCCATAAAAAATTCCCAATGCAATGACACAAGCATCTCTGTGAGTCAACTGTTATTTCAGGGATTTATGATAATTCCTCGTCTCAAGGAAAAATGAAGCTAATTGAAACAAACTCCGTACTTTATATTAATGCCATTTGAATACACTGCCAGTTACAAAGTGACAGGGAAAATGAGGCCGTTCTCAACAACACCACAGTTTCGCAGTTTTATGTATTTTTTAATTTCCTCTATGGAAAATCTGTTCTTCATAAAAGAACTGCTAGAGAAAAATGTGGAAAAAGTTGATTCATTCCATATTTACATTCTTTCTGGTACCTGGAAATGAACCAATTGCAAAAGTATGCCAAAAAAGAAGTTAGTTAAGTCATTTAGAAAACTCATCTTCCCCCAGGCAAAAGGCAAACTTCGTAGGGAATATCTTGCTCTGATAATATAAAACACCTTCTAGCCTAATGAGATCTGTCTTCCTAACTTTTACCCAGGCCTTACCAAGGCCAACCTTAAGAAACGGCCTCTTTTCTTTAATACAGCAACCTATCCTACAAAATGCCCATCAGCCTGAGAGTTAGTACTGTCCAAATCCCAACTTCCCTCCTCTGATAGCTGAACAGATTGAGGCCCTTCACACAAATGCGTCCAACAGCAAAGAAACACCAAGTTGCATTACAAAGCTGACTTAAGTCCTCCGACCTGATCTGCTAATGCTATTGACCATTTCCCTTTGAAGAGCTGGGCGAAATAAAAGCAAGGTGTCACTCTCACGGAGTAAAGGGCAGCCTGATGTGTATCACACAGAGCTGCCAGATGCATTTCCCATTTGGCTTGTCATTAACAACTTCATTTCATTTCATCTACGATAAAAACAATTCAGAAGCATGGAAATGACATTACAGTGAGGTTGCCCTGAAACATCACAGCAGTGAAAAAGCTATTACACGACTGCATCTCTCTTTTTGAAAATCTGAAGCTTTTCCTGGGTCACAGAGCAATGAAAGTCATGGCTTTTGACTTGTACAGGTGATAGAAATTTCTCCCAGAACAAAGTAAACCTTCATAATTTTCAAGTTGAGGCAAAATGACCTCTAACTCAGGGAAAAGGGGAAAAATATGGACTCTGAGATGGTGTCCAAGAGATGAAAATTTGAATGACTGTCTTTTAGGAAAGGGATGGGTTATGCGGGTCAGGGATGATGGCCTTGTTCACCATTGCATGGTGGCAAACTCTTGCTTCTTACTCTAGCTAAGCCAGTTCCTCTTTCATGTATTTTCTCATTCAGTTCTCCTTTTGATCCACACCAGTAACAATACAGGGTAGAAAGAGAACTGGACATACATTCATAGATGTTGAATTCATCTGAATTCAACTTGTATATTTGGGTAAACCTCTCTGTGTGACTTCAATATTCTCATCCATAATCTTATAGACTACATGGTCCCTGAAGTTCTCTTTAATTCCAAAGAATTCATGACTCCATACCTTAACTGACTCACTGATACAGCTAAATTTATAACTGCATCTTATGTGTACCAGACACAGAGCACCACTGCCTTGTCCTTCAACTTCCAATGCCAATTTTATGCCCTGCATTAGAGAAATCTTAGCCCATATTTCTCATCCAAGTTCAAATTGGTATATACCACCACCCATGAGACTCTTCCATCCATCCCACAGACTCTTTCAACACAAATTACCAAAATTAAATTTACCATCTTCCCACCCATGTCTGCTTCTCCACCTGTTCTTTCCATCTCAGGGGAGAGGGAAACCACCCCCATTCCCAAGCTAGAAACCCAGAGGTCATTCTTGACTCTTCTCTTTTCCTCACTTTCTCTAGTCAGTCATCAAATAGTGCTGATTCCTCTTAATGAATATTTCTCATCCCCACACCCTTGTCTCCAGTCCTGCTTAACTAACTTAGGCTCTAATTTCTCTTTCTGTATCATAGCAACAGCTGCAGGTCTCATGAACCCCCTTCTAATCCCTCCCAATCCATTCACCACGGTGCATCCAGAATCATCTTTCTAACCATGTTACTCCCTTCGCGAAAGTCTTTCAGTGAGTCTCCACTTCTTATAGGACCAAGTCCAAAATCCAGAGCCTAGCAAATAAGACCATTCAGAACCTACTCTCTTCTCTTAGCCTTACTTCCCTTCTCCATCAGAATGAACTTCTACAAGTTCCTCTAGCTTGTCATACTTTCTTCCTTTCGAGTATTTACACGTGATGCTCTCCCCTTTTTGGAAAGTAACTCCCCCTGCCCCTTTGCTCAATTTCTCTATTTTCCCAAAACTCAGTGCAGACACCATCTCCCGGGAAAGCCCCCAAGTATCCCTATGATGTGTTCCCTTAGAATTATGCGTAAGGTCCTACAATCTCACTCATTAATTATAGAATAATTGCCTATTCACTCTTCATTTCCTGCACTAAACTTTAAAAAGCCTGAAGATAGGAAGTATTTTTTTTTTCTTTTTATGTACCATGAGTATAATGTCTGGCATATAGAGATTGTTCAATAAATAGATCTTATAATCTGAATAGATTTTATCCAACACTTTTTTTAAAACTTGTGCTTTATTCATATTCTGAGTTTTCAGGAAACTCCCTGACTTGTGATCTTGAAAATGATATAGAGAATCCATATATTAACCCAAATATTTAGAAGAAAATACTAGAGGTTAATTATGAGAATATAATTCTTTTAAAATTAAGCAAAAAAGTGGGTTTGTATTATGATAATTATTCACTTGGAAGTTTAAAGAAATTCTTTTTCATATCTCATATTAATTTTTAATGTATTATACAAACAATGATGTAACAACAGAAGTTGTTATATATACGCATATAAATATGCTGTTTCTTCTACCAGAGTTCTCTCTGACCCTTCGTCAGTCTGGTCAAGCCACTTTCCAAGTATCACCTCCTCTATGAAGTCATCCCTAAGTCCTAAGGCAATGTTAAGTCTAGGTGACATTCTGGAATCAGCAGAATGTAAAGTATATATTGCATTTGGTAGTGGGCATCCAATTCATCTTAGAACCACAGAAAATCATTAGAAATGACTATAAACACAGGAAGCCTTCCATGTGCTACTTAAGAATGGAATTTGTTTTGTCTGCTGTGATTTTTGATGCAGTGTGTTGACAAATGTTATTAAAAAAATTTTTAAAGGCTAGATCAAGATCAGATGGCTTGCCTAAGTGACAGTTCCCATATATGAATCAAAAGCCATTGATAAGCCAATAAATGCTACAAAATGTCTAAAATTATTCTTAAATATTTTCAATTGAGTTATACTGAATATAGTCCTGATTAGTGGCAACGATTATTATGCCTATAGCCTACCCCTTCCTCCTACAGAACAAAAGATTGAGAGACTCAGACCTGTATGTAGTTTGTTGAAAAGAAAGTTGATTTAGAGATTTGAGGACACACTTAGAAGCCAGTTGGATGACTTTGGTTGTCATAAATTATTGAACTTTGTATAAATTAGGTTGACTCTTCTTTGTGTCCATTTACCTTAACGATACCTGAAGAGTTAATCAAGTTGCGCCATTACTCAGAAAGGGATTAAAATCGTTTTACAGCTAAAGACCTCCCTCTACAATGACTTTCTTTCTAGGGGAAATTAACAGAAGTGCTACAACAAGTAGGTTTACCTAGTTCTACAGAAGTAAATTTGTGGCATCAGTAAATCAGGAAAAACTATCTCATTTTCAAGGGGATTTTGTTTACCTGATACCTCTCATGGAAGCCATGCCAGGAACACCCCAGAACTCACACACTGGCTTACCAAGAGGACCCACTTGGGGGCAGTATAAATAGCAAAGTAAGGGGGTGCGATTTTTTTTTTTTTTTTTTTTACAATATCTAAACTGTCCTTCTCCTACAGATGGGAAGTCATTAGCTATATTAATACTAGTAGTCTCTTGATTGGAAACATTATGAAAGTTCCCTCTAGACTAACCATGTGGGTTACTATTTAACATCCTTAAGATGCAATTGTAGATTAATTTGATCAAATGATTTCATCTTTGTCTCAAGAGATTATTCTTGTGGTGAACCAACCTTTCTAGTTTAGATATCCTGTAGATAAATCTGTAGATGAACTTTCCCTCTGCACTTTAGATTCCTAAATATTTATGCACCTCAGAGAAGGTTCTAAAGCTGTAAATGATAGAACCAGCCTATACTCTTTACAATTACAGCTACATTTGTGACAAAATAATAATTACAGTGAGTGACCAAATAAAAATGGGGCTCCGAACCTTGAACTTGAAGGAATTAATTCTTGAAAATTTAACTTTATTATAAATGAATCATTTTGAAAGATTGTCAGATGTCTATCAGTATAGGTTGTTGAGCTCAATTCCCCATTTACCCATGTTCCATGAAAGAATGATGAGTCACTGTGAGCACTGCTCCAGAAAGCCCTGGATATCAGAGGAAATGAAAGCACTACCTACCTCATGAGGTGTGGCATTGCATGTTTCCTACACCTGCTAATTTCGCTAACCCAATTTGAGTTGCATAAGCCCAGCATTCTAAACCAAGATACAACACTGCCAAACTCATAAACCTCTTGGTACCTCTCCTTTAGGAACAGGAGAAATCTAAGCAGGATATACTAATATATCCTGCTTATATTACTAATGTCATGATAATGCTGATATTCTGCAACAGATGACCAACTACAGATGAGTCAGTAATCCTGGAACCAGAAAGTCACCTTAAAGAAGACTTGCAGGTGAGGAGGAGATTGAAATAGATAACAAAAGCATATCAAAGGCCTACATTTATTACACTCTTCTGCAACAGTCAGCTTAAGAGAAAACATTTTATTAGACCCACATTCTCATTATAGAAGTGAACTATATACCTGAAGCAAGGACATCAATCACCAATAGATCACTGAGATACAAACAGAATTTTGTCTCTCCCAGTACATTAAAAATAACCAATATATTATTCCAAAGAATTCAGTGACATTCCATGACCAAATCTGTACCAGTTACCTCTAAGAGCCTACCAGGAATTTGTAACCTATTTGGGAAAAGAGCAGCCTTCCATGGGAAACACTAGGGTACCATCTGGCACTTACCTCTACCAAGCAGAGTAAATGCATGGTACTTCCTAAAGTAGGCGTATTAGTTTCCTGTGATTACTGTGACAAGTGACCACAAAATTGATGGCTTGAAACAACAGAAATGTGTCCTCTCACTGCTCTAGAGGCCAGGAGTCCAAACTCCAAGTGTCAGT
This sequence comes from Mustela nivalis, assembly GCF_964662115.1. NCBI lineage: Eukaryota > Metazoa > Chordata > Mammalia > Carnivora > Mustelidae > Mustela > Mustela nivalis. The sequence goes on from NC_139020.1 coordinate 81,341,557, forward strand.
GGGCAACATTGTTTATGGAAGATTTAGAGAGACTTTGTTTTTTGCCTCTTCCAGTTTCTGGTGGTCTGAATTCTTCAACTTGTGGCTGCATCAGTCCAATTTCTGCCTCCATGATCACACTGCCTCACTCTCCTCTGCTATCTTAAAATCTCCCTTTCCCTTTCTCTTGTAAGGACATTGGCTATGGCTTTATCACACCTATATAATCCTGGATAAGCTCCTCATCTCAAAATACTTCATTTAATTGCATCTGCAAAGACCTTTTCCCACATAAGATTACACTCACAGGTTCTGGAGATTAGAAAACGGGCATATCTTCGAGAGGCCATTTTTCAGCCTACCCACAAAAGCAAAAGTGTACCAGGGGAAGAAGAGTCCGCATTTGCTTCTTACTGCTGAGATGATGGGTCTTGAGAAGCACCTGTAAAGATGGCTAAGCTTTAAACTGGCAGGAACAAAAAGGTGGGCATTCAGTGTGAGGGGACCAGCAGGTGCAAAGGCCATCATGTGTTTTCAGCAAATGAGGCATGAGACCATATGTGGAGCCCACGGGGAGTGATTATCACTGCTCATCAATCCCTGATGGAGGGCATGTAGTAATGAGCAAGGTCAATCAGCCTGGGCAGTTAGGATGGAGCCAGATTATGCAAGCTCTTGAAACACAAGAAGCCCAAACTTGATCTAACAGGCAATAGAGAATCGTTGTGCATTTTTAAATGGGGAAGTCCTATGATTGCTAATTTTCTAGGATCTTAAATAAATTAACACATCTTCCCAGCATGTGCTCTTTTATTTATCCTATCCTATCCTATCATATTAGCAAAATCTAAGTCACAATATTTATTATTTTCCTAAGTTATCTTTTTTTGGAAACAGTAACAAGAATTCAGTATAATTCCCATAATGATAGGTTCTGCTACTGGCTTTAGCCATTTCTGTTAGGGGGTAAGAAAGAATACACACACACACACACACACACACACACACACACATATCCATTACTTCGCTTGAAGAAAAGGCTCTCTTCATGAGCAATTATTTATACATCTGGCTTAGAATAAAATCATATCATGCAAATGAACTGGATTGACTCAAAGATGAAGTTCTGATTATAACAATATGGGACTTTGCAATATTCCATTAGGGAGAAAGGAAATGCTAGTCAGCAACCCAACCAGGAAAAACTATTTTGGTCCATAAATTATGCAGCTTTGTGTTTATTCAATTAGGTTAATCCTAAATGAATCCTTCTGTGAAAACTCTATGTAAACACTGCAACATACAACAGGAAAGCAATGCTGAAGGGATGCCTGCAAGGAGGGTTGCCGATTGGATCTGCCCCACTGTGGAATGATTCCACTTGCTCATTCACTTGACTCCACAGGCATCTCCAACAGCGTGAGATCAGATTTAATAAAAACTCCGTCTGGCTGTGGGGCTGTGCAAATCCAGGTGAGGCCTCACAAGTCCTTAAAATTTGATTGTTTGGGGCTGCTGCAACACCAAAATTTGATGGAGGTTTTATTAAACCTGTGAGAACCTTAAGAAGACATATTTTAAAAGCCAATATGAGTATTGGGAGGGCTGCCCTTACAGGTACATGTGAGAGCTCCTTTGTAGTATGGGGATCTGATGGACACTTGTCCCTTTTCCTGACTCTACATTGAGTAAAGCAGGCCAGTATCAGAATCTATGTGATCATCTGCCTTTTCTATAATTCCATTTCTACATTAATAGTAAATAATTAATTAACCAGGTTAAAACAAATATATGAGAGCTTTTACATTTCAAGTCTGCAGCTGGCTTAGTGGCTGTTCTCTTCCTCTATGTCTTGATGACAGTCACCTTGAAGCTCAGAGTTGATTTCTAATTGATAGAGATGTGACATACTATAAACTCAGTGTACTCTTTTTCATCTTGTGATATAGTCAATGCAGATTTAACTGCTTCGTTACACTGAAAGCAAGTGGTGTCCCAAGTAAGAGAAGGAAGAAGTGGTAACAAGACAGCTGGGAAACATTATCTGCCCAAGATAACAGCGCAGGCGGTCAGTTATCATTGCGGAGTTTGGAGATAGCAATAAGTGAAAACCTTTTGTGATGGCCCCCCAGCCCCTGCCCGCCAGCCTGCACCACGAAAATGTGGGTTCTGTTAAAATTCCACAAAATGAAGATTTTAATTTGATGCCTTTGGATACCAAAAGAAACATTTTCAAAATTGTATTCATTGTAGTAATTTAATTCCTCTAAACCGTCTGGAAGACACAACAATTTGGAAATCAGCAATGGTAAACATGGTATCTTGTTTTCCCCTCTGCCACTACCACTTAAGCTAGGAAGACCCTCAAAGCTTTCTGGAGCTTGGGAATTTTTTTTTTTTAAAGGAAACAATAAATTCATAGTGGTCTCGCAGGGAGATAGACTCAATATTTTTAGATGATTCATCAAAGCTCTAACTTCTGCCAAACTTTGGAAATGTATATGGTCAATCTGAAGGTGCTCTGCTGGAGGGTCATTAAATTGCCAAACTAAGACGGTTTCCAGGTTACTCTGAATAGAATGTTATTTGAGTGCGAATCTTTAACTAAAGTTTGTGGGTATCGTAAAATAACCATATAGTGCCAGAAACTCCATGTCTCAGGTCTTCTGTCAGCATAATATTTTGTTACCACTAGATTTGTCCAATTTTTTAAGCACAGAATAAGTGAACAATAATAGAACTAAATCTCAAGGTTCTTTAAAATAAGGTATTTGTATATACCTTATATCTGTCATATTTTTAAAGAACAATTCCAGCTACAACTTAAACTAAGATTGTTTTTCTCCTACACAGTAACATAAAAGAAAATGTCCCATAGCAATTCAGACTAAAGTTCCTGAGGCTCAAGTTGCTTGTTAAGGTTCTAAGACCATTCCCAATCAGGAATGGCTTATCCAGTTGGCCAATTCAGAAGTTAAGTCCATTAAAAAATAAAATTATAAATCTGGTAATTAGGGACTAAGGTACCATTATAGACTTGTTCAAATATAGACACTGCAATTTTTCAGACCTAAGAAGTTTCCCCCCCAAAATTGAACAGCTTTCTACCACAACCATCACCACCCACATTACTTGCTCTGTCTCTTCTACGTATTGGTATGATTGTATGTGTGCATGTGTGCATACACATATGCAAGAATGTGGTGAGTAAGCAGTGTCTCTCTCTGATCTAAGTTTACCCTGTCAGGGGGATGAAAAAAGAAGACAGGTAGGTGAACCCCAATATGCCAGTTCTCTGTTTAAAAAAAGTTCATGGATATTGACACTACAGTTCAACCAAGAGGTCATAAGCTACTCCTTCAAATCCTGCATTTTATTCAAAATTCATAAAGGCAGAAGCATTTCACCTTGAAGCAAAGGGGCACTCTGCCCTAGGGACAGCCTGTGATCTGGGGAATGTGAACAGTAATGGAAATATTCAGAAGTGGCCTCAGTGTTTCCCCTCTGTCCTCTGCAGTACTTTTTTGGACATCGACAGGAAGCACCCGTAAAAAGTTTTCTTGCCCTTGCTAATACTCTTGTTACAAACTTACAAATATGGAGAAAAAGTTGTCCACAACCTTTCGTACATTTATTCAACAAATACTAAATTTCCTATGACTCTGTGACTTAAAGAAGATGGAAACAAACACATATAAAACATAGTACCAGTCCACAAGGCAAACAGCAATAAACAAAGAGTTCCAACGAATTGCCTCTTCCACTTTGTTAGTAATGTTATTTATTCCTACAAAACTTTCAGCAGACAACTTGATGCTGCTTGGCCCATGAAAAATAAACCTTTCATGACCTACATGGTTATGACCTCACTTCCAGAGACAAGTCTCCTTAGACAACACCCAGGACAGTGATGACCTCAAGCATGATCTGCCATTATTTTGATCAAGGCTATTGATTCTTTTGATGGGATTATAGCTGGTACAATGTCTATCTCTTTTACCATACTCACCCATAGCCTTACCATTATCCTTTGCTATGATTCTAACTAAAAATTGGAATAAAAATATTATTAGTGTATATTTTAAGAACATAGAACAAGTTTTATTTTCTCTACATCCTCCCATGCCTAATAAGCTACCTTACCCAGAGGAATTGCTTAAAAAGCAGTTAAACTGACTTGGATCTATTCAGAGTTTCACAAAATACCTAAACAATGACTAAAAAAAAATTGTAAATTTTAAGGGGAAAGCTCTGGTGTAATAAAAGGCCTACCCATTTCAAGTTTAAGATTAAAAAAAAAAACTGGGGATAAAAAATTCAACACAATAATAATAAAAAATAAAATAAAATTAAAATAAAATTAAAAAATAAATTAAAAAATTCAACACAATAGCTTCTCAAAGTCAACCTATTTATAAATAATACCTATCTTTGTCTGACAAAATGATCTAAAAACATACTTATTCATTCACCGAGTCAATACATTTTCACTGAACACCTATTTCATGCTGATCTTTTACTAAGGTGTCAAGTTTTCAAATAGTCATACAGAGGGATGGATAGGCTGTCTGATGTAAAAGTTGTTTCTGAGTGATCTTTGTGCTTATCGCGCTAGGGTGAAACCCTACAGAAGGTCAAAATGACAGGTACAAGACAAGACTGTGTTTTTAATTACTTTAGGGTTCCTTGCCTTTTTCTCCATGGCTTCATCCCCTTAACTCACACGCAGTTCCTTTTTCTGTAGCTCTATGTATATGCCCAGAGATTATTCACATTTCATGTCAGAAATACTACATCTGTAAAGAAAGCTAAAGAATCAGTTTACGAAATGTTCATTTTGTCTCAATAAAATTGCTAGGCAGCGTGTTTGGCTTATCAGTTCTGATTTCTCTTTTCTCTCAGTCCTAAGCTACCATGACATGGGAGACTCAGAAAGTGACAAGATGGTTACCCCAAATTTTTATCACATCTGGATTCCCTGAAAGAGACAAAGCATTTCATTTACTTTGCCTTCCCTGTGTACCTACATTTTACCTTCTTGCTCCAAAATATCACCATACAACCCTTCTCCTTTTCTCCTCAATGGGCCTGGGCTCATGGGCTTCTAGTTGCTATTCCCACACCTCTAACTCTAGCCTTGATCACTACTGGTATAGACTGAGGTCTGAAAACACACCACAGTAAATTTATTAATCTCCAAGTTGACCCCTCCACTGATTCCAGGTGGCTAATATAAACCTCCTGTTCTCTTCTCAGCAGCTTCTAAAGCAGGTTTGATAAACTCATCATTTAGGCAACCTTCATGACCACAGCTAGATCTTCCCTGGGCTAATAATCGTCTCCCATAGGTAATTTTTTTAGGCTACTGATCATTTGTCTTACTAATCTCTCTATTTGTTTCTGCAGCTAATAGCAGATCCCCAAATACCCTCTGTAATTTTCTAACAAGCAGAATTTCAATTCCCCATAAAGAAATCCCGCTTTAAAGTGTAATTAAAGATCATCTAAGAAAAACAGAGCCAATTTTGAACAACCCACAAGCAATTTTTTTTTCCTCTGCCAGGAGGAAGGGTGTTTAGGGAGAATTAAAAATCATTTTGCAAAATTATAAACAGGTTTAATGCAACCATTTTGATCAACAGTCTTGTTATTGAGTAATCTATCTAAAATTAAGGTAATGGATTTTAAAAGGAATAGATTGAATAAAAATCATCTGCTATTCAACAGGCATATCAACCAAGCAATTACTAATTCTGTTTATAACTACAGCCCTTTACTCTTTTTAAAAGGGCAATGAAAGCAAAACTTGGTTTGTGAGCTCCTATTAAATTAGCATTGATTTTGTTTTACTGCCAAGCTAAAGAAATATCAACATTAAGAGTTATTTAACCCTACTTTAAGTATGCACACTTACATGGAATTTAGTCCACAGGTTGCTTATCTTGCTGTTCACAATGAAGTTAAAAAAAATCAATCCCAGCATAGAAGTTGTGCGCATGGCTATAGAAGAAATAACTACTTGAGAAATTGTTAGAAAGCAGCAGTGCACTATTAAGTAGGGTACAAGGTGGTTTATGCTGTTCTGATGTAAACTCACTCAAGTGCAATCCAGTGTTAAATGTTAACAATTGCCTGCATCTGATCTATTACAGAAAGGAAGGGCTCACTTAAGTCAAACATCGACATATGCCAAAGTTATTTTCTCAATAGTTCTTATGTTTGTAAATATTTAAGGTTGTTCAGAGGCAAAATATTTTGAGTTGTTTGGAGGCAAATATAAAAGACAGGGAAGATACATATATTAGATTAAACAGCAAATAAAGTACAGCTTTCCCAATTTTTTTAAAAAAGTCAATTCAAATCAGAAATAAAAGCAATCAATCTTTGAAACATAAAAATTCCAAAAGCTATGACAAAATATAGCACATTGTTGACAGAGGTGTCAAAACCACTCAAGAATTCAGCACCTGGGGGGCTCCTGGGGGGGTCAGTGGGTTAAGCCTCTGCCTTCAGCTCAGGTCATGATCCCAGATGAGCCCCACATCAGGCTCTCTGCTCAGCAGGGAGCCTCCTTCTCCCTTTTTATCTTCCTGCCTCTCTGCCTACTTCTGCCTACTTGTGATTTCTCTTTCTTAAAAAAAAAAAAAAAAAAGAAGTTAGTACTTGGTAAAGCCACTGTGGAATTATGGAGGTTCCTTAAAAATTTTTAAATAGAACTACCATATGATCAGCATTCTAACTTCAGGTATATATCCAAAGGAAATAAATTCACTCTCTTTAAAAAATGTCTATACTCCCATGATCAATCAGCATTATTCATGATAGCCAAGACATGGAAACAACCTAAGTATCCATTGACAAATGAATGGATAAGAAAATGTGATACATGGGCGCCTGGGTGGCTCAGTGGGTTAAGCCGCTGCCTTCGGCTCAGGTCATGATCTCAGGGTCCTGGGATCGAGTCCCGCATCGGGCTCTCTGCTCAGCGGGGAGCCTGCTTCCTTCTCTCTCTCTCTCTCTGCCTGCCTCTCAGTGTACTTGTAATTTCTCTCTGTCAAATAAATAAATAAAAAATCAAAAAAAAAAAACGATTTAAAAAAAAAAAAAAGAAAATGTGATACACACACACACACAGTGAAATATTATTCAGCCATAAAAAATGAAATCCTCCTATTTGTGACAACATGGATGGAACTTGAGGGCATTAAACTATGTGAAATAAGTCAGACAGACACAAATATTATATGATCTCAGTTACATGTGGAACTTATAAATGTCAAAGTCATAGAAACAGCGTGTAGATTAATGGTTACCAGGGGTGGGGGAAATGGGAAGATGTTGATCAAAGGGTAAAAACCCTCAGCTATCAGTAAGTTCCAAAGATCTAATGGACAACATGGTGATTACAGTCAACAATACTGTGTTATATACATTGTATCCTTGAAAGCAGCTAGGAAAGTAGATCTTAAATGTTCTCACCATAATAACAATATCCAAAAATAAGGTAATAATGTGAGACAAAAGATGTTTGAACTAACTGTGTTAAGCATTTTACAATATATACATGCATCAAACCATTATGCTTTAATTTGCACAATGCTTTATGTCAACTATATCTCAATAAAGCTGGGGAGGAAAACAAGGAAGTCAGCAGATGGAGTTAAGTCTGGCTGATATCTGCAAAGATGTCTTGTACCAGGTTTGTTGCAAATACGATAGCAATGTGTCAGACTTTCCTACTCTGCAAGAACCTGATCTTTTTCAGATTATGCGAATCTAAAACTGATTGAAAGAAGGACAGCTATTAGACTTGTGTCAAAAGGCCTTTCCATAATAGAAATGTACTAGCCATTTTGAAATTTAATCATAACCCTTCAGATCTTTCTAAGCCCCTAGAAACAATTTCTTTTAAAGTATAGTATAACTTTAAATGAGTTCTCCATATTCTATTTTTCTCTTACATACTACTATGTTAGAATATGTTGAGCATCACAGGAGTTTCTTTTACAAGTAAAAGCAGAGAATTAGAGAGTGCAAACAAATTCTCTGATCAAGGTAACTCAATGCACTCTCGGTCATTAAAGGGCTTGTTCCCAGAGCGTATCTGGGTGTCTCAAGAATACTGGAGGATGAAAATCACTAACCTGTCTACCAATTTCCTACTCAAATAATACAACTTGTTCTCTTCTAATGATATAATAGAGAATATAGGGGAACTAAACTTTATTGCATCTTTACCATGTGGTTAGCATTGCGCTTAGGATGTTCCATGCATTAATGTATTCAGTCTTCACAACAGCCCCATGCATAGTCCCATTTTATGGAGGAGGAGACTGACATACAGAACCAACCTTAGGCTAACTTCAGTCATGCCGAAAAGCTATATACTTGCTATGAGAGAGCAAAATCAACAGAGATCCAGAAACATCAGACATATGAAAATTTCTACTCACTAGCTACAAAAATTCATTATTGCAGTCAATGGTCCCCAGGGTTTTCTTAGTCACACGCTGCTCTCAGAAAAAAAAAAAGAAAAGAAAAATCCTTGTGCACATACCCACAACATATACGCATTTATTTATTATAAATTATGTAATATAGAATATGTACTGCTGTCAATAGTTAATATTTCAAGACATAATATCAGCTTAGGGCAAAGTTCATGCTTTTAAAATACTAGATGTAAATCATATGACAAGCCTTCCTGATAATTTTGAATATTTTTGGCTAAACTTCTTGTCAGAGTACGATTAGCTCAACATCAATTTTACTGTGTGAAGGAACTGAAGAAGAGTCCATCTGGCAGGAAGGAAAAGATCAGCTCCGCAGTTTTCTTATGAGTTACTTGTGCTTTTTCAGTACCAGATTAAAACTAATTCCTTTACAGAAATATTGTTAAACTACTTATTAAGTGAGGGTTTAAACAAAACAAGATAGCACTCATAAATACACTTGACACATAAAAAGCTGTGCATCTAAAGACCAACACAGGAGTCAGGGTCCTCCATATGCCCCTCCATCCACCGTGGGCACATTATAACGCCCTCTTCTTGTCCAGCCCTTGGGAGTCACCTGATCACCAGCTGTGGAGTGGGGAAGTCCATACCTTAGATAATTGGTGGTTTGATTTAATTTCTTTATATAAATTAATATAAATGTTAATATATCTTTTCTGCATCCCAGTGCCTCATGTGACTCACCGAGTACTGGTCCCTAATTTGAATACTACTGCTTTAGTAACAAGAGTTAGAAGTCAACATAGAAGCATAAACTCTCCCTTCAATATAAGGTCTTCTTGATCAATTTCAACTAACTTCCCAAGACACATCCACCTAATTTCTCAAGACAGGAAGAGATGGAGACTTTATTACAAAATGGTTAGAAGCCCCAGCCCTGCCATGTTCTAACTGCAAGTTACTTCACCTCACCTCTATGAGGTACACTACTTACTTCACCTACAGTTGTGAGGATTTGTTGAGCAACACTTAGAAAATACTTAAGAGACATAGCGTAAGCACATTAATATCCACCGAATTATTACAAAATATTTCATGCTAAAAGTATTTTAATGGGAAATCTCCCATAGGAAATTATCTTCGCAGGAATTAGGAAAACCACATACAATTACCATATAGTTATTCATATTCTGTGAAGCCCTTTCCACAGGCAAAGCCTGATTACATCAATATATCATTATGCCAGTGGAAGTCCTAAATCGAGTCCCAACCCTTGACCTGGGTTCATAAGAGACAGATTCAAACAATAATCATTTGACATTAAATAAATAAATAAATAAATAAATAAATAAATAAATGGGAAAATACAGCTCTTGGTTGGGGGGAGGGGGCAGTGTGCAGAGTGAAGGCGTTAGAATAAATCCGTGCTCCCCAGACCAGCAGAATCAGCATCACAGGCTGCTTGTTAAAAATGCGAATTCTCCACCCAATCCTAGACCTCCTGTGTCAGAACTCCAAAGATGTGTCTTGAGTATTAACAAGCCCTCCCAGTGATCCTGATACACTCTTGAGTTTGAGAACTGTTAGTATACATCATACCCATATTCTAAAACAAAGAGGTAAGTAAGATTTACAGTCTCCACCAGCAGATGCATTCACTGCCTTTATATAATTTCCCTGTAATGAAGTAAACTCTCCTCACTTGTGGACATTACAATGTTAGAACAATGATGGGGATAATCATCCTTGTTAAATTTGCTTTGGTTTGGAAAAATTACTCAAAGTTAAATACAAACATTTGGCTATAATTCAATCCTGAATTTGGTTATAAATTCAAGATTGTTATGTTCATGACACATTTTTAAACATAATCTTATCCATGAGTTATAATTTCTAGTAAGCTTGGTATAAAAAATAAATAAAAGTGAATACCTGTTCACTGTTCCATTTTCTTAGTAATACATGTATGTTTCACAAATGTTTTTTAAATAAGGAAACAAAAACTCCTCTACTTAATTTTCATATTGCACTTGATATTGTTAGCTAAAAAACAGGTTATCCTTATTATCTTTTTACTTTTCAGTCACTTTAACTCAGAAGAAGTCGTTGTTCATTTGCTTTTTTTTTTTTTTTTTTTTTTTTTGCATTCTGTTCAATCTGTAGCTATGTCTGCAACACCATGGACAAATTTTGGAAAGGAAGGAAAGGAAGTCCTGTGCATATTTGAATAATAAAAACAGACTTCTAGCTAAATAATTCTAGGTGTTTTATTTACTGTTTAAACTCAGGTGTGTACATTTTAAAGTACCACCAAAAGCCATAGAGCTGGGTCTCTTATATGAACTACTTTCCCTTAATACACATGACCCTCCCTTTGAATTAAGTCCTATTTATTAATGAGCTATTTTCTCATTAAGGGGCCTGCTGGCAGAGACTTTTGCCCGCTCATATGATATTATTTGTAAGACAGATTGTGGGTGATTTCAAGGCTTAGATGGCCTTTCAGTTATTAGGACTGACAAATAAAATGCAATACATTTGCAAAATTTGGTGAAAGAAGAAGAGAACATTCTCGGATAAGAAAGTATGGCCCAAGTCCAGACAGCCAGCTGTGAACTTGATTCTCTAAAAATGATTTACATGGTCCCAATGCACTGTCTCTATAATTTTCTTTTTACACATCAGTTCGGATCTAGATTATATACGTAAGATTTATTTGGTATTTTTTGTTCATTTTGATTTATTATTACACTGTTTTCTCAACTTTCTCTGAAATGTCTTCTATGAAAAATGATGTAACACTTATTGCATTTATTATACTTAACGATAAACCTTTCAGTAAATTCACCAGTGTAAAAAATGGTCAAAATAACACACATTTAATTTAATGTAACACGTGATTTTACTTTAAGAGATTTTACATGCACAAAAATCCTTAAGATTTTGGCCTTTATCTAGGGCAACTTGCTTTCAGCAGGAGACTAGTTTGAATCAATTCTTTTCCATTTTAGATTATATAAGGATCAAAATTCTTATGTGAACCTCATGGTTATTTGTGGGACATGACAAAGAAAGGTAAAATCTAACCATTTTTTCTAGCCAAAACGTTTAAATACTATTTCTTATTTGAGTCTACCTCTTTCATGTAAGATTTAAGTGTTTTATTTCTCCTACAAAAAAAAAAAAAGAGCTTATAAAATCTAATTCTAAATCAACTTTTTGTGGTTAGATATATACTTCTAAATGGAATGAAATGACTTCATCAATTTAAAATGCTTTCAAATCTCCAGTCATGCTATAAAGCACACAATCCTTAGTTGGAGATGGATTAAAAGGGTTAACATATCTTTTCAAGTTAATTAAGACTCAATTTGAACTAACTCGATTCTTTCCCCTCAATTTAATGCTTCCATTTTTTACCAGTGACCTGAAAACATCTGATTTCATAGATGCCAATGGAAACAAAAAGCCCCAAACACCGAAGAACTGGTTTTCCTTGCAATGGCAACTTATTCATCTTGTTGAAGCTGGTTAGTGAAGTTCATCTTTTCATGTCTAACACCAAATTTTATATCCATGCAACTTAAACACCTTACTAATGTTGTCATGGAATGCTTAACTTTATTTTCTTGACCTGTGATTAAATTTAAAATTTTTATTATTTCTTCTATAATTTATTGTAAAAACAAGGACCTCACATTTCATAAATCTTTTAAGGAGTTGTAAATATGCTACTATGAAATTACCTAATTACATATTTTACAGTCCACCCTATAAGTAAAAACAATCCATCGCATTAAAAACAAATTAATCTAAAGATGCTTACTTCAGTTGAAGAGATACCCTAACTCAATAGTCTTTTAAGCTGTGACCAAATAAACGGTATCATTTGTATTTGATTGAAAATGCAAATGCTGTACAAAAAAAGACAAACTGTGTTTAAAAAGAAAATGAAGCTTCCCTTATTTTTGTAACAAAATATCATTCAAATTCAACCTTGTCCCCAGCATATCATCATCACTTTGACCTTTACCAGGGAAAGTTAGAACAAACTGAGAAATCAGTGCTCAGTGGGGTTGGGGTGGGGAATGGGGATGGGGGATGGATGGGGTGTGGGAAACTAAGGAGCATTAACTGGATAAAACACTAAGCTCACACAAATGAACAGCTGATCCAAACCAGTTGATCTCAGAATAGAGGCTATTTCATATCAAAATATCACTTCTTAGCACTGAGTTTTGGTCAGGCTCTTTTTTTCTTTCTCTTCCCCTTAGAAAGCTGAAACTAGTCAGATTTGTAACTTTTACAATGAGAAGTTGGGGTAACATTAAATCATCAGTTTATTTTAATTTGGAAAATATCAACGACTTATAATTTGTTAACCGTCCTATTGGCTTTGTTTTTTTATAGACACTTTCCTTCCTGTGTATCTTACTCGTAGAAAACAAGTTTAGTTATCACCATTCCAATACTATTGTTGTAAGTAATAGAAGTTCCCTAAACAATGGCTGAGTTTCAGATCCCACTCATTCTGCTGGCAGCTGTCCCACTCTAATCACCAACCGTTAAACCTGCATTTGGTCACTAATACACTAAAACATTGCTAATGACACGTAGGTAAGACAAGATAAGCCCACCCTCGTAATGAATGACTCCACAAAAGCAAAGTGGCAAAAGTAATTATAGAATCACATGGACCACTGGCCTTGAATTGTCATGCACATCCCATTTCATGTTCAGCTAAAAGAACTCGGAGATAACCTTATGTTCAGCAGAAATGGAGGTTGTATCACAGATGTACTTCAACTGACACATGCTTCTGTTACAAGAACTAATTGTTTTACAGGAAAACAGATTCAATTTCTTTATTATCATGATGAATGAAACAGTTGTCCACAGTCAGATTGTATGCGGACTACAGACAAAGCCTTGTGGAAATATAAGTAAATAATTTTTAAATGTTCCAATAATCTCATATTGGGTTTTATTAAATACCATTCAGCATCACCAACTTCCCATAAAACTTCACAAGAAGTTTTAAAGTAGACGTGAAATATAATTAGTTATGATTACAAAAACATGAGTGCATTTAAATATGTCAAATGTTGGATATAATTTTATTTATTTATTCTTTTTAAAGATTTTTATTTATTTATTTGACATAGAGAGATCACAAGTAGGCTGAGAGGCAGGCAGAGAGAGAGGGGGAAGCAGGGTCCCTGCTGAGCAGAGAGCCCGATGCGGGGCTCGATCCCAGGACCCTGAGATCATGACCTGAGCCGAAGGCAGAGGCTTAACCCACTGAGCCACCCAGGCGCCCCTGGATATAATTTTAATAAAGAAAAATCTAATCAACATTCTAAATAAAGATGCTAACAAAAGTTGTATATAAATATTTAAAATTACTTGATGTGGTGTTTAAAATATTTCAACGCAAATAAAAATCCTATGAACAAAATAATAAAATTAGCTCACCATTCCATTACAGTTAACAAGGAAAATGGAAAATTTCTTTTTTTAACTAAACAAGTAAAGGATTGCTTCGCTGAGGCAACACTATAACAATCTAATTGCTCCATCATAAAACTGAGCCACACAATCAAGTCCATGACACTGTCACTTTTATCCAGATGGATATTTTTCTCCACAGCCTGTTAATAGATACTGTCAAGGTGATGATAAACACCAGAATCTAGGCACATATATCAATATACTCTGTGATGGGAGGGAAGAAAAAGTAACCACAAATTTTAAATAGACTTACTACTGTGATGATCTCTACTACAAATGCAACACGTCAAGGTATTTCTAAACATTAACCATTTGTTTAAGCTCTAGGCCTAAAATAGCATCATCCTAATCTTATCAATTTGAGGTTGAGAAAAATACCATAAAGTCAGGGATGTGTTTGCTCTCCTAGCACATGCAATTCCAATTACGGCTTTGTTACTGCAAAACACTAAATATTGGGCTTTTGATAAGCTGAAATTAATAAGAAGTGACAAATGAGACATAGTGTAGTCAGGATAAGAAATTTATAAAGGGAAGAAAAATGTGCCAGGGCATGGGAAAGAGGGAAGGAATGTTTCTGAGATCCTAAAAAATCTTGATATAGGAAATTGGATTCTGTAAAGCATATTTATTGTGTTTTAAAGAGTATCATACAGACCACTACTTTAAGCTTGTCTCAGAAATTTCTCATTTTGCTTTGGATACCAAGAAAAACAGAACTGAATTTGGAGCTCACACCTGAAAATTGACAAGACTTTGTAATTTTTTTTTTTGGTTTATTTTTTAAATTTACCTTACCTCAGCTTTTTACATTTTTTTCATATTATCTCTATCCATTTTACCTTACTTTATGTATTTTGAAAAAGTGATTCAAATTCTTCTTGGAATTGGAGCAAATGCCCTATTTCATTCTCTATGAAAGTGGGAGTAAATGCCCTATTTTGTTCAATCTAAGACCCCCCCTTTATTGTAAGATGCATCATTAATGTCTATGCCACTAACAGGTGGCAATAAACCAACAAGAAACTCACTGCCAATTGAACTTTGACACATCATTGATTATAAGAAGCATCCTGATTTCAGAGATGATAAATGTGAAACAAAAAGTCCATCTTTGAATCAGCGAAATACAATAACATCATTCTCATCACTATGGTTTTAAGTATTCATTGACAGTTCAGTTTGGTGCTAGGTTTTGGAGGCCAAGGTCAAGAACTCAAATTGTGGAGATGGTCAAGACATTAGCCACCACCTTGACCATCAGAGGTTATTTTACAGATGAGGAATACAGAAGAGAAGACATAGTCTGAATCCTCAAGAAGCTTATGATCTCACTGCAACTTCAATGATCACATGACAATGTAATGTGAATTGACTGCCTATCAATTACTCAAAGAACAGGATATATTTATCACACATATGTATATCGAGACCAAAACTAAACCTTCACTTAAAAAGCTTTTATTTTTCTATGAAAAAAAGACACACCACAATACCAACTGAACATTCTCTTACATCTCATTTTTTTCTAGAAAACATAAGCTATATTCATTTCTGGCATCTCAATTATTACTGAAGAGCTCTTATCTTAAGTAAAGTCTGTTGTTGTTTTTTAATTGAAATATTTAAGCAAGAATGAGAAAAGCCATCCTATGTAGAAGTATCTCATGCTGGAAAGAGAATTTGACTCTTTGGGTTTTACATATCTAGAAGAAGATAAATTTTACATAGATTTTTGTGAAATCCTAAATATGAGTGAAGAATAAAATTTCTCTTGAGCTTCTAGTATTGTATAAGGACATAGAGCAAATGAATCATTTGAGTCAAAATTTCTGATTTTGTTAAGTGGTGACTATGAGGGATTTTTGTTTTCATCATTCAAGGATTAAAATACATTATCTTTATCCCTCTAAAATTTCTAATTGAATGATAAATCTTATAGCTTCAACATCAACTGACACCTAAGTTACACTCCAGTTACAGTAGAGACAACCTAATATCCTATCAATTATATATATATGGGGGGGGAGAAAACACCTTAGTGAAATAAAATCTGATCGTAGATAATTGGCAATATGAATAGTTGGAAGTTCATAGTGACTTTGCCGAAACACACAACATTCAAACATTAATGGTGGTAGAAAGCTAATTAGTAAAATTTAATTGGATATACGCAACGGGGTATAATGAGAAGAGTTAAAGCATATTTAATTTTTAATACAAACATAAACTCTGAAGTGGATAACCAACTAAAGCCAATCACTGTAAAAGATAGATTGACACATTCTAAAGACCACCCTACTAGTACACAGAATGAAGAGATGTCTAAAATTAAACATAATAATATATTCTCTTGTGCCTTTAAAATAAAACACATATAGCATGCAATTATCTAAACTGCTTAAAGAGAAAAATTCAAAATGGTAAGGCAGACAAGTGTATATGGAAAATGACCCCATGGAATATAGTTTAAAAAAAAAAGAATGGAATTTTATTATATGCAGATAAGCATCCATAGCAAGACATTCAGCAAACCCAGAAACCTAGAAAGCAGCCAAAGTAAAAGGAGACATGTCAGGGATAGTGCCTAATTTCACTGAATCTGATATCACGGCAATATGATATGGAAGTCAAAAGGGTCAGTGCTATTTCAGGGAATATATGTTACAGAGAAGTCGATAGTCCCTCTCTGCACACAGGATATTGACACCACAGCCAGAGCCTAGGGCAAGGGAAAAGGTTCTGTGTAAAGTGGACTACAAACCTAGCTGTGATCATGATCCATGATCAAATGAAGAACTTTAAAATACTGATGCCTAGGGCCTCACACCAGGAATTCCATGAGGAATTTTTAAAGCTCTCCCAGAGGTTGCTACTGGCCATCAAGTGTTGAGGACACTGGTTTGGAAAAACCTTGGAGCAATTTTTTTCCCATTAATTGGTCTTGGCTTTTGTTAATTAGTAGGTGTGTGTCTTTTTCTTGGAAGTGACTATAAGTTTTTGTTCTTGTCTAATAGTCTTCAAAATAAGAATGTGATGTTGGCACACAACATGAGATAATGTCAAAATTGTAGGTCAGAGAGATATGTTATCTTAAGCACTAAAATCAAGTTTACAATGTTTTCCAACGTCTTCTCTGTGTGATAGACAATTATGCTAAGTATTGAGCATTGTGAAAGACTGGCTTTATGGCTTCTCGACAGGGAACTTAAAATATGACATAATCAAATATGAGTTGTATTTTCCAGAGTCCTTAGTAACAACAGAAACAACTCTAATTTAGGCAGAAAAGGAATTCTCAAAAGGCTACTCTTTAGAAAGTAAAAAACCAGACTTGAGGCTACAAACCTAGGAGCAGTGGCTCAACATACTTCATCACTGTCTTGTGAGAGCCCCCCCGCTTGGGGCACAGGCATTGCCATGCACCAGCCACTTACACTGTTGGTATCCCCAGTATGGGCTGCAGGGGATATATAACTAGACCCCTGACTTGTGCCAGAATGGAATCTTAGTTCTATTGGTTGGAGTCCTATCAAACGGATCCTGTCCACCATCCACACCAGAATAGAACCCCAGCAGTGCCTGCTTCTGTGTCACCACTCACTGAATCTAAATCAGCAAAACACTGTTATGTGTCTACCCCTTGGCTCTCAGGGAAGCTGGCAGAGCCCTCATCTAGCATTTTCTAAGCCCTAAGTGGAGCATGTTCTCTATTTCCCACTAAGATTCATAAGGTGGGGGAATTCTTCACACAGAAAGGGAGCTTATTCACTGAGAAGCCTAAAAAGAATGATAAATGGCCTCTACATTTCACTTTTCCCAGAATTAAGCAAAAGTATAGGAAATGTCTTGCTCTGCACATTTTAGTTCTGTGTCTATAGTGTGCTATATCTGAAGCTAGACTTAACTTCAAATTCCCAAGTTCATTTTTATGTGTTTTGGGTTCTTCAACTCTCCAACACACAAATGTGTTATTAAGGACTGATGTAGTGTTGCTCAGTTCATACTTAGCTGGTTTCTCACATTGTGCTATTGTATGCTCTCATATCTAAAATTTGCCAAGTTTAGGTTGGTATTAACATTGTAAAATACTGATGCTTCCTTAGGTACATGTGGCAGCTGAAACAACCATGTCCATTACCATACATCAGACATCTATTCTAAATTTTCCATTTTACATCATAAGTAGATCTCATTTTTAGAATGCACACACACCAATTGTATGCCAGGAACTATGCGGTTTAACACAATCCTGTGGCCCTGAGATCCTAACTTGCTGGGAAAGAAAGTTTATGCTGGCTCAAGGACATCTTTAAAGTTTCTTCTCCTTGCCTGTGATGCTTTGATTATTTCTAAAACATGTTCTGGTCCTGTAAATTATAGCTCCTCTTGCCATTTGTTGGCAGACTCTTGAAAGGAGTGGTTAATATATACCTTTTCAGAAACAACTGAATGGTATGATTTCAAACCTACATTGTCACTCTTTAGCATTTCAGCCTTGTTCTGACAGGTGAACCCAAATCTTCTCTTTTAGAATATATTAGGTTATTATTGCAAATATAAAATCAAATGAATCCTCAACCAAAGTTTTCTGAGTTATTTCTTTCAATGGGTAACTTTCATTTCTCTTGAAAAGGATAGAAGTTATCTTTGCCCAGGAACAGGCATCCAGTCCAAACCAGAAAATGTATGAAGTAGTTAATCCCAATATACAGCTAACAGAAATAACTTGGGAAGGACCCCAGTATTCCCACAAACTATTTTCCTAATATCAAACTCTAAAGTTCTCTTTGGAAAAACAAAACACAAGTCAGGTGAGTTTTGAAACACAAAGAACATTTTTAAATGCAAAGGGCTCCAGCTTTAAGCAAAGAGGAAACACAAACTGGGCTATTATGAATTACCAGTTTCTATTAATTCTATGCATTTTTTCTGTGGAGAAGGTGCACAGCTTTCAACAGAATAAAAAAGGGATATATCTTTAAAAGTAAAAGTTAAGAAATGGCCCTCTAGAATAAGCGGGCTCTAGAATAAAATTAAAGAGCCCCTTCCCTGTTCCAAAGGTGGGCTCTTCAACTACCACCACCTAAACTTCTAACTGAGACAAGGAAAGGTAAAGTTAGCTTTTTCAATTGGACATTTCTCTAAAGTCCTAGGTTCTGAATGTCTTAGATACAAAGACACAAACTGCCAATGACCTTATCCTAAATGGATTTCTTATAAGAGACTAAAGTATTCCTCTGCACTTTTGGGAGCAGTGAACTTTGCGTGAGGACTCCATCCAATGTTTATAAACATGATCACCACCATTCACAAGCTCAGTCACCATAGGGCGACAGGTAAAAGAACTGTTCAAGGATCAGAGATGTCCCTCTGCAGTTGGAGACACCATCATATAAAAAGAGAGAAAGAGTAACCACGAGCATGGAATTGAAACCATAAAAACGGCATTTTTTAAACATTAAAACATTACTCAGCAGTTTAAAAGTCTAAATGGTACAGTAGGCTCTTCTGATAATTTCCATTTGTTCCCACAAAATTCAGAGGAGATGGTTGTCATCAGATATAGCTAAATGGTTCTTTTTAAAATACTAAAAATAGGGGCCCCTGGGTGGCTCAGTCATTAATAGTCTGCCTTCGGCTCAGGTCATGATCCCAGGATCCAGGGATCAAGGGCCATGGGGCTCTCTGCTTGGCGGGAAAACTGCTTCTCCCTCTCCCACTCCCTCTGCTTGTGTTCCCTCTCTCGCTCTCTCTCTCTGTCAAGCTAAGTAAGTAAGTAAGTAAATAAATAAATAAATAAATAATATACTAAAAAAATTCTTATCTTATAATGCAGACAACCCAGTCCTCATCCATTTATGAGTATCAAGTAACTTATAACAGAATTCATCACTAGCCTGGTTTTTAGAAATTAGTTTCTCTCAAAGTGCTCTGCATTATTTTTAGTAGTTCCCTTACATTTCCCAAAGTGTATTACCTGAAACACTAGACCCAGATGATGCTCCACGAAGAAAGAGACTCAAAGTCCAGGAAATACTGTACCAGGATCCCTCCGTGGCAAGAAATCATGCACCTTTGATCAGTATGAGTGCTGAGAAGTCCCATTTTGCTTTTTTTAGTCCAAAGTCACTTGACTCCTGACCCAGAAAGTGAAGAGTTTGTGTTTGAAGATATGTTTACTTTCAGTTGTAGCATTTGGTAACATTTATGACTTCATACTTATGACGTGAATAGGGCAAGCATTAGCTACTCCGTGTTGGAGATGAGAAAATAGAGGCATGTAAAGGTTAAATTATCTGTTCAGTGTCATCTGGGGTCTAAGTCACAAAGCTGAGACTCAATCCGTTGTTTCTTCTGCTCTGGGGCCTTTGAAGAGCCACGAGAAGCTAGGATGGTCACTTCCTACATATCATCTAAAAAGCACAGAAATACACCTAAGTCTTCAGAAAAGCCATTGCAGGAAAGATTTCTTGGTCACAGGATTTCCCCCAAATTCCTAATCTTATTGTCCAATGCAAATACCTTAACAAGGCCAGGAAATTCTTACTGCTTTCTTTCACAAACCCACACCCAAACTATGTGTCAGCCTTTCTCAATTCACACTCATTAGTGATGACAAATCCCCTGAAAACTTCAAAAAATGGTGAAATGTAATAAATTGGAGAGATAAAATGCATGTAAACATTATATTTAAGATTTGAAAGAATTTTTTAAGCCTTTAGGAATGTAAAAGTACTCATTAGTTTATAAAACATGAAATGTATCAATTATAATTTGATTTGCTCACAAAATCATTAAGTTTCATTGTTCTTCAAATAAACCATTCAATAGGTTAATTGAATTTATATTTAAGTGTATTATATTTTCATATAAAGCGAACATTATATTGCCAACCTTTAAACAATTTATCTGGTTTTAATATTTTTGAATTTTTGAGAAGTGGGCACTCTTAAGAATAAATGAAATATTATATTCCAGTAACACAGAAGGTTATTATATTTTCCGGGCAGAGTCCTCCAGTATAGGACAGAAGGGAGACCATAGCTTTAACCAAAAATCTCAAGAAAAGAAAAAAAAAAAAAATGAAAAAGAAAAACACTTTTTGAATGATGAAATTGTCACATGCAGGTATATCTAGATGATCAGCCTCTGTTGTCCAGAACTTCTAAAAGCAATTTCTGCTTTTCAGAAGTTTCTTATGTATCTTTTGGTGGACTTCTGAAAATTAGAGTTTTGTTCTGAATGAGAGAAGTTTTTTCTTGTCTATTTTCCATACAGCTCACTTTCTTACACCAAGAGGCAGCGTTGTGGGGATGTGCCTGACTCAGCTTCAGGAAAGAGCCTTCCTCATCCCTGATCCATGTAAATTCCTCCCTGGCACACTATCTAGGGGTCCAACAAACACCAGCCCCTCCCTTCAGTCTCCATCAGTCCACTCCCTCACCAGCCTCCTGGTGGCTCCCTCTTCTGAAACTCTTCAGTAGCACCATTGCTTGGCTTCTTTATCTCCTTCCCCCATCCCTCACTCCACAGTTGCCTCTTGTGTTTCAACCCAGGTGGTCTTTAAGAAAAAAAATTAATCAACTGCCTGTGTGTTTATGAATAATCCAAGTTTGCATCAGGCTGATTCCCTGCCATTTCTTTCATTCATTTAACAGACTCTTTATTAAAAGCCTACTCTGGCTGGATTGTGCTGAATGCCAAGGATAAAACATGACCCTTAACCTAGAAGAGCTGAGTCTAGCAGAAAAGATACTGTGTCCAAAATAAATTATGATCCCACAGAGCACACACAACAGGAGTACAGAAGAAAGACAGAGAAGGGAGCAACTGACTCTCCTGGGAGAATTAGGGAAAGGACATGGCCCCACAACTAGGTCCCGGAAGGTGGATAGAAGTTCATCGGTCTGAAAATCTGAGCAAAGGTATACCTGAGGCATTGACAGATTTTGACTGGAAGAAATAGAAAGCTATTTTAACATACATGCCAATAAAGTTTTGGAGGGGCAAATGCTGTCAACTTCAAAATCTCTGTGAGAGAAATTTACACTTTCTGACCCAAAGGAGGGATATCAATCAACTTTTGGCATTCCCTCCGCCTTACCTCACTGTCCTGTCAGGAACCTCTCTGCACCTTCACCAGCAATGATTTAAATAGTTTATCCTTTCTCCCAAGTTTTCAGGCCTACCTGTTAACATCCCTTCCTTCACACCTGATAAATGAACCAGCAATTCATTCTCATGGAAATAGAGCTGTAAAGGTTCATAAATAATAAATTAAAACTTGCTGTTGCCATCTAGGTTAAAATAATCCTTAGACTAACTATTGGCAGAGCATTTAGTCATAGCTCATGAGGGAATATGGTTCTACCACATTCAGTTCTAATTTGTGCCTGAGGGGGGTTTTCCAGGTGAAGGTGGATAGCACAATGTCAAAAATGTCTGAATGTCTGGCATTATGTAGGCATAATATTTAACTGCATTTTGAGGGGACTTATCCATGATACCTGGTTTTCCTTATCTCAAAAACAATTTAAAAATGGACAAAACCTCTGCTTTTCCTCTCCTCCATATCTTCTTTATTTCCCTACCAAAATTTTGGATGCAAAAGACCCCTCCACTTCCAATTGATTATCACCATTCTCTCTCCAACCCCTCCCCAGCCCACACAGTGACATCTCTGTCAGGCCACGTCAGTCTTACTCTACTGATTCTGCCTTAAAGTTCTCTAATAACTCCAAATCTTAAACCAAATGTTCTCATCAGTGCTTAATATTCTATACTACAGTAAGCATTATTTCTGTCTACCATCCTTTCTTCTCAGAGCTACCTTATGTCTCAGTTCTAGATGCCATCGTTTGTCAAACATCTATTGGTGGACACAAGTCTGTGCTAGACATGGGGGTTAGTACCATCCCTGCCTTCAAGAAATGTATAACCCAATATGGAAGGCAGAAAAGAATCCTGCATTTACAAACAAGAATGGCATGTTATTGGAAGATGCACTGGGGGTCAGAAGCACATGCCTGGTATCCTCTTACCAATAAACCAAGCCCAAGATAATGTCTTGGAAAATGTAAGCTGGGTCCAGAAATCAGGGTTGAGTTCATAAGGAAGGAAAAGCAGGCAGGACATTCCTGGGGGGCAGTGGGGGAGTTTAATATCCATGCTTTTCTCGTCCTGCTTCCCCATCTGTCATTCTCTTTAGTTCTTCTCTGTTTTGATTCTGGGTGCAAACTGAGGCTCAGTCCTCATTCTTAGTACTTTCTCCACTGACTTTTGTTCATTCACAGGACCTATATATATATATATATCAAGGTTCAACTACTCGCAGTGCAAAATGGTGGTCAAATCCGAGCCTCATGCCCAGGATCCCCATGTCCCCACACCACAGATCACAGCCCCACAGGAAGGGTGCACCATCTCGTGGTTATCGGTGTTTTCAGACCTTAGCATATTATCTTCCTGTGAACAGTGGTCCCTTCATAGCCACAGGCTTTCAAGCAATACCACCATCCTTTTCGCAGGCATTAAAATTCAAAACCTTGAGAATAATCTTTTCCTCTTCTCCTTCCTCCCTACTCAGTATTCCATGCCTTCATGAATGAATGAAAGAAACCACTATTCATCACGGTTTTCCCTTCTTCTAAAACCTCTAAAGAGCTCACTTTTGCCCTCAAAATAAATTCTTAATCTGGATTTAAGAGTCTCCATAACATGATCCCTTATCCAACCCCAGTGACCTATACCATGCCATCTTGCTACATTTATGTGACAGCGGATGGTTCTGAAAGTGTTTCCATAAACCATTTTTGCAAACATTATCTCTTTTGGTCTACCACAACACCCTGAGAAGATTGGCAAGACAGGCATTATTATTCCTCTCTTTCTGGAAGACAAAGCCAAGACTATGAGAAGCAGATTAAGTCAAGACTTCTAATTCTTAACCCAGTACTCCTTCTCATTTAATCATATCATGCCTTGTGTTTTGATTTGTTCCATAAGTGCAACATCAATTGTTTCTTTTGTGAGTTTCATATTCTTGCTAAATAGTGAGTTTCTAAAAGCAGGGGAGGGTATCCAGGATTTTTTTCTGTAACTTCTCAGCACATAGCATGTAGAACTGCATTGTGTATAGAAAAGATACTCAATAAATAATCCTTGAATAAATGTTCTACACCATGTGATTCTGCTTAGGGAAGTCATAGTGCTACTCCCTTTCTTAACCTCATCATGCTCGGCTCTGCTGATTAGATTCTCTTAATTGAAACTCACAACCATAGCCAACAAGGCTTTTGTGATCCTGCTCTGGCCGACTTATCTGACTGCATCCTCTCCCTCTCCTTCCTGTCCACCTAGCTGCAACCACCTTGTCTTTTTTCTGTTACTCAGTTTTGCTGAGTCCATTTCTGCCTCGCAGCTTTGTGTCTGCTGTTTTCTTTGTCTGCAATGCCCTGTGGCTGCATTCTTCTTATCAGTCAGGTCTCAGCACAAATGCCATCACTTCAGGAAAGCCTTCCCTGGCTATCCAACCTCGAGCTAGCTCTCAGTCATTCTCATCCTGATATATTTTCTTCTCAGCACACACCACAGCCTAATCTTAGCGATTAGTTATTTACATGTTGTATTGCCTGTCCCCTGACTAAAATGTGGGAATCAGTAGGTCAAGGGCATTATCTCTTTTGTTCCCCAGGGCCTAGATCAGGGGTATATCTACTTGTCAAATGCATGGATAGATGAACAGATGAATGAATGAATTAATGAATTAACCTCAGTTTCCTCATCTATAAAATTAAGGAGTTGGCATACAATGTCAGGTATCTCTCCACCAACTGTTCTGTAATGAATCAAAGCTCTTGCCTTTTGATGAAATCACTCAAGGTTCCTTTATTGGTTATCATTCATTTACTCATGATTTCAGGTCCCTCATCAAAGAGATTCCCGTAAGTCGAGAAATGATAGTGAGAAGAATAGAGAACAAGGTCAAACCACAGAGCTGAGGAGAAGAACCTTGCTCAATATCATTACGCAGCTGCTTCTCCAGTCACGGCCTTGTTACAGGCTGTGTTTCCCTCAGGCACATTTGCCATCTACTTTCTGGTTTTTTAAAATATGGTTTGCATTATTGTCCCAATATGTCCCTTTGTTTTCTTAAGCCTTGAAAAAGATATTCCTAAAGTGGTTATCATTTCTGAGTTTTCCCCAAGGGACAAAATATACTGACTGAGAAAATGGTTCCTTTCAAAGGGACAGTTTTGACACATGGATGATAAGACAAGTTGGTGTGTGGCTTCCACTGCTGCTAACAATGGTGGTAGATGTTGTATGTGCTTGCATTTCATTCTCATTATCTGCTGGGCATCTGAGTACTGCTGAATTATAATTATTCATGAAAAATATTGTTTTTATGAAGACTGTAGACACATCAGACATTGTGGTAAAGACTAGAACTAGTCTTTTTAAGTGTTCTTCAACCATCACAAAGGATAGCCAACTGGTAACGGTGGCTCCAAATCATTAATAATTGCTGACCTTTACCTGTGCTTGTCTTGGAAAAACAAAATCTACCACTGGATACTTCCTTTGTCAAAAATCTCCAGAAAATACATTTTTTAGTTTGTTCGAAGGGTACTGCATGTTTACCCATTTTTTCAACAGCTATAGACTTTCAGTGTGTTCTGCCCTCAAATGCACTTACTTACATGGAGATAAATTGAACAGCCCTCCTTAAAGCCTGACAAGGTTTGATGTCCTGAGGGTTCACAATATGAAAAGGTCAGGAAATCGAAAAAAGCCTCTGCAGAGGTCTCTTCTTCAATTCAAATCATGTCCTCAGGAGACTGGCATTGCATTCTTCACTTTTATTTAGTTACATCATCAACTCCTGGTTTGTGTTTTGGCACAAAGATGCCAATTGAATCAGAATATAAATCATTTTGTGACTTTGCCCATACATAGCTACCACTGACATCTTAGATTGTTGCAGTTAATTAGCACTTCAAAGAACACAGGGGGAGGAAAAAACATAGAAACTG
Source organism: Mustela nivalis (assembly GCF_964662115.1). Classification (NCBI taxonomy): domain Eukaryota; kingdom Metazoa; phylum Chordata; class Mammalia; order Carnivora; family Mustelidae; genus Mustela; species Mustela nivalis. Next base: position 81,367,541 of record NC_139020.1, read on the forward strand.
GGCTTGGATCAAAATTTATGGTGGTCACTTCTAGCACAAGATGCTGGTGCCTTGCCCCAGAGAAGCTAGTGGGGAAAGGAAGGCACATGGGGATAGTCACCAAGGACAAAGGGTTCTCCTCCTGAGCTAGACCCTCTCTCTTGGATTTCTGTTTAGCATCTGCTTAAATCCCAGTTATTTGATTACAAAGATAAGATAAATGGATCCCCAAGGATGACATCAATTAAATTAATAACCTAGAATTTCAAGGACAAAAATTCCCAAGGCAAAAGATTCAGAATAATGGAATATTTACAGAAAAACCATGAAAACCTGTCTTCCAACGATGAACTTTATAAAATGAAGCCACCTCAAATGAGCCAGGTTTAATTAATGATCATAAATAATGCTACAAAGTATATTATTATTAAATAATTATCTCTTCTCCTTTTAAAGGGGTTGGACAAAACAACAAAATAGTAACTACCAAGTCCATTTCAAAGCTAAGACATAAATATCATAATTAATTTTGCTCTAGGCCTTTTTATTTTTCATGAAAGCTTCTCTACTGATAAAGAAATAATTTACGAAAACAGAAGGAATATTTCTTGCAACCTGCCTCATTGTCATTATTGATCATTTAATTTATTGCCTGAGTAGTTTATTTCCACCTTTAAGGAAATTTTAAGATCTGTTTTTAAATCTCACTACTACATCTTATTTATATTACCTAAATATATAATCCAAAAGAAAAGGCCTTTAAATTATTCTCATCACTTAAAAAAAAAAAGTAATCTTGCTTCTGGATCATATTTCTTTGCTAGAGATTAAAATATTTTTTTCTCCCATCATTATTTCATTCACTTGAAAATAAATGTAAGGATCCACGTGCAACAATAAGACTAAGGTACACATCTCCACTTCTCTACTACTGCTAACTCAGCTCAAGAACAACTCCCTATATAATGTAGGAAATCATTTCAGTTCTTTCACTTACTTAAAATAAAAATCTGGTACTAACAACTAAACATGAGAAAAAATCATTAGCTGACTGTATGCTTAAAAAGATATTAATAGGACATAAAAGATAATTTTACATTTATAAATGAAAAATCCCAAAAAAGTTTCAAAAGCAAAATCTAGTCTTCTATTTTTTATGCTACAAACTCACAAAGACAATACTTAACCATGTTTTTTTTCCCATTTTCTCTCAAAAAACTCTTATCAAGTACACGTTTAAAAAACAGAATTTGAAAAGCCATCATTCACAATGATTCTACAATGGAAATATGAAAACTAGGAGGGAGACGAGTGACCCAACTCAATTCTGTGATCATATTAGAGTTCAGGACTAGATAGAGTTCAGGACTCTGCCAGGACCACTTTACGTGTTCCCACAGGTTGGGGATGGCTCAACTCCAGAGTGTACCATTTGTGCAGAATGCGGCGTTCAATGACAGCCCTCATATTTGGGCAGTGTGCCACCAGCCCAGCAGTATCTGATAGACCTGTCTCAGTGCTGCATTTCTTCCACTGGATCACACTCATGCTACTTTAGTCTGGCAAACATTTTCCAACTGACCTTAATCCACTTCTACAGTCCTCCCTGGCATTTAACTTTTTTTCTTCCCTTGTTACGAGTAGAAAATTCTGCATGGTTTTATTGATCTCAAACTATCAATTTTTCACCCAATTTTTTAAAAAAGCTATTTGTAAGTCTTCCCATTAAATTTCACAAGTAAATTTCAGAGAGGATGTTATTTTTCCCTTAGTCTAAATACTATTGAAAAAAGAACATGAGATTTAATATCAAACAGATCTTTCTAGATATGTGACCTTGGGCAATTTTCATAACCTCACAGAGCCTCAGTTCCTCCTTGTCTAAGTTGGAAAACATGAAAGTTACCTTCACATCTTCTTGTAAGGATCAAAATGATTTATATGAAAGAACTTAGCAGGGTACTTGGCACAATCTGTGCTCAATATGTATGAGATTTATAATTAGTCATCATCATTTTGTGTGCAAATGTCAACACACCATTGTGATATTGTATTTCCACAAGACTTCTTCTTCTTCTTCTTCTTTTTTTTTTTCAATTCATGACACACTAGTGCCCATCCATGACAGCACATAATAAGCCATGCCAGGACTTCTGCCTGGTCTCATCTCCCCACAATACCTATTAAGAAACCATGGTCTCTACGGCATTTGTGCAGACTGAATGCTTGGGTCCCCTCAAAATTCATATGTAATAGAATTTGGAGATGTTGAAGATAATTAGGTTAGATCAGGTGTGAGGGTGGGGCATTTGTGCTGGGAGTAGTGGCTTTATAAAATGAGGGGAAGACCTTTCTCTCCCCGTACACACCAGCACAGAGGAATGACTATCTGTAGAAGTAGCAAGAAGTCCACTCTCCACAAGCCAGGAAGAAAGTTCTCACCTGGAACTGGATAGGCTGGCATGTTGATCTTGGATTAACCAGTCTGCAAACTGTGAGAAATAAACCTGTGGTACATTGTAAACTACCCCGCTGATGGTATTTTGTCATGGCAATCTGAGCAGACTAACACAACGTGGTAACAATTTGATGACACCCCAAACTCTGCTAGGGAGCGCTGAGTAGGTCTATGGAATTTGATGTAGAACCTTCAAGCTAACTAGGTACCAGAGATAAGAGATCAATGCAGAAATTGATCTTGCAAGCTTGAAACTTGACAAGGCAGTCCACACAAAATTTTAAATCTTCAAGTTCATTCTGCCCAAGGGGTTCGCAGTTAGCAAATAAATGGCCTCAGTGTTTGCTTTTCCCCTGTTCAGTATAAATGGGCCCTTCTTCTGGATGAGCAGTAATTTCCCTGGGTAGAATAACATATTCAGCCTCTTTCTGAGGCATGCAAAATCTCTGCCTCACCTACAGGAAGAGAGCAGCAGATGATGAAGAAGGTGAGGGATCAGTCAGTTTCATACACATGTGTTTTTCCTATAAAGCAGCATATGGTTTTCAGGTTGATGTTGGCCAGATTAAACTGATCAGGTCTTTGCTTGCTGAAAGTAAAAGAAATTTCTGGGCTATCTCAAGTGAAGTGGCAATCAGATAGGTGATAGCCCTGCACTGAAAGAATGCTAAGCACATGGATATTTCTAGATGGATGATGGGGTGTGGGTGTATTTTTTTCTGCTAGGATGGGAATAAGGCAAAGAAGACTGTTGGATATGCATGATCATTTTGTATCCAGAAATGAGATACTAGTGCTATTCAAATAGGAGTGGAAAATCTATCACTTCTGAGACAGCTCCCTGAATGATTGCAGCCCTTGATTCTGAAATGAAGTGTCAGGGACAAACATCCAGTCCTCCTCTCCCTTACTCCTGATGGTCAGAGAGAAAGTATAACTCTGGAGCTAAAGGTCATGCAGGTGAGTTCAAACATAGGGCCTTGAGCAATTCCCCCAACTGAACAGTGTACAATTTTCTGATGGGAAACCTCACTTCAAACAAATCGGGCCACTCACCCCAACACTCCACATTCCCCCCTTCTCACCCCTGCTCACCATGGCTTCTTTCCTGTCCCTCTCCCAACTTCCCTCCCTACCTGATGAAACCCTACAACCTCCCAAGGCTTAGTTCCAATGTCACCTTCTTCATGAAATCTCCCTGCCTCCCTTGCCAAAAACAGTACCTTATGACTCTTAGCTCCCAAAATACTTCCTTTGTGCCTCTGTCCAACACTAGGCATAGGCTTCCATATGCTCTGCTCTGTATTTTCTCCCTTTCTCAGCCTGAAACATCCCAGAGTCAGGAACTACCTGACTCATCCCTGGTAGCATCTCATAGTAGGAGCTGGATATTTGTTAAAATGGCAAGTTTTTCCTTAATTTCAAAACTACAGGAACTGGAGCCATACAGGATGAAGGGCTAGCTACATGACACAACATCATTGCCCACAATGCAAACGGTGTCTGAAGCCATTCCAGGCAGCTACTCTCAGAGCATTCCATTTGCACACTGACTTCCAAAAGTGCAGAATTCAGAATCAATTCTGGGGCTGCATGGGTATCTCAGTGCTTCCTGACTAATTTTCTTTACATGGTATAAACATTGATAATGTTCTATATTGTTTCGTGTTGCTTTTGAATTTGTCAGTATTAAGGACTTGAGGGGGATAGGGAGTGGATTTAGGGACTAACAGAGAGACAAAGCAAGAACCAAACAAAAAGGAGCCCATTTTTGGAAGGCCCATCAGAGATACATGCCGGAATGGGTCAGCCCCTTGCCTGTCTTGCCCTGGCCTTTGAGCCACACCTACGGGACCTGTTTTTACTCTGAAGGAGGTTTATTGGTCACAGCTGTACCTCATCCATAATCTAGAAGCCTGAAGAGGAGGCAGGAGCCTGAAACCAGAAGCTGCTCCAAGAAATAATGAAAAACCATATGAAGTAGCATATTGTTGTGATAGGATCTTACTCCCTTCAAATTTAATCAACTTTATCCTCGGAGGACACCCCCCAAAATCATATCTTCTTCCCAAGCCTGAGTTCTCACCACTGCTTCCCAGTGTCACATGATTACCTTGAAGGGTTTCCTTTGCCTAAACGCACTGCCTTTTCTCAGGACAAAGTCAACAAACAGCTGTGGCTTCTGCCTTGTGACCTCTGATCAAAAATAAAGAGGTAACGATTTATGCCCATTACAGATCATTCTTATTAATCCCTGTTTCCAGTAACAGCCATTACAGTCAGGTGTTTTAGAGCAGGGGTTAGTCATCTTCTCCTGTACAGGTCCAGAGAGTAAATATTTTAGGGTCCATGGGCCAAAAGGCAAAATTAAGGATATTATTTAAGCAACTTGTCCAACAATTTAAAAGCTACCCATTTCAAAATGTAAAAAACATTCTAAGCTTGAATACAGAACAAGAACAGGTGCTGGCCAGATTTGGTCCACCAGCCATAATTTGCTGACCCCTGGTTTCAAAGGTTGAATCCCAAGTGATATGTATTTTTTCCAAGGAAACCCAAGTTATACTACAGACATCATTATTTCTGAAGAAAATAAAATACCAAAAGAAACCATTGTGATATGTGTGCTTTGAGATCTTTCTGGCAATGCAATCTGCATAAGGGAGCAGATGATTCCTACAAAGCATACCACAGTGGATTGGACAGCCCAGCCGTGCCTATAGATGAGGCACAGAATCAAGGTATTCGAGGCTGAGATCTTAGGAGTTAATCAGGGCAAGTAAAACTTTTAATCCTACCATTGCTCTAGCTCTTCATTCTTATCGAGAATTTCTACAACAAAAGCACCATTAAATTGCTTTTTCTCCTTAAGAAATAATTAGTAATACAATTTTCAGAAGGGGAAGATGTTCTCCATTCTATTGAACAGACAATATGCCTGAAGTTTCCAGGGACCTAAGATTTCTCTTAAAACTCAAGGGATGCAAGTACACACAGACACAGCACTGTTTTAACCCATTAAGAAGAAAGGTATGTTATCACTGGCACTGACTCTGATATCCTTGAAACGCATTTCTCTCCAGTAACCAAATTCTACCTATGTTCATAATGCAAAGTTGCATCCTTGGTGGAGGGGGACCCTCTGAAGTTAGGATCTGTTTACATTCCTTCATTTCTTTATTCAACGATTAAACAGCAGAAAGTCTATCACATATTTCCTCACCCCAACTAAATATGGATCTGACTTTCCACAGCTCTGTGTCCCTTCCATAGCCCTTGGTCACTGAACCCTTCAAACAGCAGCTTAAAAAAACAACAGCTGATTAGAATATCCATGAAGACTTTAGTCAAATAATCTGGTTCTGGATTCTCTCTCAGAGAATTATCTATTATTAACCATTATTTCACAGAAACTTTCTAAAGAATAGATCACTAATCTTCACTTGTTAGAGAAATTGAATGATTCTCAAATTTCAGAGCCACACAAGCACCATCAGGTTCGAAAGGACCCTTGGCATCTATACTGAAACGGAAACCCCCTCTCCTCTTTGCTTTTCAGGAATTGCATGGCTTCATTTATTTACAAAATTCCTCTTAATTTGTGTGTTAAGATTGATGTTTTGGTGGGGAGCGTATGTGCTTTGGTGAGTGCTGTGAAGTGTGTAAACCTGGTGATTCACAGACCTGTACCCCTAGGGATAAAAACATATGTTTATAAAAAATAAAAAATTAAAAAAAAAAGATTGATGTTCTGGTAAATTTTATTCATTGGGTCTCATGCTTAGCTTCGACTGGAGTTCGAAATCTCAATTGGCAGTCTCACCTGCCAATTGTACCCTTACATCCAAGGGAATTGAAGACTGGGTCTCGGGGCACACAGGCTTAAAAGTTTTGAAGCAGAGATTTTACCTGTTGTTCAGCACTTGTTCCTAACAGAACAAAAGGCTTGCTTATTCCTGCCTGAGAGTACATTAGGAATAACAGGAGTGGCTTAGTCAACATGAAAGAAAAGACAGTGTCCCTCAGAGAAGGGGTGTCTAATTCCTTTTTTAATGGTAGGAAGGGCTCCAGGAATAAGATGAAATTTCCATCATCTTCTCTGCCATACTTCAAAGGGGCTGGCCTTCCTGGGAGTCCAGAACATAAGCTGAGTCCAAAGGCGATCCAGGCATAGCCACATTATGAGAAAGTAATTCTTAGAGAGATCATGGTCATCTTATTGACACATGAAGTAGCTTGATCTGTCAGACATCCAACCAACCACCTAACCCAACACCCACTGTCCATCCCTGGATAAAGACACTTTCCTTATCGACTTCTCAGAGCGCACAGCCCTATGCTTTGCTGGCATCACCTACTCAGGACCTCCCAATGCTTTGGCCAGCCACACCGGCCCCTGTTGCTCTACAGTCCTTTCTCTTTTCCTGTCCCTTCAGGGCACCCAACATTTTGAGGCATCTTAGCTTGTACACGGTAAGTCTCATAGCTCCCTTCTTGATCTGGCCAGTGATTACCATTCTTATACCAGCCCCTGCTGTCAGCCTTCCTGGTGGCCCATTAGGGGACTAAAAACTCCTCCAGGACATGAAACAATGATCAAGGGTGCTACTTAATGCCAGCTTTGGGGATGAAGTGATGAGGACGCAAGAGGTGCTTCTCATACCTCCAAACAATGAAAACATTTTAAAAATTACTTCCCAGCTAATGGGATATAGAAAAAAAAAATGGGATTGCCATTCAACATAGGTGAAGTTACTACCGCTGCAATCTGTCTGGTCTTGAGATATGACCACAGCACTCTTCAAACCTGCCGCAACGCCCCAGTTCCTACTAACCCAGCTGAGCCACAGTCTTCAGTGCCAGACAGTGAATTAGACTCCGGGGGCATGGAAGAGGTTAAGCCATGGTTCTCACTAATCGGGAGCACACAGTCTGGGAATGAAACCAGGGACAGCAAAGAGATCACTACAATACAACATGACAGAGGAATGTCTGGATCCTAGAGGCAATCAACAGTTCGTTGTGATACTGCTTTGCATGGTGCATGCCAGCAAACTCCTACTTGGCTAAGGTCTCCTGAGCCTTCAGCTGTCATCTTGATAGTAATTTCCTCCAGGACTCCTTCCCTGATTGGCAAGGTACCTAGGAAGACTGATGCTCCTGAGAAACAAGACCCAAACCATTTGTTCTTCCACACCCTGTACCCCAGAGCCCAGCACGGTGCCTGACACTGCCTAGTCACTCTCTGTTGAATGAATGAGTGAGTGAATGAGAGAAAAAACTCTATAGAGGAGGTAGCATTTGAACCAAGACCTTGCAGGATGAGGAGGAACCTGCCAAGAGGAGAACATGAGAGTTAAGAAGCAGGATCCACGTCCAAGGCCCACAAAGGTCTGGCAACCTACCATTGTGGTAGGGGCAAGGCACAGGGAGGGAGGATGGGAAAGCCCACAGAGATTTAGGTTGGAATCAGCATATACTGAGCCTTATATGCCAGGACTTTATCCTGGAGGCTATAGGGAATTTGCTGATTTCTGTAAATTAGACATAACAAAGTTAGCTGTTTTCTTTTTTTCCAAATGATAACCAACAGCAGTGTGGGAAGCAAACTGAAGGCTGTTTGGGTCTGGGCCAAAACACTCCCAGCGCCTCTGCCCACCACCCCTCTGCTTTAAACCTTGCTCTCTCTTTCATACCCCCCAAGGACTATTTTACATTTTCTGGTGAACTTGCTATTATTTGGGTCGCAGTATAATGAGTTTTCATGTCACAGCCTCCGTTGGAGATCTGGAATGGATGGCTCAGCCTCCTATATTCTTTCCATCCCCTGTAATGACGATTCTAACCAAGGAATGTGAGCGGGACGCAGCCCCTTTGCTGGCAGGGGTTTTCTCATCCTTCATAGGCGGAACCCTTGTGAAGGCTCCATCCTATCAGTCGGCAAGGCAGAGTGGAAGCAGGCGCGTCTCCGCTGGCTCCATTACAACTACCTGGCCCAACACGGACACCCTGGGCGCGGCAGCGCTGGGCCTGCACGTTTCCCGCAGAACTGAAGACAGCTCTGCCACAGAAGTGATTCCAGCTCGAACAGCATCTCCGTGGGTGAGCTGGTCTCCTGCCATCCTCCGGGGCTCCTCAGTGTTTGGGAGGTCGTCGTTACTGGGGCCCCTGCTCCAGCCTATTTGAGAGAAGCAGCCAATCGGCTCACATCAACACCTTCCTCTCTTCCTTCCCGCAAGGAGTCTGCAACCCCTGCCTGCTGTTCCGTCTGAGCGTGTGCTTTGGAATAGAACAGTGACAACATCCCCTTGAAAGGGAAACCAGAAAGAAAGAGTCCAGAACAGCAAGAAAAAAGAGAAAGGTGAGCTGGCCAAGATTTTAAAAGAGCCACAGCTCCGGAAGTAACCCTATAGGCTTCAAGATAAAAAGCATTTTTGTCTAATAAAAGGATTATTATGTAGTATTTATGCGTGGGTTTATGGTTAAAAGACAGGAAACCTCCTTCTACTCAGTAGGAACTAAACACACAGTTCCTCTTTGCAAACAAGCAGAAAGGAGCGTGACTGATTTTAAAGAAGCGGAGTGGATTTCAGGGCTGGCAGTCCAGCCTTCAGCCTCGCTGCCCCCATGTGCCACGGAGCCGGGGACCCCCAGGACCAACACCTCCCCCCCCCCACCCTGCCCTGACCTGCCCACCCCTCCTTCACCCCTGCCCTTCCACCCTTAACCTGCTTGAGTTTTATCTGTTTTGGCGCTTTTGCACAATGCCCTTGGTACCCCGGACACCCCACCTGCCCTCTCGTTTAAAAAAAAAAAAAAAATCATGTTTCTTCTTTGTTTTCTTGAGAAAACTCTAGCCTTAATACATTTAAAAATAAGAGATTAGGAGTCCAGGAATCATACACAGACCACTGGAACTAAAAGGATTTTATGGCAGCCTTAATCTAAATCAAATTGGGACAGGCAATATAAACATCTTTTCAGACCCTTTAAAAAAAAAAAATCAGCCACGTTTCAAATGTTTGCGGGGTACATAGATAGCAGGAGCAATTCTTTTTCTTTTTCTTTTCCCCTTTGGCTTTATTTGGTCTTCTTTTTTTTCGTACTAATGAAAATTAGGCATTGGAAGTAATGCTGCTTTATGTTTATAATAAAACCTCATTAATTCAGAGGCAACTAATTTATAATTTGTGATAATTTTACCACAACAGAGCTGAATTTGCCAATGTGCAATATATGATTTTGCTAAGCAAATTAATAGTTTAAATCAGATTTTAGAAACAGTATTTAACTTCCCCAAACAAATTATCCCTAAGGACATTATTAGTAGGTATTTGCATGCAGAAAAAGGAAAATTAAGCCTCATTTGTGGATACAGCTCCACAGTTTCCTTCCTTATCTAAAACCTTTGGATACAGATGGGTTTCAGAACTCAGAATTTCTCATGTTTTAGGAAGTCAATAAAGTGTGCATATCATATATCTTATTACACCCTGAGTAGAGTCTGAGGCAGTCCCCAGTAATCAAAATGCATGAATATTTGCACTAAATAAGGTAAGGGATATACATAGTCTTACATAACGTCGGGTCAGCTTGTTCTATCAAGTAAGTTCAGATGGGGTCCAGTTTTGCCAACAAATAAGTTATGGCAATGCAATCAACTTTCCAGAGTTCTGAGGTGTCCAAATTCTGAATGTGGGCTCAAGGCATGCTGAATTATCCCTTCCATGTAAGAAAGAGCACTCTGGTCAATAAATCTAAGATCATTGCTTAAGGGACAACTTTGAGAATAACATTGTGATGATTCCAGTAGCTGAAGTTCTGCTTCCCTCAACCAGCCATCCCACCAGCTGGACCACCTCAGAGGTCACCTAACTTACGTAGAACAACAGAGATCTAAGGAAACCTTTGTGAACCTTCAAAGTGGATCAGGACTTACGCATTGCATTCAGACTGCCTCCAGAGAGGACCACAGCTATGCTGACAAAACCAGTGCCCAGCACCCCAAATAGGCCTCACATTCCACAAACATTTGTCACAAGTGGAAAACCCCAAACCATTTCTGCTCTTCCAACCTATAGCTACATGCTCCTGGTAGAGATCTCCGTTTACATACAGGCCTGACCTAAACTTTATAAATTGTAATGATAGATCAGATGAAAGTCAAACTCAACCAGCCAATATTCCCTGAAAAGGTTTTTTTTTTTTTTAAAGAGGTAGCTTAAGTAGTCTTTAGAACACAGCTTCAACCTAGAAGGTCCTCTTGGTCCAACGAGGAAAAGTTGAAGAGAAGTCACCCCACACCATTAGTTATGAACTGAGGGCCTCCTGAAGTCCTGCCTTTTTAATTACAGTTTTTCCTGTTGGTTTACCTAGCCTATAAACTTCCCGGCACAGAAAAGAATTGAGCTAAATATAAAGTTATGACAAAGAGCTAGTGCTTGTTTCTCTCCCTTGAACGGGTTCTTACTGATTATCTGGAAGAGAGGCTCATAGAAATTATTTGGCATGTGTTGTTTATTTGTTTGTCCGTTCCCTTTGGGTTTCCAATTTTATATTCTGGACATGCCAGGAAGACATCATTTCATGTGAATTTTTAATCTTTTTTTTTTTTTAAATTGTGCAGAGATTTTTCAATAACCTGTTCTTGGTAAGTGAGTTTTCCCCTTTCAGGTATGTCCTTGTCAAATACCATTCCTTTAAAAACCTTAGGAAAATATTTACTTTATTACTTTCTTCTTCACTGGCAATACAGTTGTAACCTTAAAATAATTTGTTTAATGTCAGTTTTTAAAGGATCAGAGATTACACTAGAAATTTTCATAAAGCCCAGAATTCAGAGACTATTTTCCCCTTATTGTCCATGTGTATATATCAGCCCTAATTCACCAGTGGAACTGGAGGTCATTATTTCTGAATTTGCACATTAAAAATAACATATACCCATAAGGGAATATCTTTAAACCACAAATGCCAGAAATAACAATTGTATTAAACTGCATTTCATGAATACATAATAAAGTTCAATTTACCACTATTTATCATGTTACTTAAATTAAATCTATAATGGAAAAGAGATTTAGTTCTGTTTTGAAAATAACAAATTCCTTTATGCCAATTGCACAGGATTTATATTAGCTCCAATACATCCATGTCAATTTTTTTTTATTTTTTGCTTAATTACTATTGCTTTCTATTGTTGAGATCCTAGGGGACAATTCACATCCTTTCATGTATTTTTTAAAGCTTAAAGAGACACATACACATATAATACATTTAAAATTACTATAATTCAGTTTTATTTATTTATAAAATCTGAGACTTTTAAAAAATGGCATTGTGACTCACCCAAACATTCTCATCCCCTCATAAATCCTCCAACTTATATTTGTATACTCACTGGGGCTTTGACAATTGCCTGAAGTTGCTAGAAAGAGTCACTGTGAATGCAGACAGCAGTATTTTCCAGAGCTGATAATTGTACTTTACCACATGCATTCGTATGTGGAGAACTGAAGAAATCCACAAAAAAATTCAAGATCAACACACAACCATTTTCAACTATCTTGGCAAATCTTGGCAGAGGAAGAGGCAAGAAAATGCTGAGAGGACTTGAATTATCAAGTTGTTAGATATTCTTGAAGAAAGTGGAATGCACTGTTAATCCTATATAGAATTCGTCAATAACTTTGATATGAGTTCATCCAATAGTTTGAACATGGCTAGGCCTGCCCCACTGGTTTGGTCTTGGGAAATGGCCCCATTAGCTATCTGACCACCCAGACCAGAAATCAGGGACTTGGAATCTCCTCCTTCTGTCAGTCAGTCACCAATACAAGACCTACTCATTCTATTCCATGACATCTCTCTAAACCACCTCCTCCCCCTTTCCTCATACTCCGTATCTGCCTAAGTCTGAGCTCTCATGGTCTCTTTCCTGGGCTGCTGCATTGGTCTCCTAACTGATTTCCAAAATGTTGTCAAGCTAAATCCCTCCCAATTATCCTTCATGTTGCTGTCAGTGTTCTTACTCTTAGAGGAAAAAAAAAAAAAAAAGTAAATATGTCAGTATGACTCCATTGCCTAAAACCCATCACACACTAAATGAAGTATCAATTTTTACCATGGCTTACCAGGTCCTCTATAATCTTGCTCCTGCCTCTGTCCTCAGGTTTATCTCCCACCAGATTCTTCCAGACCCCAGCAGCCTACGAGCCACTGGCCCATGTGCAGCCCTTCCTACAGATTCTCTATCTGTGTGCCCACATTATGCATTTGTCAGGGCGCAGCTCAAGCCCAACACCTCTGCAAATCTTCCCCAGTTCCCTTCTTGTTCCAAATAAGTAGACTGAGCCCTCTTCATTATACTGTCACTTCCCCATGCCCACCTCTAACCCAATATCTGGTCCTTTTTATCGTACTTATTTGCTTACATGTCTGGCTCTTCTTGTGTGAAAATCCTTGTGAGCAGAGGCTGTGATTTAATTATCATTATATCCCCATACTGAGCATGGTTAATGGCTATCGTAAAGGTTTAATCAATAGCTATTTCACAAATTCAAGACAATCTGCCATATATGTCTGGCATGCACTCCAAGTAGCCCTCACACTAAGACAGGACTTTTCTGATAGGAACAGACTAACTGGGGAATGCCCGCTAACACCCCTGAAGTAGGAACATCATATCTAAAATCCCAGGGCAAATGCATTTCCTTTGGTGGCATATAATGACCACCTTTTGGTAGCATCATTATCTTGAAAATGTACAGTTACTACTTAGTACTTATCAGGTGGCAGGTTTATCACCAGAGCAAGCTCAAAAAATTCTTGAAGAAATAGCTTCCCAGCAGTTAACTTCTCTAAAAGTCTCCTTTAAATACCAGATGAGGCTGGCTGACTCAGCACTTCCAGTAACACCCTGTTCTTCAAATGAACGCTGCAGCAGACAGGCATCTCTTCTGACAGGAGTCTGGAACTCGCGTGGGTCCTGCTTAGAGAGGACCTCGTGGTTTACGTGAGGGCAAGTGAAACTTCCCCTCATAGCACAGCCATGTGAGGCATCAGGAGGCCACTGTACAGGTTAGCAAGTGAAGCACAAGGCACAGAGAAAATTTGCTGAGGCTCTGCCATGACCACATTGAGATGGGGAAAGCAAGCTTAGAAGACTGTGCCCATATTTTCCAAATCCAAACTCAAAATACCTATTATGTAAATAGTGATGTACATTGAGAGATAATCAAACCAAATATTTTAATCAGGAAATATGGGTAACATGATACAGAGAGCTTAGAAATAAATAAAACTACAATGGTCGTTGGCAAGATGATTCTTTTAACAGTACGCTCCCAAGAAAAAGAAAAATGAGAAAGGATCATAGTAGAGAAAACACATTCAAATTAGAATATACTCTGAAACAAACAAGGAAAGAATATCCTAAACCAACTATTTTTCCATCTCAGAGCCCATATGTTACCAAAATGTAAAGAAATTACTGCATATGTTTGGTCCAGTCAGTTTTAAAATCATCGTAACTAAATTAGACTTTTCTCCAAAATGAAACAAGCAGAAAGCCAGACTTACTAAGCAGAAATTTCTTGAGCACAGAAAAACTTACTCAAATCTGCAAAAACACTGATATAAATTCTCTTCTTATAGTCCAGTATTCACATGATTTCTGCATAAAGAAGTCAGATACAATAGCTGTAAATGCTACCCAATTTATATTAAGCAACTATATCTTCTTCATAGATATAAGTATTCACTCATCAGGCTACTTTCTCACCTCAAGGGTGAAACTCAATGGCACATTTCAAGATAGCTTTGACATGAACTTGGGTATCAGAAAAGTAGAGAAATGCCATGATAATCATGTTTAATCCTTTAAAGCTGTTATTGAGAAGTGGCATTTGGACAGGATTTAAACTTGGCTTTGGCCTTGTTTTTTTTCTTATTAGTTAGACGTAATATAGGAAATGAAATTATTATAAACATATTTAACTGGTTTAAGTAACTTTAAAAACATAACTTACAATCAGTGAGCTTCAAAATTCAATAAATCCTCTCACTTATTAGTTACAGAATATAGTTGCATTTAACCTAATAAACTTAAAAACATGGCTTTAAGGAATATTCTTTCTTGGCAGGAATTAAATTGGCTTGGCTAATTTATATTGTTTTAAATTTAGAGAGAACTGTGTATTGACTCATGATTACAATACATAAACTATTCCCATGAAATGGTCTGAATTAACCTCCATGCTATTTATATAAACAGCACATATCCTTGCATGCATTACAGTCTACTAGATGGGAATTTTTTTTTAATCGGTAAATTAAGCTTGTAATTTAATCCTTAGCTAAATAAGAAAAGTTTAGTATTTCATTATGTCTAAATGATGGGAGCTCATTGTTTCTGTATGTTTTAATACACCAAAAGTAGTTGTTAGTGTCTAAAGTTAATGCAAGATAATACAGTATTCAAGAGTCTATTTATAAAACGTACATAATAAAATCAAAGGCAGCTGAACTGCAGATGGAGTGATGACTGCCAGGTTAGTTCATAGATATACGTAATGTATGAGTTGGGCTCACATCTTTCTGAGTTTATTGCTTACAAGGGTATTCAATGATAATACTCACCCTGAAGACTATTGAAGATAAAACTATTCTACAATTTTCACCTGCCAATTAGCAACTACGTCCTAACACTATTTTCAGCCATTTGTTATCTAATCCTGAGGAATCTACATCAACTCAAAACAAAAATATTCAGGATTAATCTTGTTAATAAAATCTGAAAACAATAAAATCTCAAAGCACAATAGGTTTGTGAAAGTAGATGGGAAAACATTGGAAGGATCAATGGCCACACTCCTAAAAGAAGACATGGTGTTTTGGGATGCCTGGGTAGCTCAATTGGTTAAGTGTCTGCCTTTGGTTCAGGTCAAGATCCCAGGGTCCTGGGATCAAGCCCCACATCAAGCTCCCTGCTCAGCAGGGATTCTGCTTCTCCCTCTGCCCACTGCCCCCCATGCTTGTGCTCTCTCTCTCTGACAAATAAATAAAATCTTAAAAAAAAAAAAAGACTTATTGTCTTTAAAAGAACTACTGGTGGTAATAGTTTGATTTTGACTTTAAGATCTCCTTATATCCGTAAAAAATATCAGAGGGATACTTCATTGCATATTTTATTTAACAAATCTATATTATGTCTTAAAATGGAGTTTTTTAATACCTAACTTATTTGGGTATTCATATACTTGCCTTCTACTGCAGATAGGTTTGGCAAAAGTATTGTTTTTACTCACTGGTATGTTTGGCCTGCAGCACTCCAAAAATAACTAGATCAAAACAAAGCATTTGATTTTACTCACAAACCTGTTCCTCCTTAGTCTTCCCCCATCTCAAGAATGGTACCATCATCTACCCAGCCAATTACGCCAAATATTTAAGAATTATTTCTGGGTCCTTGTCCCTCATTTCTCAAATTGTAGTCCACTGCCAAGTCCTATCTCCAGCACATATTCTGAGTCTCTGCTCCTCGTGTCTCCCCTGTACCAGCTTTAGTCCCAGCCACCCATTCATTGCCTCTGCCAGAACCACTGCCATGGAGTCCTGTCTTTGATCATCTTGGTCATACACACGCTCCACTTCCTTCCATTCTCCTCAGAGCTAAATGAACTTGGTATAAAGTAAACATCGGATATGACTCTTTTGCTTAAAATCCTCCAGTGACTTCTTATTGTATTAAAAATCTAAATTCATGTCCCTCTAGCCACACTGGCATCTTTTGTTTCCTCCAATAGACCATGCTCATTCCCACCTTAGGAATGTAGTGCGCTCTCTGCTTGGGCACTGTGGCCCCCAAATCTTCACGTGGCTAATTCCTTTTCATCATCTCCTCCATGGCCCTAACCAAAGGAATGCCCACCACACCACCCCAACACTCACTGTCACAGCGCCATCTTTTCCATTCTTCATGGCCCCATTTTCTCTCTTTGGAATAAAAGTGACAAGAAAAGGCCAACCTCACCTATCTCATTTATGGCTCAACCCCCAGAGCTGGGCAGTGCTAAGATAGAGTAGGTGCTCAAAAAGCACTTGACAAATGAATCCTTTGTACAGATTTCATAACTCACCAATTTAGGTGATATTTAGTCAAGATCAGATTCTGATACTTTATACGTAGAAATAACTGTAGAACAGAAGCAAGATACTTGAAAACACTAAACAGGTTCTTGGGTCTTGCCTAATTATATCTTTCCAGAGAATTGAATTTGCTGTAGGTTTAGGTTATATGGGAATTTTTAGGTTTGCTTCTATTCTCTAATTTTTTCTCACTAGAACAAAAATTATTTTTGTTTGGCCAAAGAAGTCTATGAGAACTAGAAAGTCTATGTAAAATAGCAGCAGCATCCATATATTTCCATGGCTTCACTTTTCACTGCAAGCAAAACCCAAAATAATTAACATAGCTATTCCAAAGAAAATGGAATCCACAATTTCTTGAATTAAGAAAGTAATTGAAAACAAATCTAGACAAAGTCACTTTAACAATATTTTAATGTACTTGTCCTTCCAAACACACTGGCTTTAAATGGTAATAATAGCTAACATTTTTATTAAGCTTTTCTCTCTGCCAGGAACTATCATAAGCACATTCCTTCTTTTAAATATTATAATCATCACAAGAACTCTATATAATGGGCACTATTATTATCCTCATTTTACAGATTAAGAAAATAAAAACCCGAAGCATAGGGAGTTCACGTAACTTACCCAATGTGTCACACAGTTAATAAGTATGAAAGAGAATTCAAATCCAAAGATCTGAACTCTTACCATTGCATTATATTGTGTCATTAGGTTAGAGATATCACATGACAGCAGAAATTATATATATAAAATTCTTATCACAGGGGCACCTGTGTGGTTCAGTCAGTTAAGCATCTGCCTTCAGCTCAGGTCATGATCCCAGGGTCCTGGGATTGAGTCCTGCATTGGGCTCCCTGCTGAGCAGGGAGCCTACTTCTTCCTCTTTCTTTGCTTGTGCACTCTCTCTCTCTCTTCTGACAAGTAAATAAATAAAATATTTTTTAAAAAATTACTATCACAAAGTCTAGAACATTAGAGGTACTTGATAGTGTCCTTAGCAACATTTTAGTTCTACTTTATCTGAGACACAACCCCTACCAGAGGCAGGCCTCAGCAACTTGATCCTGAGGTTGTTGGGAAGAATTTCCAGATCTGAGGTCAGGTTATCAGCCTGGAGTCAAGAACTCAGACATCAAGATTTAGGGAGCAATTGAAGCAGCAATCAGGAAGTCTAAGTAAGAAATCTAAGGGATGAGAATCATGTTGCCAAATCAATATCAGGCATATTATAAGCCTAATAAGTAAAGTCAAAGTCAAAAACAAGAAAAATCAGAATGTGGATGATAAAGGAAGCTGCTGATACCAATGGAATCAAAGAGGCAGAATAACACCAGAGACAATAAAGGAACTGAGGGCCTTTATTATACTCATAGTTGGTTCACAAACTAACCCCGTATTCTCAGAACTCTCTGCATCCCCACAGATCCCATTTTACAGGGGGAAGAAACTGATTTGTGTTATGTAGATAATGTCAGTAATTTTCCAAGAGATGCTACTTAAAATCAGTGATGGAAATAGAATTTAGATACTTAGGTGCTTTTCCAAGAAAAATCCAAGATGACTGAAGAAACAATATCCCAACACTAAGAGAACTCACATCTCTTATGGTTTTGCTTTATATTTTCCTTTCTTATTGCAGGGCAAGCCAAGAAAGAAAGAAGGAGGGAAAGAAAGAGAGGAGAGGAAAGAAGGAAGGAAGGAAGGAAGGAAGGAAGGAAGGAAGGAAGGAAGGAAGGAAAAGGAAAGGAGAGGAGAAGAGAGGAGAGGAGGGAAGGGGGAAAGAAGGAGAAAATGGGGAATAGCCAAGAATGGGATGGGTAGTATCAAGCTCATCCCAATCCTGATAATCAATGGCTGAGAATGACTTTTTCCTCTCATCAGCAATGTCTCAGCCATATCTGACTGGTCCCAAGGGAAGAAAATTACTTTCATCAAAGCTTTGGGAGAACCAGAAACATGCCACAAACTTCCAGGTATATTTTTAGGAAGAAGTCAGAATTAAGATCCAGAAAATGTCTTATTAAACACAATCTAAAATAATGTTAGAAGCATAAACATAAACATGTGATTTGAGGATGAAAAATGAAAAATAGTTTTCACCTGAAGGCCACTATTTTATTGTCCCAAGGGCATTTCCTGGGTGAACAAGTGTAAGAGGATTCATTGGAAAAAACAACTCTCTTGATTCACTTCTTGTGTCCCATTGTTTACAAAGTCTGTGAAACTGAGAAAGAACATGGAATCAATTCTACCTTAGACCTAATGAGAGAGAAGAAAACAGAAAGCTCTTGTTTTTAAACTGGGGGGGGGGGGTTATTTCTCAGAAATAACCAACAGGGGAGTCAAAAATGTCACTAAAGTAATGCATGAGACTTCTGAGCAACACAGAGATTTTCTGAATTGCAAATCTAATTTTATATTTTCCCTTAACTTCTGCAATAAGCTTCAAATTTCTAGTTCCATCTGTAAAGTAATAGAAATTATCTACTTATAGAAACCAAGAGAAGGGAATTTCGTTGTACGGCAATCTGGTACCTCATTATCTGGTGAAAAATGTCTACATATTCAGGATTATGAATGTCACTAATACATCTAAAATCAGCACGTGTCAGTCATCAATATTCATATTGCTCAAACAAAACAGCTCATACTGTAGCTGCTCATAAATCTGGCAGAAATTGGGGGTGGGGGTGGAGAGAAAAGGGAGAAGTGAAGAGATAAAGAAAGAAAGAGCTCAGGGATATATTGAACACAAGAGGGGTCTCCATTCATTCAGTCTAACATCTGCTCAGCCTGAAGTGGAACCACCTGTTATTTTATTAAATTGTAGAATTAATTTATGTGGAAATAAGAGAGGAGGGAGAAAGGAGGCTTTAATTCATACCAAAAGAATACATACATATATACATATACATACATATATATACCCTCTATTTATTCTAACATTTTGAAAAAAAAAAGAAAGAAAGAAAGAAAGAAAGAAAGAAAGAAAGAAAGAAAGAAAGAAAGAAAGAAAGAAAGAAAGAAAAGCTTTTCATGGGCCTAATCAGTGCCATGAACAACTTGCCTCATTATGTAATTAATTGAAGAAATGAACTGTTTCCCTTGACTGTTTGGTAGGCATATTGCCTGTGATGTATTCATCAGCTAGTTCTTTGGTCCTCTGTGAAGAAAAGACCAGTGGTGCCTCCCTCTGCAATTCCACAGCAGCAGCCACAGAGAAATAAGCAAAGAGATTCGCAAGGATTTTAGCAACACCAAGGAAGGTTTTACTTTCTTAACACCCTTCTATTTACCTAAGTTTGTGAGGGATATTTTCATCTCTTCCCAGCAGGGCAGATGAGAATAATATAGCTTCAGCTACAGGATCATAAGAGACCTGGCTCTGAGTAACGCAGAAGTCCCCATTAACCTCTCTGCCTCCTTTAATGAAAGACATACTGCTTTGCTTCCTCCAATAGTCTCAGATCTCAGAATCTCAAATTTGCTGAATTAAAGTGATGGATATTATATCTACAGTTGATTTCCTCCTAAGTTTGCCAAGAATGTCAGATGGTCATCGAGGAGCACAAATATGAAAGGCGATTAGAAGGGCTCTGTAAGCTTTTCTATGAATGAAGACAGATATTTCCTAGTATCTCACACATGCCAACATGTCATTTTGGTCTTTTTATAGCCTGTGGACTGGTTATCTAAGTTGATCAAAATTACTTGGGGCATTGTATACGACTGCCTCTTCCAAGCTTTGTCTACCAACTGCGATCATTTAGGACCATTTAGGATTTTAGGGGAGGGGGGGGGAGTGATTTCTCTTTGAGTTTCATTTTACTGTTTGTTCAGACTAAAGCTGTCCTTCTCTAAAGACTGTTTTGTTCGTGTAGACTAGACCTCTTGAAGCTACTTCCTTAAGCGGTGCTTTTTGTATGATTAAGGTTCTTAAACTTCCTTGGTTACAAATGAGAAGAGATTATTGCAACTTGCATCCTTTTTGTTACTTGAAAAAGTTGCCCAAAAAAATTGAGGCCAACTTTCCATAAAGCTTTTTATAAAATGCCATGGAGAAGCCAGTTTTCCCTGGAGACTTATCCAATTACACGGACAGCATGGTCTTACTCTAAGAGAGAAGAGCATTCAAAATTGTGTTTTTCTGATCATGGCAGTGAGTGTAAAGAGAGAAATCTAAGAAATTCAATTATCTCCCTAGGTGTCACTCAGCTTTGGGATTAATATAATTGGCTATAAATAATACGAGTACCTTTCAGGCAGAACCTCTGCAGGTTTCATTACAACCCCCTTGCCACTGAGTTGCTAACAATTGGGTTTGCCATGCGGGTTAGTTGGGGTTGCAATTGCAAAAAGGCTATTTTGCCAACCCCTGGTTTTCCTCATTTTCATGGTCTTCTTTACATATTTTAATTAATGTCCCCAATGTAACATTTTAAACATGTATTGTGTTTTCAACACATGCCAAAATGACCTTTTAAAGCAATGGTTTAAAAACCCAAAGCAATGCTTGATTACCAACTCAGTACCATATAACATAACTTTTCTCTTTTTCATGCTCCTGAAATTAATGGAATTCTATAATAGCAGAGGATATGAATAGGAATGGCTGGTGAAATTGAATTCTAATTCCCAAAGGACCACTCTAGTGGCCCACTCTAACTTTGTCTGTGTGGGGATTTCTCTTGACCACACTCCAATGAAGACTTCCTAACCAAAGTGGGGAAAACTATGACTCTCTACTTTACTGACTGCACGTAGTAGGCAATAAAATTTGTTGATTTTATCCTAATTAAACCTTTTGAAAGCTGAAGCATGTTGATAGAATGTTTGAATAGTACCACGAAGGATGAGGGTTTTGTAACCATGCCCACATGGATGGGCAAACCCAGATGTATTTCGAAGTCACCCAGTGTTTCAAAGTTTTTCAAATGTTTTGAGTTTAACCAAATCCTAAACACATTGTGCCAAGTACTATTTTCCTTTAAGTCTCAAACCCATGTGAATTTTAAGGGAAATTAAATCCACATGTTTCTGATTCATTTTTACTTAAATCATTAAAACGCTGTTTTGGATGAGCCATTTAACTTCCAACAAGCTTTTCTTCACAAACTCTTTTACGCCTTTTTGGTGTGGGGTCAAAAGCAGGAAGTCATGCTTTGACAATGATAAATTAATTGTGACATCAAACACTGCAAATCCAAACCTTAGCACTCTGACAATACTTCAGCGGTTGACAAGTTCATTTTCCTAATTTTCTGTCAGGAAATGTTTGTAGTCTTCTTTGTTTTGCCTGCATAACCTAAGAAGCAAATATCTCACCTATAAACACAATACCACATAGAATTCAAATTTGGGGTTTTATAGTTTTTGCAAAAAGAGCAGCACCAATTTGCTGATCTGTCATATTTGGATAGTCTTACCCAAAGAAAAGTTAAAAAAAAATACACAAGATTCTTGCTGTTTCATCCAAACTTAATTATCCTGAGAAAGGGGTCTTATATATGACATGCAAAACCTGATAGGAAGTACCCAAGACATTGCAAGGAAAACAGTCATCACATCATGGGTCCAATTTCAGTCTTCTCTTTATTTCATAGTTCACATTAAGTCCCTCTCTCTATATTTCACTCCTACATAGCTCCTGTTCCTCTGCATTATCTTTAACTTCAAACTTCTACAATGCTTCCCCATCTTTTGGAAAAAGAGAAAGAAAAAATTTATGTGACCCAGTTGCCTCCTCTCTCTAGCTAGCTATCTTCCAGCATCATTTCTTCTTTCCACTCCTGAATTTCTAAAGCTTCATCTCACTAACAAATCACTCCCTATCACCAATGGTCTCCTTAACTTCTTGGTGCTAATGATCAAATCTACGTTTTTAGCCTTGATCTTGAGTATTTATTAAACAATCCCATTTTGATATCTCTCCATCATTTCAAACACAGCCTGACAAAAATTTAGCCAAAATTCACTCCTGTTGTTGTCTTTCCCATTTCTATAACTGGTACTGAACTTGAAACTACTTTGTCACATTTCCAGTCAGTAACCAATTTTTTGGCAATTTGCATTCCCCCCATCCTTTTCATTTCCATCACTCAGCCCTTTGCCACTTCATAATCATGCCTACTAAATGATTTCTTTCTCTCTAGCTTTTCCCCTAATTCCAGCTATATTTGGCCAACAGATGAATCTTTCTGAGATATTATCTTGGTGATTTCACTCCTTCATTTGAAAACTTCACTGTCAAAAAAATAAACTTTAAAATCCTTAATGTTGTATACTTACAGTAGTCGAAAACTTTTTAAATTTGATTTTAACTTATATTTTCATGAACTTTGTCTTCTAGTCTTCAACTGATCAACTAAGGTCCCCTAAACACAATTTACTCCCCAATTCTGCCTTCCCTCCATTCTATCCCCCAGATCTTCCCTATCTAATAACCAGCTCTCATCAGTCCTTACCCAAGAGCCTTTCCCAGATCAGGCTTTGCCAGTCAAAAAGTTCTCCCCTCCTTTATACTCATAACTCTTTTTTTTCTATTATAATAATGTACTTTGCCATACTTCCATAGAATTCAGAATGTTTTGCCCCTTTTGCATGGTTATAACTATACACTACCCTTTAAACTCCTTAAAGGCAGGGACCATCCATTGCTCACATGTTTCAATAACCATTTTGTTGAGTAGTTAGAATATTGATAGAAAAGAAATAATATTAGGCATCAGCTTTAAAATGAAATAGCTACCAGTTTTAATTCTTTCAAATATTCCTAGATACTTTAATGATTATCTTATATCTACTTCAGCACTGTAAATCTTTAGTGTCATATTTCAATATGATGAAGTAAGAAATGGATGAAAAAAAGAACTACTTCAGTCACACCATAACAATGATATGGTGATATTAACAGGAGACTTGACTGCATTTGAGAAGTGCAGACATATAAAAACATCTAAAGATATAGGCAATTTACATCATAAAATGTGACCAGAGCAAGCCAATGGCAATGGTCCATATCTAATGAATTAATAACCATCAATTATAGGAAATTTATTGTATTCCAGGTTCTGTGTTTATCTCTTATACATATTATCTCACTTAATCTTCACAATAATCCTGTAATGTAGATATGATTAACCCATTTTATCAATGAGGATAGACTAAGGCTTAGAGAGGATAAATGATTGACCAAAGTCACAGGACCTGTAAATGGAAGAGCTGAGTTGAAAGCCCCGTACCAGTGTAATCCAAAGTGAAAGATTTTAACCCTTATAAGATTCATGTCATCAACTACAACTATTTGGAATGTACAGAAGGTATGGTTCAGTTTGTATTCATCAAAGATTAATCTTTCACTCTAATTTTATTTCATAAAGTCTCCTACCTAGAAGATCATAGATGGTTAGATAGATAGATAATAGATAATTCTTGAAAACCCAACAATAACATTTTATGATGTCTTAAAACAGAGACCAAAAAAAATTACTGATCCAAAAAAAAAAAGTATCACTAGATAGAACATCACTTGAGGAAGAGTAAATTATATGTGTTATAATGAAAGATGTCCTAGATTAAGAATCTGAGAGTGTAAATTTCACACCACAGCATTTATACAGATTACTGACTTGGCAAAGGCACATGGCCTCTCTGGGCTTCTCTTTCTTCATCTGTAGAATGAACTAGGTGATCTCTAATATCCTTTTCAAATTTAAAATTCTGTGATCCAACTAATATCCACAAGTCTGAAGCAATGAGGAATATCAAACATTTTCTGGATATATTTGAGACTCTCAATAACATTATACCTAAAATTCAAGCCCTGATTTTAATTTTCCATCACCAGTATAATAGTGCTGTTTAATTATGGTTCACATTGAGGCACTCTGAATTACAATCATTCATTACTTGTGGGGCTTACTAAGTAGACAATAAGCTCCTTGAAGAAAGGGATGGAGTGATATTTAATTCTATATCCTCAGTTCTGACACACAATACAAGTTTCATACATACCTGCTAAGTGAATAGTGGGAGTTTAGGAATCTATAGAAAATACAAGTAACCAAAGTAACCTGTGCTAATTTAGGAAAGGATGAGCAACAATAAACAATACAAAAAAAAAAAATCCAGAGCAAAGTATTATTCCAAAATAGGTACAAATTGTGTATCTTCCAGTGTCCCCCTTTATATGGTAGTCCCCAAATGTGGGCTGCAGATAATTGGTGGTGTGTGAAGTACACCACATCCAGTCAGGAATTCATGAAGTTCATATTCAGCATCGACTAAAAATGTAGCATTGCTCTTTGGCAAACCAGCAGCTCAGACAGCAATACTTGTTCTTAATTCAAATCCATTAAGTCAAATATTCACATCTCACACATAATCAAAAATATGAAAATTGGTTGATGCTACAACAAATTCAAACAATATATAATAAATCAAATAAAATCAACTGTAGGTTATTAGTATTAGTAAAGCAATTAAGGTGGCCTGAACAAGATTAACATATAGAAATAATTCCTATACAGTGGTTAAATATATTTTCAAAAATAAAATGAAAAATAAGATACCATTAATAATGGCAACTAATGGACTCCTGAGTGGCTCAGTAGGTTAAGCCTCTGCCTTTGGCTCAGGTCATGATCTCAGGGTCCTGGAATCAAGCCCCTGTTGAGCAGAGAGCCTGTTTCCACCTTTCTCTCTGCCTGCCTCTTTGCCTACTTGTGATCCCTGTCTGTCAAATAAATAAGAAAATCTTTAAATAAAAAAATAATGGCAACTAGTTATATGCCATAAAGTACCTTGGCATAAAATGTCCAAATACTAAAGCACAATATGGAGAAAACTTACAACTTTATTAAAGGACATAAAAGGATATTTAATTAATTGGAGAAGCATACCTAGTTCCCAAATAGAACGACCCAATATTTTAAAACTGTAATTCTTTCTTCAAATTATTCTATACATTTCATGCAATCCCAATCAAAATCCCAGTAGTTATATTGTATGGAACTCGACAACCTGATTCTAAATTAATATAAAGAGAAACTATCCAGAATGTTTGAAAAGAACCAGTATGGTGGCACTTGCCTACCAGATATCAAAATATATTGGGAGACTATAGTAAATCAAAGAGTACTGTATTGATGCAGAAATAAACATAGTTCAGTGGTATAGACTAGAGTCTTAAAACAGACCCAGGGATACATAAGAATTTGTTTGATTATATACAAAGCATTAAAATCAAAAGGGAGGATGGAAACAAAAGTACTACTTAATTATTGCTATTTAAGAATAAAATATTGTGAAAATGTCTATGCTACCTAAAGCAATCTACACATTTAATGCAATTCCTATCAAAGTACCATCCATCTTTTTCAAAGAAATGGAACAAATAATGCTAAAATTTATATGGAACCAGAAAAGACCTCGAATAGCCAAAGGGATATTGAAAAAGAAAGCCAATGTTGGTGGCATCACAATTCCGGACTTCAAGCTCTATTACAAAGCTGTCATCATCAAGACAGCATGGTACTGGCACAAAAAACAGACACATAGATCAATGGAACAGAATAGAGAGCCCAGAAATAGACCCTCAAATCTATGGTCAACTAATCTTCGACAAAGCAGGAAAGAATGTCCAATGGAAAAAAGACAGCCTCTTCAATAAATGGTGCTGGGAAAATTGGACAGCCACATGCAGAAAAATGAAATTGAACCATTTCCTTACACCACACACAAAAATAGACTCAAAGTGGATGAAGGACCTCAATGTGCTAAAGGAATCCATCAAAATCCTTGAGGAGAACACAGGCAGCAACCTCTTCGACCTCTGCCGCAGCAACATCTTCCTAGGAACAACGCAAAAGGCAAGGGAAGCAAGGGCAAAAATGAACTATTGGGATTTCATCAAGATCAAAAGCTTTTGCACAGCAAAGGAAACAGTTAACAAAATCAAAAGACAACTGACAGAATGGGAGAAGATATTTGCAAACGACATATCAGATAAAGGACTAGTGTCCAGAATCTATAAAGAACTTAGCAAACTCAACACCCAAAGAACAAATAATCCAATCAAGAAATGGGCAGAGGACATGAACAGACATTTCTGCAAAGAAGACATCCAGATGGTGAACAGACACATGAAAAAGTGCTCCATATCACTCGGCATCAGGGAAATACAAATCAAAACCACAATGAGATATCACCTCACACCAGTCAGAATGGCTAAAATCAACAAGTCAGGAAATGACAGATGCTGGCGAGGATGCGGAGAAAGGGGAACCCTCCTACACTGTTGGTGGGAATGCAAGCTGGTGCAGCCACTCTGGAAAACAGCATGGAGGTTCCTCAAAATGTTGAAAATAGAACTGCCCTATGACCCAGCAATTGCACTATTGGGTATTTACCCTAAAGATACAAATGTAGTGATCCAAAGGGGCACATGCACCCGAATGTTTATAGCAGCAATGTCCACAATAGCCAAACTATGGAAAGAACCTAGATGTCCATCAACAGATGAATGGATCAAGAAGATGTGGTATATATACACAATGGAATACTATGCAGCCATCAAAAGAAATGAAATCTTGCCATTTGCGACAACATGGATGGAACTAGAGCGTATCATGCTTAGCGAAATAAGTCAAACAGAGAAAGACAACTATCATATGATCTCCCTGATATGAGGAAGTGGTGATGCAACATGGAGGCTTAAGTGGGTAGGAGAAGAATAAATGAAACAAGATGGGATTGGGAGGGAGACAAACCATAAGTGACTCTTAATCTCACAAAACAAACTGAGGGTTGCTGGGGGGAGGGGGTTTGGGAGAAGGGGGTGGGATTATGGACATTGGGGAGGGTATGTGCTTTGGTGAGTGCTGTGAAGTGTGTAAACCTGGTGATTCACAGACCTGAACCCCTGGGGATAAAAATATATGTTTATAAAAAATTAAAAATTAAAAAAAAAGAATTAAAAGTTTGAAAGAAGAGCTTTTATATCTTGAGACAGTAAAGACCATTTTACACAAGATATATAGTTACAAACTAAAAATAATAGTTTTGAGTATCCAAAAAATTTAAATATTTGTATAAGGAAAGATGTTATAAACAAAGTTGAAAGATAAGCAACATTCATCAAAAGACAACATTGAGTGAGTGAAGAGTCAAGCCACAAAGTGGAAGAAGATATTTATAGCACATATATGTCACAAAGAACTTATACCCAGATTATGTAAATAATTCCTACAGATCAATATTTTAAAAGCAGATAATCAATTGAAAAAAAATCAAGAAATTTAGACCATGTACCTCGCATGAAACATTTCATGAGAGAGTATCTAAATGGTCAATAAACATATGAGATAATGCTCAGTCTCATTAGTCATCAGAAATTGAAACTAAAACCAGATTGAGATCGCTACATATCCACTAGAAGGGGTGAAATGAAAAGGACTGACAATGCTAAGTGTTGGTAGAGATGTCGAACAGGTAAAACTATCACATGTTCCTCATGTGAATTTAAGATTGGTACATCTCTTTGTTATCTACTAATATCAAACATATACTCATTCTATAAAAATATACACACTCCCTGGTGTGTTTTCAATGAAAATCCAATTCACCGTAAACTATACAGACAGTGAGATTGTGTGTGTGTGTGTGTGTGTGTGTGTGTGTGTGTGTGTATCTAAGTTCCTCCACTCCTATGTTTGACTTTGTGATTGGTCCCAAGTAACACTCTGGCACATAACCTAATTATGTGTATAGAGACAATAGATGGAGAAGGGTATAATGAATACTGACATCCTTTTACAAATTGCCTTCTTCAGGTGAACATGTTATAGTATCATCTGATCACGAAGGAGGGGCTATTTAATCTGGAGAGCAAGGGAGGTCTAGTGGGAGTTGGGGGCTCAGTATAGTTCAAGTTCCTTAAAACCTGCTGTATATCCCTATTCCAGTTCTTTTTTACTTTTCTTCATCAATTACTTAATTTTACATAAAAGACCCAAGAAAGCTATAAATTCAATTCAGTAGTACAATTTGGCCAGTTCACAGGATTAAACTTTGCTTTGATGTTAAGCTATATCAGTCCTGGGGTCCTAAGAGCTAAAGGAGTCTTTTAGCCTAATTCTCGTCAGTTCTCTGATTTTAACCCAATATTTTTTGTCAAAAAATTAGTAATTCCCCCACTTTCTCACACCATATACAAAAACAAACTAAAAGTGGATTAAAGACCTAAATATGAGACCTGAAACCGTAAAAATCCCAGAAGAGAACACAGGCAGCAATTTCTCTGACACCAGCCATAGCTATTTTTCTAGATATATCTCCGGAGGCAAAGGAAATAAAAGTAAATATAAACTAATGGGACTGCATCAAAATAAAAAGCTTCTGCACAGCAAAGGAAATAATTAACAAAATTAAAGGCAATCTACTGAATGGGAGAAGATATTGCAAATGACTTGTCCAATAAAGGGTTACTATCTAAAATATATAAAGAATTTCTACAACTCAACACCCAAAAAACAAATAAGCCAATTAAAAAATGACCAGATGACATGAACAGACATTTCTCCAAAGAAGACATCCAGATGGTCAATAGACACATGAAAAGATGCTGAACATCACTCATCATTAGGGAAATGCAAACCAAAAACCACAATGAGATACCACCTCACATCTATCAAAATGGTTAAAATCAAAAACACAAGAAAAGGAGGAGGAGCAAGATGGTGGAGAAGTAGGAGATCTAAATATCATCAGGTCTCAGGAGTTCAGCTAAATAGTTATCAAACCATTCTGACCAGCTACAAACTCAACAGGAGAGAGAAGAGAAGAGCAGCAATTCTAGGAACAGAAAATTGACCACTTTCCAGAAGGTAGGATATCCAGAAGTAAATCTGAGGCAACATTCAGGAAGATAGACCATGGGGGCAGAGGAAGGTGGTGCAGACTCCCAGAAAGTGATAGAGCAGCAGAGCACAAAATCAGAACTTTTAGAAGTCTGCTCCGCTGAGGGACAACACTCCAGAGGCTAAGCAGGGGGTGGACCCCTCATGGGGACAGTGTGGTCTCAGGACACACAGAGTCACAAAAAGACTAGGAGTGTCTGAGTGTGGCAGAACACCCAGGTATCAGAGTGGGGAACCTGGCTGTAGAGACGGAGCCGAGGAGTGAGCTCTCAGCTCAGGATTACCTTAAACTGTGATCCACAGCACAGCTGGGCCACTGTTCTTCAGGCAGGGACAAACAAGCAGCAGATCTGGGGATACTCACCTTTCTCCTCCAGGAAGAGTGCTTCAAGAGCATGCTGCAGGAATCTGCTGGGTTTGGAGACTCCAAATATGGCCATGTACCGGAGATAGAAACACTGCCACAAGCCTGATGAGCACAGAGTGCAGCTGGAGACCAGGGAGCCAGGAAGGATTGACTGCTTTTCTTGGAGGGTGCATTGAGGAATGGGGCTCTGAGCTCTCAGCTCCTACAGGACTGGAGATTGGGAAGTCATCATTTTCATTCCTGTTCTCCAAAGCTCTATGTAAAGCATTCAGGGAACAAGAGCTACCGAGAGCAAAATCGAGCAGATTGCTTAGCCTGGCCCCTGGCAAAGGTGGTGCAATTCTGTCTTCTGCAAAGATATTTGAGAATCACTGCAATAGACTCCTTCCCCAGAAGATCAGCAAGAACATCCAGCCAAGACCAACTTCACCAATAAACGAGAACTGCAAATTCCAGAACACATAGAATCCATGGCTTGTTTCCCATGATCCTTTAGTCTTTCAAAGTTAAATTTTTTAATTTTATTTTTTTCTTATTCTATTTTTTTAATTTTTCCTCTTTCCTAGTTTAATGTGTTTCTTTGTTTGTTTATTTTTTTTATTTTTTTATAAACATATAATGTGTTATTAGCCCCAGAGGTACAGATCTGTGAATCGCCAGGTTTACACACTTCCGAATTTACTGGTTTTTTTTTCTTTTTTAAATATTTTATTTATTTTACAAGTAGGCAGAGAGGCAGGCAAAGAGAAAGAGAGGAGGAAGCAGGCTACCTGCTGAGCAGAGAGTCCGATGCGAGGCTCAATCCCAGGAACCTGGGATCATGACCTGAGCTGAAGGAAGAGGCTTTAACCCACTGAGCCACCCAGGCGCCCCAGGATTTACGTTTTTTAACTATTTTATCTTATCAATACCTTTTTTAAAATCTTTTTTAAATTTTCATTGTTATAGTCATATTTTATCCCTTCATTATATTAACCTTATTTTTTTATGCATATAGGTTTTTTTTCTTTAAAACTTTGGGATACAATTTCTTCTAATAGGTCAAAATATACCCTAAATCTAGCACATAGCTTTGTTCTAGTCTCCAGCCTGATCACATTCTTTCTTCTTTTCTTTTTTCTGTTCTTTTTTAAACCAACTTTTTATCAATTCCTTCTTTACTATCTTTTTAAATTTTCATCTTTACACTCATATTCCATCCCTTAGTCATGTTTACCATTATTTTTGCATATTTTGCATATATGTGTGTGTGTGTATATGTATACAGACATATATATATATGAATTTTCTTATCTTTAAAGTTTTTTCCCCTCCTCCTTTCTTCTCTCCCCATTTTTGAGTCTCTTCTGATTTGGTTAGTGTATATATTTCTGGGGTCCTTGCTACCCTCTTAGCATTTTGTTCTCTCATTCATCTATTCTTATCTGGATAAAATGACAGTGGAAAAACTCACCACAAAAAAGAAAGAAAAAAGAAAAAAAAAAGAGAAAAGAACAGGATCATCATACTTAAAGGTTCTGTCCAATAAGAAGATCTAACAATTTAAAATATCGATTCCACTAACATAAGAGAAGCCAATTATATAAACCAGTTAGTAACAAAATCAAAGAAACACATTGACAATAATACAATAATAGCAGGAGAATTTAACACCCTCCTCACTGAAAGGGACAGATTATCTAAGCAAAAGATCAATAAAGAAATAAAGGCCTTAAATGACACACTGGATCGCATGGACCTTGTAGATATATTCAGACCATTCCATCACAAAGCAACAGAATACATATTCTTCTCTAGTTCACATGGAACATTCTTCAGAATAGATCACATTCTGGGTCACAAATCAGGTTTCAACTGGTACCAAAAGATTGGGATCATTCCCTGCATATTTTCAGACCATAATGTTTTGACTAGAACTCAACCATCAGAGGAAGGTTGCAAAGTACTCAAATACATAGAGGCTAAAGAGCATCCTACTAAAGAGTGAATGGGTCAACCAGGAAATTAAAGAAGAATTTTAAAAATTTATAGCAACAAACGAAAATGAAAACACAACTGTTCAAAATCTTTGGGATGCAACAAAGTCAGTCCTGAGAGGAAAATATACAGCAATACAAGCTTTTCTCAAGAAACAAGAAATATTTCAAATGCACAACCTAACTCTACACCTAAAGGAGCTAGAGAAAGAATAACAAAGAAAACCTAAATCCCAGCAGGAGAAGAGAAATCATGAAGATCAGACCAGACATCAATGAAATAGAAACCAAGAAACAGTAGAACAGATCTACACAACTAGGAGCTGGTTCCTTGAAAGAATTAATAATATTGATAAACCCCTGGCCAGATTTATCAAAAGAAAAGAGAAAGGACCCAAATTAATAAAATCATGAATGAAAGAGGAGAGATCACAACCAACATCAAAGAAATACAAACAATTATAAGAACATATTATGAGCAACTATATGCCAGCAGATTTGACAATCTGGAAGAAATGGATCCATTTCTAGAGACATATAAACTACCAAAACTGAACCAGAAAAAAATAGAAAACCTGAACAGACCCATTACCAGTAATGATATTGAAGAAGTCATCAAAAATCTCCCAAGAAACAAGATCTAAGGGCCAGAATTCCCAAGGGAATTCTACCAAATATTTAAGAAAGAATTAATACCTATTCTCCTGAAAATGTTCCAAAATCAGAAATGAAGGAAATTTTCCAAACTCATTTTATGAAGCGTGCATTACCTTGATCCCCAAATCAGAAAAAGACCCCATCAAAAAGGAGAATTACACACCTCTATCCTTTTTTTTTTTTTAATTTCTATTCAGTGTAACAGTATTCATTGTTTTTGCACCACACCCAATGCTCCATGCAATACGTTCCCTCCCCAATATCCACCACCTGATTCCTCCAACCTCCCACCCCCTGCCCCTTCAAAACCCTCAGGTTGTTTTTCAGTGTCCATAGTCTCTCATGGTTCTCCTCCCCTTCCAATTTCCCTCAACTCCCTTCTTTTCTCCATCTCCCCATGTCCTCCATGTTATTTGTTATGCTCCACAAATAAGTGAAACCATATGATAATTGGCTCTCTC
This sequence comes from Mustela nivalis, assembly GCF_964662115.1. Classification (NCBI taxonomy): domain Eukaryota; kingdom Metazoa; phylum Chordata; class Mammalia; order Carnivora; family Mustelidae; genus Mustela; species Mustela nivalis. Next base: position 81,400,510 of record NC_139020.1, read on the forward strand.
TGCTTGACTTATTTCACTCAGCATAATCTCTTCCGGTCCCATCCATGTTGCTACAAAAATTGGGTATTCAACCTTTCTGATGGAGGCATAATACTCCATAGTGTATATAGACCACATCTTCCTTATCCATTCTTCCGTTGAAGGACATCTGGGTTCTTTCCACAGTTTGGCGACCATGGCCATTGCTGCTATAAACATTGGGGTACAGATGGCCCTTCTTTTCACTACATCTGTATCTTTGGGGAAAATACCCAGGAGTGCAATTGCAGGGTCATAGGGAAGCTCTATTTTTAATTTCTTGAGGAACCTCCACACTGTTCTCCAAAGTGGCTGCACCAACTTGCATTCTCACCAACAGTGTAAGAGGGTTCCCCTTTCTCCACATCCTCTCCAACACATATTGTTTCCTGTCTTGCTAATTTTGGCCATTCTAACTGTTGTAAGGTGGTATCTTAATGTGGTTTTAATTTGAATCTCCCTGATGGCTAGTGATGATGAACATTTTTTCATGTGTCTGATAGCCATTTGTATGTCTTCATTGGAGAAGTGTGTGTTCAATCTTCTGCCCATTTTTTGATATGATTACCTATTTTGTGTGTGTTGAGTTTGAGAAGTTTTTTATAGATCCTGGATATCAACCTTTTGTCTGTATTGTCATTTGCAAATATCTTCTCCCATTCCCTGGGTTGCCTCTTTGTTTTGTTGACTGTTTCCTTTGCTGTGCAGAAGCTTTTGATCTTGATGAAGTCCCAAAAGCTCATTTTCACTTTTGTTTCCTCTGCCTTTGGAGACATATCTGGAAAGAAGTTGCTGTGGCTGATATCAAAAAGGTTACTGCCTATGTTCTCCTGTAGGTTTCTGATGGATTCCTGTCTCACGTTGGGGTCTTTTATCCATTTTGAGTTTATCTTTGTGTACGGTGTAAGAGAATGGTTGAGTTTCATTCTTCTACATATAGCTGACCAATTTTCCCAGCACCATTTATTGAAGAGACTGTCTTTTTTCCACTGTATATTTTTTCCTGCTTTGTCAAAGATTATTTGACAATTGAGTTGAGGGTCTATATCTGGACTCTCTACTTTGTTCCGTTGTTCGATGTTTCTGTTTTTATGCCAGTACCATGCTGCCTTGTAGTAAAGCTTAAAATCAGGTAACATGATGCCGTCAGTTTTATTTTTGTTTTTCAACATTTCCTTAGCAATTCGGGGTCTCTTCTGATTCCATACAAATTTTAGGATTATTTGCTCCAGCTCTTTGAAAAATACCAATGGAGTTTTTATTGGAATGGCATTAAAAGTATAGATTGCTCTAGGCAGTATAGACATTTTAACAATGTTTATTCTTCGGATCCAAGAGCATGGAATTGTCCTCCATCTTTTTGGGTCTTCTTCAATTTCTTTCATGAGTGTTCTGTAGTTCCTCAAGGACAGATCCTTTACCTCTTTGGTTAGGTTTATTCCCAGGTATCTTATGGTTCTTGGTACTATAGTAAATGGAATCGATTCTCTAATTTCCCTTTCTGTATTTTCACTGTATTTTCATATAAGAAAGCCACTGATTTCTGTATATTGACTTTGTATCCTGCCATGTTCCTGAATTGCTGTATGAGTTCTAGTAGTTTGGGGGTGGAGTCTTTTGGGTTTTCCATATAAAGAATCATGTCATCTGTGAAGAGAGAGAGTTTGACTTCTTCATTGCCAATTTGGATACCTTTTATTTCTCTTTGTTGTCTGATTGTTGTTGCTAGGACTTTTAATACTATGTTGAACAAGAATGGTGAGAGTGGGCATCCTTGTCGTGTTCCTGGTCTCAGTGGGAAGGCTGCGAGCTTTTTCCCATTGAGGATGATATTTGTAGTGGGTCTTTCATAGATCGATTTTATGAAGTTCAGGAATATTCCCTCTATCCCTATACTTTGAAGCATTTTAATCAGGAATGGATGCTGGATTTTGTCAAATGCTTTTTCTGCATCAATTGAGAGAACCATATGCTTCTTCTCTCTTCTCTTATTGATTTGTTCTATCACATTGATTGATTTGCAAATGTTGAACCATCCTTGTGACCCAGGGATGAACCCCACCTGGTCATGGTGGATAATCTTTTTAATGTGTTGTTGGATCCTGTTTGCTAGGATCTTGTTGAGAATCTTAGCATCCATATTCATCAGGGACATTGGTCTGAAATTCTCTTTTTTGGTGGGGTCTTTGTCTGGTTTGGGGATCAGGGTAATGCTGGCTTCATAAAAAGAGTCTGAAAGTTTTCCTTCTGCTTCAATTTTTTGAAACAGCTTCAGGAGAATAGGTGTTATTTCTTCTTTGAAAGTTTGGTAGAATTCCCCCAGGGAATCTGTCAGGTCCTGGGCTCTTGTTTTTTTGGAGGTTTTTGATCACTGCTTCAATCTCGTTACTAGATATCAGTCTATTCAGGTTGTAAATTTCTTCCTGGTTCAATTTTGGGAGTTTATAGTTTTCCAGGAATGTATCCATTTCACCTAGGTTGCTTAGCTTATTGGCATATAACTGTTGATAATAATTTCTAATGATTGTTTCTACTTCCTCGGTACACACCTCTATCCTTGATAAACACGGATGCAAAAAAGTCTCGCCAAAATACCAATAGGATCCAACAGTACATTAAAATGATTATTCACCACAACCAAGTAGGATTTATTCCTGGGCTGCAAGGTTGGTTCAACATCCACAAATCAATCATTAATATAATACATTTATAAAAGAAATAACAAGACCCATATGATACTCTCAATAGATGCTGAAAAAGCATTAGACAAAGCATAGCATCCTTTCTTAATTAAAACTCTTCAAAGTGTAGGGATAGTGGGTACAAATCTAAATAAAAAAGCCATCTATGAAAAACCCACAGCGAATAACATTCTCAATGGGGAAAAACTGAGAGCTTTTCTGCTAAGGTCAGGAACACAGCAGGGATGTCCACTATCACCACTGTTATTCAATATAGTACTAGAAGTCTTAGCAATCAGACAACAAAAAGAAATGAAAGGCATCTGAATCAGCAAAGAAGTCAAACTCTCACTCTTTGCAGATGATATGATACTTTTAGTGGAAAACCCAAAAGACTCCACTCCCAAACTACTAGAGCTCATGCAGGAATTCAGTAAAGTGTCAGGATATAAAGTCAATGCACGGAAAGCAGTTGCATTTCTATACACCAACAGCAAGACAGAAGAAAGAGAAATTGAGGACTCAATCCCATTTACAATTGGACCCCAAACCATAAGATACCTAAGAATAAACATAACCAAAGAGGGAAAGAATCCATACTCAGAAAACTACAAAGTACTCATGAAAGAAATTGAGGAAGACACAAAGAAATGGAAAAATGTTCCATGCTCATGGATTGGAAGAACAAATATTGTAAAAATGTCTATGCTACTTAAAGCAATCTGCACATTTAATGCAATCCTTATCAAAATACCATCAATTTCTTTCAAAGAAATTAAGCAAATAATCCTAAAATTTATATGGAACCAGAAAAGACCCCAAATAAAGGAGTGTTGAAAAAGAAAGCCAAAGTTGGTGGCATCACAACTGCAGACTTCAAGCTCTATTACAAAGCTGTCATCATCAAGACAGTATGGTACCAGCACAAAAACAGACATGTAGATCAATGTAACAGAATAGAGAGCCCAGAAATGGACCCTGAACTCTATGGTCAACTAATATTTGACAAAGCAGGAAAGAATGTCCAATGGAAAAAGGTCTCCTCAACAAATGGTGTTGGGAAATTTGGACAACCACATGGAGAAGAATAAAACTGGACCATTTCCTTACACCACACACAAAAACAGACTCAAAATGGATGGAAGACCTCAATGGGAAATAGGAATCCATCATAATCCTTGAGGAGAACACAGGCAGCAACCTCTTTGACCTTGGCCGCAACAACTTCTTTCTAGAAGCATCGCCAAAGACAAGGGAAGCAAGGGCAAAAATGAACTATTGGGATGTCATCAAGATCAAAAGCTTTTTTATGGCAATGGAAACAGTCAACAAAACCAAAAGACAACTGACAGAATGGGAGAAGATATTCACAAATGACATATCAGATAAAGGGCTAGTATCCAAAATCTATAAAGAACTTATCAAACTCAACACCCAAAGAACAAATAATCCAATCAAGAAATAGGCAGAGGACATGAACAGACTTTTCTGCAAAGAAGATAGATCATTATCACTTGGCATCAGGGAAATACAAATCAAAACCACAGAGAGATACCACCTCACATCAGTCAGAATAAATTAATTAACAAGAATAAATAAAATTAACAAGTCAGGAAATGACAGGTGTTGGCGAGGACGCAGAGAAAGGGAAACCCTCCTACACTCTTGGTGGGAATCCCAGCTGGTGCCACCCCTTGGAAAACAGTATGGAGGTTCCTTGAAAAGTTGAAAATAGACCTACTCTATGACCCAGCAATCACACCGCTGGGTATTTACCCTAAAGATATAAATGTAGTGATCTGTAGGGGCACACTCACCCCAATGTTTATAGCAGCAATGTCCACAACAGCCAAAGTATGGAAAGAAGCTAGATGTCCATCAACAGATGAATGGATAAAGAAGATATGAATACATACACACACACACACACACACACACACACACACACACACACAATGGAATACTATGCAACCATCAAAAAACTGAAATCTTGGGGCACTTGGATGGCCCAGTGGGTTAAAGCCCTTGCCTTCGGCTCAGGTCATGATCCCAGAGTCCTGAGATCGTGCCCCGCATTGGGCTCTCTCCTCAGTGGGGAGCCTGCTCCCCCCCGTGCTGCCTCTCTGACTACTTGTGATCTCTATCTGTCAAATAAATAAATAAAATCTTAAAAAAAAAGATGCAAAGCACTTTGACATTTTAAAAACACCCTGAAATCTTGCCATTTGCAACGATGTGGATGGAGCTAGAGGGTATTATGCTAAGTGAAGTGTGTCATTCAGAGAAAGAGAATTATCATATGATCTCTCTGATATGATGAATTTTAGACACAGGGTTTGGAGTTATGGAGGGTAGAGAGGGAAAAAATGAAATAAGATGGGATCAGGAGGGAACAAACCACAAGAGAATCTTAATCTCAGGACACAAACTGAGGGTTGCTGGGGGGTAGGGGAGAGGGTTAGAGTGACTGGGTTAGGGACACTGGGGAGGGTGTGTGCTATGATGAGTGCTGTGATATGTGTAAGCCTGATGATTCACAAACCTGTACCCCTGGGGCAAATAATACATTATATGTTAATAAATCACACACACACACACACACACATACACACACACACACACATACACACACACACACACACACATATACACACACACAAGAAACAAGTATCAGCAAGGAAATGAAGGAAATGGAGAAAAAGGAACCATCTTGCACTGTCAGTGGGAAGGCAAAGTGGTACAGTCACTATGGAAAACAGTATAGAGGCTACTCAAAAATTATAAGTAGAACTACCATTTTATCCAGTAATCTCACTACCAGGTATTTACTCAAAAAACACAACAAAACTAATTCAAAAAGATACATGTTCCCCAATGTTATAGCAGCATTATTTATAATAGTCAAATTATGGAAACCCCAAGTGTCCACTGGTAGATGAAAGGATAAAGAAGAAGTAGTATATAAATGAAATATTATTTGGTCATAAAAAAAAAAACCTGAAATCTTCATTTGCAACAACATGGGTGGAACTAGAGAGTATAATGCTAATTAAAATAAGTCAAAGAATGACAAATACCATGTAATTTCACTCATATGTGGAATTTAAGAAACAAAACAAACAAGAAATGGAAAAAAAGAGAGAGAGAAACAAACCAAGAAGCCTACTCTTAACTACAGGGAACAAACTGATGGTTACCAGAGGGGACATGGGTAGAGAAACGGTGAAATACATTATGAGGATTAAGGAGTTCACCTATCATGATGAACACTGGGTGATGTATGGAATTGTTGAGTCACTATATTATACACCTGAAACTAATATAACACTGTATGTTAATACTGGAATAAAAATTTAAACAAATGCTTAAAAATTTTAGTCATTCCTATTTCATATAAGATCTATAAATTTGGGACAAAACAACAAAAAAAACACAACCGAAGTCACAACATTTTCCTAACTATATTGTGGTAATTATGTTGTTCAGTCACCTGTCCATTAAATACAACTGGATTTTCATAGTGATATATACAGAGTGGCCAAGAGGTCCTCAATAGGCACTGTTTATTCTCAATAGGCACTTGATTCTGGGTCACCACAAGCAATAATTTAAATAATTTTACATAATAATAATTGCTTCACTATCTCTTGGCAGATTGGAATCTTTGAATACCAATAGGATTTTCATTGTCTTCCTCTCATTTATACTACATAACCAATTCCAGATCCCTCTCAACTCCTTGAAGGTCTTTTGAGTGTGATCCACTTTCCTGTGGATTACTCTAACTTTTGGAGCCTTCTGTTGCCACCAATAAAAGTCGTCTCTGACTAACTTAAGCAAAATGAATTTCTAGGAAGTTCATCAGTTATGTCAGCATATCAATAGAAAGTTTGGAATTGAGCAAGAACAAGGGGAGGTTAGACAGCAGGAAATAAGACAAGGTCCCACCACAAAAACAATCTTGTAAAGAAAAGACCACTGATGCTACCAGAGCTGCCAGGGATAACCAATCAACTATCCCTGTGCTTTTACCTTATTTCCTCAAGGTTCAGGTGCTCTAGACAAGAGCAACCAATTGACCAGGCCAGGGTGCTTAGATGCTTCATGACGAAAAAAGGTCACTGTCTATTAAATAACCCAACAGAAAAGTGATCACAATATATAGATATTTAAAAAACATAAACAAGTAGCCAATTAACATATAAAAACAACTTTACCTCACTATGAAAATGCAAGTTATAAGAATAATAAGAAATAATTTCTCATTTAAAAACTGACAGAAAAATTAGAGGACTGATAACATCCTGTGTTTGCAAATATGGAAAAAAACAAGTACATTCTACACTAGTGTAGGTTGGTAGGCTTTTTGATGGGGAATTTTTCATTATCTATCAAAATTTACAATGTGCATATGCTCTGCCCCGGAAATTTGACTTCTAGAAATACAATCTAGAAAAATGTTCACATATGTCCACAAAGATAGATGTACACAGATGTTCACTGCAGCATTGGCTGTAATAGTACAATTGAAAACAACTGAAATGCTCAAAGAGGCAGGTTAAATAAATTATGATATATTCCCATACTGGAAGTCTACAGAGTCATTATAAAGAAATAAATGGCTTTATATATGCTGCTTGAAATCTCTCTTACGTATATTCTTAAGGAAAAGAGACAAGTTATGGAATAAAATTTATAATCCCATTATATGTAAAATAATGCATCCATGTATGCAAAATGAAAGGTTTTAAAAAAATACCAAACTTAACTGTTGCTACATGTAGGGATCTAAGAGTTGGAGGCTAGCAAGACCAGAGGCTTTCCCATTTTATTCTATGAACTTATGTATTGTATGAGCTTTTACAACAAGAAGATATCCATCTTCACTTCTACATTAAGAAATGTAGGCTGGTAGATGAAGCTAAAACAGGAAGACTAGGTTCAAGTAGTTGAGGTACAAGCCTGGAACACAGTCTTCTACAACTATGTGGATCAAAACCAAAGGCGCACAGACTTGGTAGTCAGGACCTGAGTTCAAATATTTACTCCATCACTTCCCAGTTGTGTATTGGGGAAAAATGATTTCTCCTCCCTGAGCTTCATTTTCCCCATCTGTTTATAAAACAAAGATAGCTATAGAATGTCTCACAGAGTGGTTATGAGGATTAAATAAAACAATTAAGGGGCGCCTGGGTGGCTCAGTCGGTAAGTAAGTGGCTGCTTTAGCTCAGGTCATGATCCCAGGGTCCTGGGATCGAGCCTGGCATCAGGGCTGCTTCTCCCTCTCCCACTCCCCCTGCTTCTGTTTCCCCCTCTCGCTGTAAAAAAAAAAAAAAAAAAAAAAAAAAGTAAATAAAATCTTTACTAAATAAATAAATAATTAATTAAAATGTTCAGCACTGTGCCCAATCCATTGTATAGGGGTTATGAATGGTGGCTCACTCTTTCCCTCTCTCTCTCTCTCAATAAAATTCAGGAAGTATAAAGCATCACCTTCTCTTCTAACAATAGCTTCTATTTAAGAACCCCACTCCATGAGAAACAGTTTACATAGAGGATTTTTGTCATTGTTAGGTCCTTAGTTTTCAGGTCTCCCTGACTAAGGTAGGATTGTAATGATCCCCACTTTCTTGGGTGGAGGAACTGAGTCCCCAAAAGACCAAATGTCTGGTACAGGTCATAAACCTGGGCACTGAAGAGTGGACACCCAAATCCCCCACCATCCCCACTGGCTCAAGTCTATCCCTTTTTTAATCAGAACTTAATATGTTCAGCATCAGAAGATCTTTAGTGGGACGCCTGGATGACTCAGTTGGTTAAGCAGCTGCCTTTGACTCAGGTCATGATCCCAGCGTCCTGGGATCCAGTCCCACATCGGGCTTCTTGCTCGGCAGGGAGCCTGCTTCTCCCTCTGCCTCTGCCTGCCATTCTGTCTGCCTGTGCTTGCTCTCTGCCACCCTTTCTCTCTGATAAATAAATAAGATTTAAAAAAAAAAAAAAAGATCTTTAGCAAAAGAAAAAGCTGAGCATTTGTTTGATGTGTTTTCACACAGAAAAACACATGTAGCTTTGTGTTTTACACTTAGAAGCCTCTTTTTTAGGAGCCCAAAACCTAATCAATAGCAGGGAAACTCTAATACCAATTCTTTTCACTGGAGAAATTTACAACAGAATAGGGCCTTAGAGCAAAGATTTTCACAGCAATGAAAATGATGTGGCCCGGGAAAGGAGGTAAAGAAAGATGTTGGCGATAACGTCCTTGGGATATCTCTCAGCTCCATTACACTATCCAGAAGAAATACAATAGGATTTGAAGCCCGATTATTACTTCCTCCATCTAACCCCCTTCATTTAACATATCATTAGTATTTTTAGACAAGTCTCCAGGGGCTCTCACACTTTGTAGGTGAGTCAGACAGCAAGAGCCATGGCAGCTATCCAAGGAAACTGATCCCCCTTTTAATGCTCCATTCTGGTTACCTGCTATAATGCAATTATCATGTACTGAAGCAATTTTCGGGAAAATGACTTGACAAGAAGAACTCTGTCATTTTGTAAACAAGAACAAACGTTGTAATTGGATCTTAATTACACAATGCTCTGAGAGGTTATTTTTATTTCTTTGTTTGTTAATGCAATTATTTAGCTTCCCTATTTTAGCCTTGACCTTGCAGGAAGAGGGTAGTTTCCAGTCAGCATAATGCTTTATCTTTGAAAGCTACAATCAATAAGGATAATTAATGATGCCGGCTGCAATGATAGCCTCAGCAATCATTATCCCACATTAATCCCTGCAGTCAGACTGGGGTCAAGGCCATCTAAATCATTCACCTAGGGGTGGAGAAATTCAAATCATTTACCAATTTAAATCCTTGCAAACAAATCCCACTTTATTTTCAAAGCAGTTTGAACGGGCTGCCGACTGACTGCATTTGTGTTGTTTATTTTCACTGGGCTCTTTTCTTTTCTCTCTCTCTTTTTTTTTTTTCTTGACAAAATATATACTTTAGATTAGCATTGCAGTTTTATTGCTGGTGTAAAACAGCAATAGTGTAAAATTAGTGTAAAAACAGGCAACCCCTGAAATGCCATGGTGCCTGGGCACATTTTGCATTTCGTACTTTGTCCCAGGTTTTAAAAAAGGAAGTGGGGAGAAAGGGGATGGGGGAAGAGAGGAGGGGAAAGGAAACTAGGAGGATGGGGGGCTGACTGAGAGTTGGCGGCCTCAGGACTGGCAGAGACCTGGGGAAGAAGGTTAAAAACCTACCAGCTGGAAAATCTTTGAGCTGGAACTGCAGTCTTACTCAGCACTCTCAAGGGCGGTTGGATATGAAACTTCAGGCTGGTTCTTGCGAAACCGCCTCCACTGAGGTCTGTTTCTCTCTCATTTTGGCCTTTTTCTCCCCTGCCTTTCCCTAACTCACAAGTTGGCTGACTTGATGTATGCGTCAAATTGTCTGCTATAGATCACACTCTGTTATAAAGAATTCCACTGGGCTCCCAAATATTTTTCAATGATTTCATTTTAATTAGTGTTTTGCTATAAATCATATTCGTAGTCTGTATATGCTGGAGATGATATCAAAGTGACGTCTGGTCTCTCTCTCTCTCTCTATCCACTACCCCCACCCCACACAAACACAAACTCTCCTCTCTCTTTCCAGAACTGAATTAGCAAATGAGAAGTCTGCTGTGTATTGGGGTCTCAAAAAGTATGTGTTGATATTACATGGCCAAGTTTACTTCGATCTTCTTTTTTTTTTTTCAAGTCATGTAACATATGGGAAGAAATTGCAACAGCTAAAGTGAACTTTCCTGGCATGGTAACTAGGGATTAGGATGTTTATGGGTGTTTGGGGAAGGTGGAGGACAGGACAAGGAAGAGGGAGCTGCTGGAAGCAGGATAAAAGATCTGTAAGACACAGCCAGAGCGCCTGTCTCCTCTCACTGTGAGGAGATCTCTGCAAAGACTGTGTTGAAAGCTGCCGAGAATTTATCACCCGTTGCTTTTTCATTATGAACAGTGACTGCTAAAGAGAAAGCTCTTCACATGTCTGAGCCTAGTTATTATATTCACGATAAGGAACTCCTTCTAATGAGATTTTATCACTATTTCACCATCTCCCAAATGTATATCCTTATTTCATCCTGGCAAAAGGAAAACAGAAGATATTTTGGGGGCCTTGGAAGAGATGTGAGTGAGGGAAAAAGTGAGTAAGACTGAATTAGGAAGGAGAAAGTGAACTATGTATCTGAACATGGAAAAGCACATGTCATTCTAAGAAATGGCATGCTCCCCCTTCCAGCTCCCAGCTGCCTTACAGCCTGCCATCTGTCTTTCCAGACTTGTGATTTTTGGTAGAGTCTGGTCTTCATAAACACTGTCTTCTTCCACCTTCACTCAACCCTTAGCTGGTCTGCAGTCCTTCAGTAAGTATTTTTCTGTAAGTATCTACACACAGGACTGGTTACATAACTTGAGGGCCTGGTACAAAATAAAAATTGGGGTTCCACCCAGGACTATGAAGTCATTCTCCCCATGGGCCAGCCACCCCAATCCATAGTAGATTGGCACCACCCTCCAAGGACTGTAACCTTTGCTTTGGGATATCCTCTAGTAAATGGACTCATAGTGAGATCTAGAGACACCACTACTGAGACACCAGCCCAGTGCATCATGGAGCTGCCAGCCTGGGGTAAGGATGGCTGTTACCTTGCCCCACCGAGATGCTGTGGGGCACACACCCAAGTCGAACCCATCCCACACACACACCTATGTCCCTGCTGGCAACTCACAGTGCTGATGCAATGTGAACATCCTCCCGCCTCAGCCAAGTGAACTGGTCATCACCCCCAGTGGAGGGCAGCAGCAGGCTTGGGGGAGGAAGGGAAGGGAAGGCTGGGTGAGGTGAGGCACCAAGGGGCAGAGAGCTGGCAGTTGAGAACTAAACCTAGAGAGGTAGGGAGGAGATGGAGCCCAGGCTCCAAGTCTTCTGACACACCCTCCATTGTTCCAGCATACATTATTTATACAAACCTAAACCTAAACACAAATACAAACTCACAGATGAAATAATTAAGAATTTTAAAGCAGGGGTTGTAGAATTTTTTTTTTAAAGATTTTATTTATTTACTTGACAGACAGAGATCACAAGTTGGCAGAGAGGCAGGCAGAGAGAGAGGAGGAAGCAGGCTCCCTGCTGAGCAGAGAGCCCGATGCGGGGCTTGATCCCAGGACCCTGGGATCATGACCTGAGCTGAAGGCAGAGGCTTTAACCCACTGAGCCACCCAGGCGCCCCGGGGTTGTAGAATATTAAACCCCAAACATAGGACCGTTCTGAGCAAGGGTCCTATTCAATTGCACTGGTCATGTAGCCCGTCTTCCTATAATGTACCAGAAGACCAAAGAACACTAAGACTCAACTTCCTGGCCTCTGAGAACTCATTGAGAGGACACAGCAGGTTAAAAAAAAACAAACAAAAAAAAAGCTACCTCACAGTGTGACTGTGGTTCACTGAATGCCTGGCATTCTGCTGAATGTCTTAGTGGATCATCAATATAACTCTCACAATGACCCCATGAGGCAGTACATTATTATCCCTGTTTTTTAAGTAATAAAATTGAGGCTTAACAAGTTAAATAACTTGTCACGGTTGTATAACATTAAAAAGGCAGAACCAGGATTTAAATGCAAAATAGATGCTCCTCAGCCTGGTACTCTCCTGCCTTCCCTTGTCAGAGAGATTTGTGCAAAGTACTCTATAGAGGTCATGAGTGCTGTCCTTCAGGAGTTAAGAAAGGTATCACAAAATGATGAATTTGAGCTAGTTTTTAAAACATAGTTTGGAAATTACCCATCAGAGAAGGGGTAATGCCATATACATAGGTCATGGAAGCTCATGAAAGTTGGAGAAATTCTTACGGATGAAGCAAGGTATCAATGGCAAAAAGTAGAGGGGAATAAAGGCAGGGAAGCGGGAGAGGACCTGTGCAAGAAGTGTATCCTGTTAAGGCCTTGGGCTTTATTCAGCCTGCAGTGACAGTGACCAACAGTGACCACTAAGCTGTGCGGTAATGTGATCAAATTGTCAATCCTTCAAGAAGCCAGGCCAGATCTATATGGAACACATACAAGAAACACCACCAAAATGACTATCATCTTTTGGAAACCATTCTAAATTATGTCAAGGATTTTGTAAAAGCTTTTCAGCAGCAAAGTCATTCTTCTAGAATAGTTGCCAACTCAATAAAAGAGGGCAAAGAATGAGTGAAGATGTACTAGCCAATGGAAAAGGCCCCTAAACAGAAGAAAACCTCAGGTGATCAGAAATGTGGGGCCCATGCTCACGGCATCAGAAGAGAGGGTTGATGGAATAGGCCTCCTTTGGTAACCATTGTACTGACGTGCTGTTACTGTTTAGGCCAGTGTTTGAAATGTTCTAATACAGTGGAGACAATTATGGAATCTTAAAGCATTATTTCATTTATAACTAATCAGTTTCCCCAAACTAGACTGGAGTCGAGAGATGTCAGATTTAATGCTGGTGTTGGCTCTGCTTCCAGTGAGCTTTGTAATCTTGGGCCTGAATAGTTATTTATCCCCAGCATTTTCCCAGAAGACAGGTGGGTGAGCTTGGGTAAGTTATTTATCCTCCATGAGGCTTGGTCTCCTGATCTGTACTGAGCATAAAAATTTTAACTATAAAACCATATTAGGGGTATGAAATGATATAAGAAATATGTGCCTGGAATAATGCACATGGGGAATGCCAAGATGTGTCATTTCCTCTTCTCATCTATAGTATAAAGGAGTCTTAGATGAGCTTAGATGAGCTCTAAATGACCTCCTAGCTCCACTTCTCTTTGACTCTGAAACTTTCTATGTCTTGGGGACAGCACTATCCTTACCCTCAAGAAGTTTATTATTCTAGCAAGGAAGTACTTTGATAGCAATTATGTATAAGAAATAGCAAGGGAAAGGAGGTGCCCCACAGTAGCCTTTACGTGGGGAATAAAATAGCTGGTCAAGGTTCCCTGTCTCCAGATGTCTCCCCTAACACCTAAAAATTCTGTATTTGAAAATCAATTTTTTGACATTTGTATTGAATGGGAGAGAAAATAAGTTAAACTATGCTTAGTTAATGCGTTGAAGAGATTAGTTTGCCAGGTACTAAGAGCTAGAAGGGAATAAGGGATAGAGGAATAGATGCATAGAATAATGGCAGAAGTAGGAGGAAAAGATGAAGTGCACAAAACATCAGACTCCACATCTGTAATATTTGAATTAGGATGTACCCCCCTCTCCTCAATACTCACTTAATGACCACTCTACATGGGCCAAGTTTTAGAATACAGTTTTGGATTCTAGAATTTTCTTCAAGAGGGAAGTGTTGACTATATGGCACACCCCAGTATCCTAGATTGTCCATGATTCTTATTTCTAAACATGTTCCATAACTGAAGAAACTTTACCTTCTAATTATATGTGAGCTTACATGGTCTCCAGTAAATCCCAAATAAAATGAAGAGTCTGAGCACATATTTAATTATCTTGATTCTTTTATTTAAAAAGAAAACATTTTAATTGGTTGATAAGCTTTTGATTTTTTCTCTTCACAATTATACCCTTGTCTCATACTTAAAAACATTAGTTTGAAATTTAAGAATGGTTGTGTTGAAGCTAGAAATTGTTGAGATTCTCTTGTCTAAGAAATTCAGAGGAGATTCTCAGGAATGAGTCTCCTGTATTAAAAAGTAAGCAGTGATAACCAAATTAAATTAGTCTAGGAGCTATATCCAAATCCACATGCCCATTCCTCTTCAGTGTTTGCTTTCTGAGGGATACAATGTCTTGACATCTCTCTGTGAGAAATAAAGAGACCTCCCTCACACATTCTGCCCTAAATATGAGATCTGGGATTTTGCCAGCTTCTCAATCACTTCCTGATGACTCTCAATGCTGAATTGGCATTTCTTTGGCCTTGGGAAGGGATCAGAGAGAGGATTGGCTTCTTTCCAAAAGAGACCTAGGAGCAGAAGGGGGGAGGAGTGGATGCTCCCTTAGCAAAGAATTTTTAAGACAATGAATCTTTTCTCTATGGCATTTTAGGCTCTTTCCCTCATTCTTTCAAAAGCATGGTCTGATCTGTGAGTGGTAGCTTTCTACCCCTGATTTTATGCACATGGTCAATTAAGTTGAGCAAATTCAGGACACACCAGAAAGAGAGAACATTAATACAGAAGGCCATGCCAACTGTCATCTCATTCAATGCACCTGGACCCAAGGGAGGATAGATGGGGAAACTAGATGTGCTATTCCCTCAGCTATTCCAAGGTCTTGTGAGTGTCTCACTGTGTGAGTATCTCCTCATACCAATGGGATCTCTAATGCTTAACATTATTTTTTATGCCTCTTAAATGTGAGCCAATCTCAGTTCTTCACCTGATGTACAAGCAAAACAGAATCCTAACTAAGAGAATTTTGAGGAGCAATTTTGACTATACACAATCCTTATCTACTACTTAAATCCTCCATGAGTGATGCTTCCATTATTCTCTATCCAAACTCAAGTAGTTATTGACCACAGTGCACCAATGAACAGAAAATAACATCAACTCTTAACAACTCTTTTCTAGCTGAAAAAACATTTGAGACCATGTAGTCTGGTCTTAACTGCTTGGCTTGATAAAGGGAGACACCAAAGTCATGGAAGTGTCTTGCCCAAGGTCCCTCTTACAGAACTGAGGTGAAATTTTAGCCTCTGGTGCTATTGCTGTATTTGAGAAAAAAAAGCACTTTGTATTTCCTTTATATGAGGCCAGACTTCAACTCTGCTCTGTGGTATCTATAGTAGATTACAAACAATTACCAAATTTGGAATGATCACCATCAACTGATAACAATGAAAAGAAAAATCAAGCTCCTATCAAAGTACCATATGATATATATTCTTCCATATAAGTCTAAAAGACCCTTCCCCTGACAATGATGAGTCCTTGAAGACATAGTGCTATACTCTAGAGGGTAAATTCAAAATCAATCAATATGTACTGATCACCTATTTCCTCATCTACTATATACAAAATATGATGTGGGCTCATGTAATGGAAACATAGCAACATAAAACAAGATCTCTGCTCTTGTAGGGCAGAAATTGGGTAAAATACATACTTATGTGTGTATATATTCATATATATGAAATGAAAATGAACAATAAAAACTATGATAAGTGCTGGAGGAAATCAAGAGAAAAAGATGTTATTGTGGGTTGCAAGAGCATTTCTTAAAGAAGAAAAACTTCAGATCTGTTAAGATAGAATAGGACAGGATAGAGCAGGATGAGAAGAGAGAATGGTATGGGCAGAGATGAGGAGATGGCAATGTATGTGGCAGATTTAAGAATAGTGTACAGGGGCACCTGGGTGGCTCAGTGGGTTAAGCTGCTGCCTTCGGCTCAGGTCATGATCTCGGGGTCCTGGGATCGAGTCCCACATTGGGCTCTCTGCTCAGCGGGGAGCCTGCTTCCCTCTCTCTCTGCCTGCCTCTCTGCCTACTTGTGATCTCTCTCCATCAAATAAATAAATAAAATCTTAAAAAAAAAAAAGAATAGTGTACAATGTGGCTAAAGTGGAGGGTCTTGTAAGAGATCATGAAATATGGGAATTTGAAATACCTGGTGAATTTTAAAGCCCTATAAGTAATAGAGATTCATTTAGGGTTTATCTACAACTGCGTTTTGAGAACATACATATGATTTCAGAATACGGAGTAGATCAGAAGCAAAAGAGAAAAGGTGTGAAGGAATGATTGGGAAGTTATTGCAATAGGATAGCCTGAAAGGATAGAAAACTAAAGGAAGGTGGTGAACATGTGAACAAAAAGAATGAGAAGGATGTGACAAATGGACAGATTTAGGTTCTGGTTGGTACATGAATGACTAGGAAGAATATAAACATAACCATCCTTTTGCTATTCTGATAGCAAGAATGGAATCATTCAGTGAGGGGGCTGTTTTGGGAAACAGAGGCAAAAGTTTATATAAAGCATACTAAGGTTTAGGCAATGGTAGGACATACTAATGAAATGGCCTATGGTGAGGGAAATGTCTGAGATTGGAGTTCAGAAGATGAGTCAGGAGTAAATGTTGTATTGAGAGTTACTTGCAGAGAGGTGAGGACTGAAGTGGCGTGGTTTGCTAAAGATGAGAAAGATCGGAGGAACACCAAACATGACCTCACACTAAAAGAAGCATATGCTGCTCTTGTTCCCTATTTATGACCATCCTGCATATGAGCCTTAGCCCTCACTATTCAGTTCCAGCCTCCAAACCAAGTATAACAGCATTAAATCACCTGGGAGTTTTGTGAAACTACCAATGCCTGGGGCCCACCCCCAGATATTCTGATTTAATTGGTCTGGGGTCCAGGCATTTGGAATTCTCCCAAAGTTCCCTGTGTGGTTGACAGTACTGTAGCTTTTTTAAGAAGTGGAGCCTTCATCTTTTAGAGATACAAAATGAAATATTCATAGGTGAAATGTTATTTTGCCTGGGATTTACTTCAAAATAATGAAGCAGGTGCAGGGAATGGGTAAGGTATAGAAGAAACAAGATTGGTCATGAGTTGATAACAGTTGAAGCCAAGTGATGAGTACATGGGGGTTCATTGTATTTCTTTCCTACTTTCATATATGTTTGAAAGTTTATGTAATAAAAACTTTTTAAAAAAATAAATATACAATCTTTGTAGGCAGTTCCACAGTATACCACATTAAGGACCCCTGGGACACAAAGTTCTTTGTAAGTAGACTCTTCTCTTGGATCCTCAACTCCACTAGCTCTCATTGTCAGACTGCCATGAAGACCCTCTCGCAGGCTGGGACTAAATCAGTGGGGAGGAAAAACAAGTAGCAAAGCTGGATCCAGCAAGCAGAGAAGGTCAAATCAGGCACCAATGATGGAATATCCAGTTGCAGGACTATTCCATGACTCTGGGATCCCTAAATGACAGGAAGCTCAGAAGGACAATCTCAATGGAAGGGCTGTTAGGGACTGAAAGCTGTAGTCACATGACAAACTTGGATTACAGCCTTTGGAAGCACAAAGTTCTGATGGAAATTATGGAGAAACTGAAGCCCCCTCAACCTATACCACCAAGTCACCCTCCTGGTACAACCAATAGGACTAAGGAAGAGGAAGACAATCAAAGTCAAAGTGGACTGAGACCAGGGCCCTTGGCAGAATTCTCACTCTTGCCCTGCTGCTTCTCCAGCTGACCTTTGGATGCAGGAGCAGCAGCACCCAGCACACAGACAGGGGGACTTATAGCCTCTGAGAAGTCCTGCTGCCAACACCTAAAGGGGGTGTCCCTAACAACCACCTGGAATAGACCAATAAAAAAGGAAAGATGGGGTAGAAATAGATTCAACAGGTACAGCAATGGTGGAATTCAAAGATCTTTTTAACTTGCTGGATGTTGGGAGGTGGTTAGAGAGTGGGAGCACTGAAAGATGGCTCTGCAATCTGGACTCTCAGTTACTGGGTGGTCTTCCCATGGGCAGTGTGTGCTCCAAGGTCACAGGGTTGCACTGAGCTGCTCACCCAGGGATAGCCTGCGTGAATCTACTAGAAACAACTCAGGAAGATATAATGGGATTGGAGATCTCCACTGTGCGGGTCAAAGAACTAGAGCAGGGAATTTGCTTCACAAATATCAAAGACTCTTAGGACAGTCACCACATCATCATCATCATCATCATATCCAAATACTGCACTTTAGCACACGAAAAATACACTAACAGATGTTCTGTCAATGTTAGTTCCATTCACACTATAAAGTGCTTTCCCAAACATAGGCATTGTCCCATTAAAGTCACAACCACCACTTAAGGGAGATAAATGGATAGTGTTAACTCCATCTTAAAACTTATGAAACTGGATGCCTGGGTGGCTCAGTGGGTTAAGCCTCTGCCTTCGGCTCAGGTCATGATCTCAGGGTCCTGGGATCAAACCCCACATTGGGCTCTCTGCTCAGCAGGGAGCCTGCTTCCCCTTCTCTCTCTGCCTGCCTCTCTGCCTACTTGTGACCTCTCCCTCTCTCTGTCAAATAAATAAATAAAATCTTTAAAAACAAAAAAGAATAGAAATTATGAAACTAAGGTCCTCACCTAATTAAGTGATTATCACAAACCTAGTAAGGGTTTTGGGTTATAATTTAAGTCTTCTACTGTCTCACAATTTGGAAAGCCAGCAAAGAGAGTTTTCTCCAACATTCAGGACCAAAGCACCAGGGATCAGTTCCTGAGAAATAATAATCAGAGCATATAAATTCAAGTAAGCAGCTCCAAGGGGATCAGTAAATAGTGGATTATTTAAACACTGACACATTGCTTGTCAGCTGACAACAAAACCGAGGGTGAGAAGCCCTGAAAGGAGACAATCTAAGGGGGGGGGGGAGGAGAGGGAACAATATGGTAAATGTAATTAAATTTTTTTAAGGATGTATTTATTTATTAGACAGAGAGAAAGAGAGAGAGAGAGAGATGCAGAAAGTGAGGGAGAGAAAGTCTTAAGCAGATTCCCTGCTAAGCCAAACTCGAAGATCAATCTCAGGACCCTGAGATCACAACCTAAGCCAAAACCAAGAGTTGGATGCTTAACTGATTCCTCCATCTTAAATTATAGGTGCCCCTATAATTAAGTTTTTTTAAAAAAGCATATTTTTGAACTCAGATAATTTATATTTATACAACATTTTATTTAAATATATTTGCTATTACATTATTCCCTGTTCTTTATTTAACTTGTTGATAATGAAATTGAAATGAAATAATTTCTATGCCATTACTACAGGTATAGAAGGCCTTTTGTCTCTGAAGTTAATTGGTACCTGAAAAGGTTTTAAGTCCCCTTAATGTAGTGGGGGATAGAAGCTTCTATTATGACTCCAACCTAATAAAACAATGATAATGAAAATAAGTGTTATAGTATATTTAACAAAATTGGGGTCATAATTGCAACTAGTTGCTAGGTCTTAGAAGGAACAAAGAATGAATCAAGTATTTATTGGTTTGTTTGGATTTTATGTAAATTTTTAAATCAAACTAACAGTAACGTGGTATTCACTTTATACATATGCAGAAAATCCTAGGAAACATCATTTTCACAAATAGACCTAAGAGCTTCAGAAATGTTTTCAAGAAAATAAATTGATATTTCAATGATTCTGTTTTGAATATACACAGCGAAGCCATCCCTCTCTACTTTGTAACTGTCAGCCCCAACAAATCCTTCATTTGTCAATGATTTTACGTATGGCTGAAATAGTTCTCTAACATCACTTTTATCGACTTCATGAAATCTTGCACTTTTTGCATAATTTCCCATTTCCCTCCTGCAGTCCATTTCCCTGGTGTTTGCATTTTATTGTCAGATGTTTACCACCTCAGAAACCTAGCAAGAGCCATCAGACAAGGGTGCTGATGCCATGAGCAGAGATAGAAACAAATATTGAGTGGAGGCTAATTTTATAGAGGTCAATTTATTAATGTTTTATGATACAATAACCCACTCAAAACTACTAAAGAAATTTAGATATTGAAAACTCAGAGGATAAAAGTCTCCTGTAATGACTTTTTCTTACATCTGCATGGTAAATGTGGAATGATATAGTCGGTGTCTGGAGAATCTAAGTAAACTAAGCCCAAAGGCCCTTTCCACGGGAAATCATAACTTATCACCTGGGGCAGCACTTCAGGTAAACTCATTACAGGTATGCTCCATAAGCTCAGTAAGGAAATCCCTAACACCCAAATCACATGAGAAACATCACAGTCACAATGTCGACCTGAACTCTTCATGCTTTCTCTACCTCAGGAGAGCAATACTGTTCCTTGGGCCTGCTTTGGTTGCCTCTCCTCCTAGAGCTGTCCCGTGAGGGCACAAAACCCCGCCTCTCTTAGGAGTAAGGCAAAGAGTGAAAATGGTAGCTCACAGGAACTAGCAGATCAAAGGAAGAAAAGCCACTAGACTCATCTGCTATGATCCATAAATAGAGACAGTTTTACATGTGTGTCTCTGGAAGGCATGCGAGGAAAGGAATGTACGTCCTAAGATAAGGCCGGTCCCATTAGCAATGCCGCTGGTATTCATGACAACCAGAGATGTCAATAGAATTAGAGCTCCAAACTTTGAGGTCAGGAAGCAATTACTTGGATAAGGGTCTTCCTTTTGGCCACCGCATCAGCAATAGACTCTCCTGTGACTTCTTTACTCAAGAAAAGATTCTGGTTCAATGAGTCATCTTCTTTCTAGGCCAAGAAATAAAATTTCTGAAATCCTTAGGGTAACACTTTGGAGAAGTGGTTCAAAACTGAAAATTTGAGATTCCAGACAATCACATTCTCTGCAAGGCTCACTGAGACCAAATTTTCTGCTTGATAAATATGATAAGGGCTTTAAATAGACAGTGCTCTGGAGGTAATGAAATCTCTCGCATTCATATGTAGCATTTCTAGTTGATTCCAAAAATGGCAAGGAGGCAAAAACAAGAGTCTCTTTCCAGGACACGTAGATCTGGGGAGAAGCCTGCCCAATGTTGTATATATGTAAACTAAGTTTGGGTCCCTAAACGCTAGGTGACATTGTCATGAGAAGAACAAAGTAGTATCTACTGACAGTGAAAGGAATGAGACAAGTTCCAAGTGGGATAGGTACCAGCATGTTGAGGCAAGTCAGGAAAAACTGAAAAAAAAAAGTAAAAAAGTGAGAATCTGTGTTAAAAAAGTAATGACTACCTGCAGGAACACACAGAGTGGGAGTCCACTAACCACATCACCGATTTACCTGCACAGACTCTGGGAAGAATAAATAAGCACATGTAATACTGGATCATCATTGACTGAGTCTGCCACAATCCACCCTTCTTGTCACCAGATAGTTCTTTGTTTCCTTCTTCCCACACAGAATACACTAGACTCCTCCCCAAACGAGACAAGCCAACATTGTATCCAGCCACCACATCCAACTCAAAGTTCATCTTTCTGGGTAATGTCCAGTTGTCTCTCCATCAGATTCAGTTAGATGTGACTTTTCAGGCTCCAAAGTCTTGATCTAAAAAGAGACATGTTATCTACTCCCTCTCCACATATATGCACATGCATACACATCTACCTATGAGGGTAGGTATAAATACTTCCCTTTGGAAGGAGAAGAATGGGGGAAACAGAGCAGCCACTGAACTGTAGCAATTCTGGAATTCAGCCAGGTGACCGGGAAAACCTCCCACTCTGGGAATGGGAGGTTCCCACATTAGGATATATGAAATTCTACTCTCCCAGGAAAGTTGCTTTTTTCATTGCTCTCCATAGCTCTGAAATTTATTCTCCAGAAGATTCTTTCTTTCCCTTTTTCTTGGGCCACATCTGAAGTGAACTTTGAGGAACTTGGACCGCTGGGTGACTTCTCTGCTTTCTCATCTTGCTTCCTACACATTGACTATCAGGGCCACCACCCCAGGTTGTTTTAACTTCTGAATATTCAGATACTCTTTCCTGGTTGCTTTAGTTATATAGTTCTCTAAAAACTCTCTCTCTTCTTTAAATACTAGGCACCCTCAAAGGACTTCTCAGCCTGTGGTCCTCAGATCTGTTTTATTTTGCTTCCCTACCTCCATGCCTCTTTCTCTCACCTTCATGGTGGCTACTGAAATTAGGCTATTAGACATGAATGAGAAGGCTACATATTGACCAGTGTTTGCTTTGAGGCATATTAATCGAAGGAGAGGCATTTTTCCCCTCAAGGTCTTTTTAAAATACCACCTCTTACTGTTTGGGTTCTAGAAACAAACAAATCTTACAAATTCTTAAGCCCTGAGCTTTGAATTCTCCCTGTACATTTTTTTTCTGCTTTATGAGCTACTTCTATACTTAGTTCATATCTTTCTTGTAATATCTTGCCAAACATAATCAATAATAAAACACAATAGTAAGGTCCTATTCCTCACTCTCTTCTGATAGCTCTACAAGTTCATTAGGCACATGTCTGCCTGTCTAGCTTTTAGAAGCAACAGTTTATCTAAATATTGTGTCACAACATAAGGGATCATCATCTTTCCAAGTTCCAATGTTAGTTTACTCACAACCCACCCGTGATGACTAAAGCAATGGCATGTCTTTAAGGTTTTTCTAATGGGGGGTGCCTGGGTGGCTCAGTGGGTTAAAGTCTCTGCCTTTGGCTCAGGTCATGATCCCAGGGTCCTGGGATCGAGCACCGCACTGGGCTCTCTGCTCAGTGGGAAGCCTGCTTCTCTTCCTCTCTCTCTGCCTACTTGTGATCTCTGTCAAATAAATAAATAAATAAAAATTTAAAAAAAAAAGGGCTTTCTAATGACAGCACCCTGCTTCAAGATAGTAGTTTCTACACAAGTCACCGCCACAGATCAATCCCCAAATCCCAGTGACTCAACTCAATGAAAATTCATATTTGTTTACATAAAGTCTGATGCAAAACAATCAGAAGCTCCTTTCCATTTTTGACTAGAGCCTGATCAACCAAGGGCCAGAGTACAAAGTCTAAGTACTGAACTTATAAAGGCATGGGCCAGTTCCCTGGCACACAGTGACAATCCAGAGGCAGAAGTCCAGCCTCAATGAACATAGGCACCTTCTGTCTCTTCATGCCACCTATATGGAGGCAGCATATGCTTTTGTACCTAATCTTTTTAAAGTATTGGTTTGTAAGCTTTTGTGGGCCATAGATAGAGTGACCAACTACCTCAGTTTACACAGACTTGGAGGGTTCCCAGGACATGAAACTTTCTGTGCTGAAACTAGGAGAATCCCAGGCAAACTGGGACAAGTTGGTCACCCTAGTCATTGTTCTCTTAAAAAAGCAGATAAAAACAAAAAGGTACCCATGTCTGTAGAATCTGCCTTGGAAGTCATATAAGGCATCTTCTTCATCTTCCTTCCACTGTGAACTGACATGGCCTACTTTCCAAAAGAAGACACAAGCTCCTGGACAAACAGCCTGGCCCACATTTTCATGTGACTCTGATTAAGTATGAAAGCTTTGTTGGCTTTTAAAATTTTAAATGTGTGCAGCCCCCTTCCCCAATACAAAGCTTATAGATAAAGTCATAACAGTATTCAAAGAAGGAAATATTTAATGGGACATCCATAGGCAAAACTTCTCTCTCCTAAAAGACAACAAGGTCATGATCACTGCAATCAGCAAGAGTTGGTTGTAAGCCTGAAGAAAGACCCGCTTGGGGCCCTGGAGTTATGATGGAGGAGGTCAATTTTCAAAATAAACGTTCATTATATTTTACCCTTTGAAGAAAAATGCTGCTTGGCCTTAAACAAATTAAGAGTGCTCAGGCTTTTTATTTGAGGCATTTTTTTAGTTGAATATTATTAAAAATAATTACAGGCTGTGGATTTAATCTAAAACACAATCAGCACCCCCAAAGTCCCCTACAGTGAGTTAAAGCATCCTCCTTCTCAAAATTCAAAATTAAGTGGAAATTCAGATTAGTTTTGATTTATAACCACATTATGAACTATTTAATATTTTCAAGAAGTCATTCCCTGTGCCCATATTAAATTAATTTACAACAGAATATTATATAATTTATATATGCATACATGTAATAAATTACAGCCTGACTATATAATTCTACATGTATAATTAATTACATTAACCATCTACATTTTAAGCCTACAATTAGATAACCCTAAAAGACAACCCCGTTAGCATTTTTTAATAAATACTTGTGTTTGGAGCTGTTTAACAGAGCACCTGATAGCTGATAGAGCAGTGTTAACATCTGTTCCATTATTTCCAGAGGACGTTGGTTGAACGCAATACTATTCACATAAAATATGCATTTGTTCTTGACTGTCAAGTACCTCTATTATTTTATTAAAAAGTCAAAAAAGAATATAATCAGACTTCATAATTTATGTGTGACATTTTCATTACAGAAAACTTTATGCAAAATTGAATTCTAAAATTTAATTTCCTGTGATGTTTAAATTACTTACTATCTGGCTCCTCTCCAAACAGCACGATCTCTGAAGGCCCCATATGAATTCTATTAAGGATACATTTTGCTGCTGCCAGAATATGCAGGGTATTTTTCTAAGTAACTCTAAGAATATGCTTCTTAAATATATTTTGTGCCAGTTTAAATAGTTTTTCTCACGCAGGAAAGAAAGGCAGGAACTTTTCTTTCTTTTTTTAAAAAAAACCACAGACAGATTTTCTCTGCTTCCCTCCTTCCCACCATGCCTGTGACCTCTTCTTCCTGATACTTTAACCCAAAAGCAGCCAGGCTGGTCCAATCTTGACAGTTAGGGCTCACTCTATCACAGGACAATAACCAGGTACCCTCTGCTTTCTTTTTCTTTCAGGCAGTGCCGAAAAAGAGGCTTTATCCAGAGTAGAGTCTGCAGTAGGGAATTCTGACCCCTCCGTCTTTGTTGCCCACTTAAT
The DNA here is from genome assembly GCF_964662115.1 of Mustela nivalis. Taxonomy (NCBI): domain Eukaryota; kingdom Metazoa; phylum Chordata; class Mammalia; order Carnivora; family Mustelidae; genus Mustela; species Mustela nivalis. Next base: position 81,425,704 of record NC_139020.1, read on the forward strand.
GTGATGGTAGGCCACTCCCCCCAACATTCCCTGTTGCTGCTACATCAACGGGAGCAACCTGACTTGGCACAATCATTCCCAAGGTGCTTTGAGAGACCTGAAAATGCCATTGCACCTCACAGCTGCCAGGGGAAATAGGACTGCTAACAATGAACAATAATTTAAATAATGAGTCTTTGAGGGAAGGAGGTTACCATAAGGAAAGTTACCTTCATGTACTCTCTGGGAGAGAACAGATTTCCAAAATGGCATTTTAAAGGAGGAAAACGTGGAACTGTCGGCAGTGAGGGGGAAGAGAAAACGTGTACAGTTGTCAATCAGCCAAGGTGTAGCAGGATTCCCTGCTTAAGGCTGCCCCACAAAGCCAACCAACAATCCTAGGATTCATCCCTTCCACCAAAGGGAGCCTCCATGGCCAGGCACCATCTGGTGGGCTTGCAATACAACAACAAACAAGGCGGGATTCCTGCCTTAAAGAGTTCATAGTTCAATAGAAAGGTAGCCTCTCACAATAACACAAAAGTCTACGTTCTACAAAGTGATTTAACATGTTGTTTCATTTCATGGTCACTTTCCTGTGAGGCAGGGGCCAGGCTTAACTCTATCTAATGAATGATGGAACTAAGCACTACTTGAGTGAATTTCCAGAGGGCACACCATAAGTCAGTGTCCAGGTCTCCTAGAGCCCAGGGGATCAGCTTTACTCAAATTTAAGGTGGGCTTCAGTGGAGGAAACCATGAAGCTGTGATGTATATTCACCCTGATACTGGATGTAAAGGACAACCAGCTGGTGCTCTCACTCCAGCACCTCTCCACGGCCTTCTGCCGTGGCACAGCAGGAAATTCAATTGAGATACTCATCCTTACAGTTCTCCCCATTCGTCTGCTGCTGCAAATGTCTATCTAGTCTGATCTGGGGGCATCTTGAGGAGATCACTTCACCACTCTCTTTCCCCCAGGCTATTACGGCTCCCCCACACACATGCTACCTGAAACTCCACTGCTGTCTGTCCTTCTTTCCTTTTTCGGCCCTCTTCTTTAGAAGATTACTCTAGCAGAACTAATAGAATTGAGCCATAATGAGTTAGTGAGATTCTACAAGGGAAGAATTCATCAGATGCCTTTTTCTCAACCACCCAACATTGAGAACCATTAATAAGACATTGCATACATTCCACCAGAGTTTGGGGAAATGTCTCCAGGGTAGTTGCTGCATCCCAATCTGCTCCCTTCCCACTAACAGTCCTTTCCTTTTAGACCTAGCTTTCCCATCTGGTCTCTCCCAAACATTGCCTTTAACTTCCCAGTCTGAGCTCTGCTCAGGCCTGCATTTGTTGCAACCAATCTACCTAGTTGTAAATACTTCTGGCCCAGACCTACCACCCAGTACCCTGAGGAACCAAAGGGAGGGAAACTTGTTGTAAGGTAGGTCAGAGAAAGACTCTGGGGTAAGTGGTGCTTAGTGCATGGGCACCATGCCTAGACTCATGGGCCCTGGGCAAATGATCCATGGTGTGAGTGGGAAAGGAAGGGAAGAAGGGGAAGGAAGAGAGAAATTAGATGTTTCCGGACTTGGCCTCCCTACAAAGTCAACCCACCCATGCTTTTGCCTTAGCAACACGGGAATTTGGAGGAAGGCTCTTCCAAAAGGCAATATAGGGAATATATTTGGCAGACTAACTGACAGATGCTTATAGGTGCTCAAGAAATAAAATGGATCAATAATAATAATAATGTGCAAGTATCTTGAGATCAGTTGCTCCTCAGTTTGATAAGAATTTGCACCTGTGTTTGCCAAATGCCTGGAAGAGGATAAGAAGATGAAGAGAGGCAAAAGTAAGTATTACAGAGAGACAGCCCCTCTATGTAAAGATGTGGAGGCATCACATGAAATAGTGATGGTATGTAGGGGAACTCCAAGTAGCTCAGGCTAGTTATATCAGAAAATCTCAAGTGTCAAAACACAAAGTAGAAGTGGCAAAGAGAGAGGCTAGAGAGTCCTTCAGACGACATTATTTTGGTAAGGGGAAAACGTTAGCCTTTAGCAGCATAGAGCAAAAAGAAAGATAACACTGTCTAGTAAACAAGAATTACTACCCAATCATAACCAAAAGCCCAGCAGGCTAAATTAAGTGGATGTGGTCACTCAGCAGGACTTACACCCTTCTTGAAGACTAGTCATTCACCTTGGCTTGGCTCACACATTACATCCTCTGGGAAATTTCCCCTCACCTATTTGGATGGACTCCATTGTGGCTAGTGCAGCCTCTTGGACCTGTCTCTGCCATAGCACATACACCGAATCTTCATGATTGATGGGCTGGCTTGGCCACCCCACTGCCACAGTCACCATAAGAGTAGAACAGGTGACGGGCTGGCAGTAGGTGCTCAGTCAGCATTTACCAAAGAAACTCTCCTTGACCTCACCACTGTCCTGTACTAGCCAGGATGTGTTCTCTGCCTCACAGCACAACTCCTTGAAAAGAGCTGTCCATACTCACTACCTCCACTTCTCATTCCACTTTGTGCTCATGCTCACTTGAAACCACTTCAGTAAGGCTCTCTCCTCTCCTCTATAATGCAACTGTTTTTGTCAAGTGCCCTCCACAATGACTTCCACACTGCCAAGTTCAGTGGGGCTTTATCAGTGTTTCTCTTACTCCTAGCAACACATTGGGTTATTTCTACCCCCTTGAACATCTTCTCTTAGCTTATGCAACACCTTTCTCTCCGGTTCTCCTACCACACTCAGCAGCTCTTCTGAGGCCCCCACTTCTCCTTCATCACTTTAACTTGTTAGTGTCAGGTTTGCATTAATTGCAGAGTGCCCTAAGGCAAAAGCCTTGGACTTCTCTATCTTTCCTCATTCCCCAGGTGACTTTCCCATGACTTGAAATATCCTTCTTTATGTCAGCAGCCCCAAAATCGGTATGTCTAGCCTCAAACTTTCCCTGGATTCCAAGCTACTTTTTCCAACTTCCTATTCAACATCTTTACTTGGAAGACTATTGAAGATCTCAAACTGAACATGTCCAAACCCAGACAATATGTACACACACACAAACACACATGTTGTTCTTCATAACCCCCATCTCAATACATGGCATTTACATTTGGCCAGATGCTTAGGCTGAACACCTAGCAACATCCTTTGCTCCTTTCCTTCTCACACACCCACATCTAATTCATCAGTAAACCCTATCAGCTCTACCTTTAAAATATATCCAGAATCCAAGAACCTCCACCAAGTCACAAAATAAACTGCCCTCATGTCTCATGTGTGTTATTGCAATTGCTTCCTATCAGCTCCATCCATAGCCTTACACTCCTAACCCCACACAATAGCGAGAAGGAACATTTTAAAACATCAGAAAAATCATGTGGCTTATTGCTCAAAGCCTCCCAAAGGTGCATTCTCCTCCTCTCTAACCAAACCTTCAACCAGTCTCCCTCCTTTGTCCCCTCTAAGCCCCCCTCAGACTCCCTTCCTGTTCCTCAGTGTACCAAGGATGCACTCTCCTTAATGCCTCCTACCTCACCATTTCCTCTGCCTGTAATACTCTTACCTCAAATAGCCAAGGATGCATTTCCTTACTTCCTTCAAGCCTCTGCTTAAATGTCACCTCTTCAGAGAGACATTCCCTGATCTTTGTCAGATATCTTCTCTCATCCCTTTCTATTTCCTTTATTTTGCTTTGGTCTTTTCTGTAGTACTTATCACAACCTGAAATATTTGTTTCTTTTTAAAAAACTGTTTATCTCTCTCCATGACAACAAGGATTTTGCTGTTCTGTTCACTACTGAATCCTCAACATGTAAAATGTGATAAATGTATGAATGAAAGAAAGAATGGAAAAGGAACATTGACGTCTTTAAACAAACTAGAAAGACACTAACATATCTTGAAAGAAGTTGCTGTGGCCAATGTCGAAGAGGTTATTGCCTATGTTGTCCTCCAGGATTTTGATAGATTCCTGCCTCACATTAAGGTCTTTTATCCATTTTGAGTTTATCTTTGCATATGGAGGAAAAGAATGGTTGAGTGTCATTCTTCTACACATAGTTGTCCAATTTTTCCAGCACCATTTACTAAAGAGACTGTCTTTTTTACAATGTTTATTTTTTCCTGCTTTGTCAAAGATTATATCTGACCATAGAGTTGGCCACTGCAACTTCTTTCAAGATATGTCCCCAAAGGCAAAGGAAACAAAAGCGAAAATGAACTTTTGGGACTTCATCAAGATCAAAAGTTTCTGCACAGCAAAGGAAACAGTCAACAAAACAAAGAGGCAACCCCCGGAATGGGAGAAGATATTCGCAAATGACACTACAGACAAAGGGCTGATATCTAAGATCTATAAAGAACTCCTCAAACTCAACACACACAAAACAGATAATCATGTCAAAAAATGGGCAGAAGACATGAACAGACACTTCTCCAAAGAAGACATATAAATGGCTAACAGACACGTGAAAAAATGTTAATCATCACTAGCCATCCGGGAGATTCAAATCAAAACCACCTTGAGATACTACCTTACACCAGTTAGAATGGCCAAAATCATTAAGACAGGAAACAAGTGTAGAGAGGATGTGGAGAAAGGGGAAACCTCTTACACTGTTGGTGGAAATGCAAGTTGGTGCAGCCACTTTGGAAAACAGTGTGGAGATTCCTTAAGAAATTAAAAATAGAGCTACCCTATGACCTTGAAATTGCACTACTGGGTATTTACCCTGAAGATACAGATGTCGTGAAAAATAGAGCCACCTGTACCCCAATGTTCATAGCAGCAATGGCCACAGTTGCCAAACTGTGGAAAGAACCAGGATGCCCTTCAACAGACAAATGGATAAAGAATGGTCCATATATACAATGGAGTATTATGCAGCCATCAGAAAGGATGAATACCCAACTTTTATGTCAACATGGACAGGACTGGAAGAGATTATGCTGAGTGAAACAAGTCAAGCAGAGAAAGTCAAGTATCATATGCTTTCACTGACTTGTGGAGCATAAGGAATAACACGGAGGACATGGGGAGTTGGAGAGGAGAAGTGAGATGGGGGAAATTGGAGGGCGAGACAAACCATGAGAAACTGTGGACTTTGAGAAACAAACTGAGGGTTTAGGAAGGGGGGGGAGTCGGGAGTTGGGTGAGCCTGCTGGTGGGTATTATGGAGGGGCTCGTATTGCATGGAGCACTGGGTGTGGTACATAAACAATGAATTTTGGAACACTGAAAAGAAATAAAATGAAAAAAAAGATACTAACACAATACAAGGGCTTCATTTCAGAAATGTGAAAGACGGCTTCCTTAATAAACCTGTGTGAATTTTTGTTGTGGTGGTGGTAGTGGTTTCTTTTGTTTTGAATCTTTGTTCTGAACTCAGAACCACTGACTATTTAACCCTGCCAGCAAATATGACTTTCCCCTACTGGTACTGGATCACTATGGTAGCTTCAACCAGGAAATGAAATCTTAATCATAGCATCTGCCTTGCACCCTTCACTTACAAGCCCACAAATGAAAATCCAGCTAGGCAATCTCATTTCACTAAAGTATGGTTGGACCCAATAACTGGAAGCTGGTGCTCACAGCACATTGTTCTGCCCAATGCTGCTTAATCTTGACAAGCCTCAAGGTTTATAGCACCCTAACCTTTAACTTAAACAGAAAAGCATGAGCTGGCTACTTACTTACCAACCCATAAGCATTTGTGTTATATAAGTCTACCTGGGGGCTTTTCAGTGTTACTACCTCAGTTCCTTGCCAGGCTAAAGGTTTTTTAAATCGTTTGGGATCAATGGTTATCACTGTCATTACTGGTTTACAACCTAATGGCACTTAACGTTGATGGAGAGAAAAAAGGGGACACGTCACCTTGGATCCAGCTTGACTTACCCATGAACACATGAATAGGGAGGTAAGAGGGAAGACAGGCAGTTTTCTTCATTTCCCAGAGATCTGGGAAGGAAGGACCTCAGAACCTTATGGACTTGGAGGAACAGCACTCAATCAGATGGCCATATGTCAACAACAGCCCAAGAGCATCTCAAAGCTCCTGACCTGCTTCCTGTTCCAACCTGAGGGGGCTTCAGTGTGATTTCCAGGTACCTGACTGGGGCCAGGCGATCCAAATGTTGAGCCCTGTGAAAAACGATTAACATTCCAGAGGGAATGTGTTACCCACAAGAAAGTCCACTTCCAGGAGCACCTGGCCACCGAGCCAGGTGCAGGTTGGTCCCCAAGACCTCAAGGAGTCACTTGCAGATCAGATATCAACAGGTGAAAGCAGCAGTCACCAGAGCAAACATTTTATTGATGGAATTGGTTTTACAAATTACCTTCAAAACACACTAAAGTGAAATATTAAATTCCCATTCTTCAGCAAACTCCTTCTGGATTTGAAAGAAGGAAAAGGAAAACACCACTTTTCCTAATAGCTATATCCGTGCTATAGTAGTACCTACTCAAAAGTAAGTTGAGGGTTCTCAGGATCAACTATTGTGAAGATTGTCTAGACAGATGCAATCTAAATGATTAAGTAGTTTGATAAAGTAAAATCAAAAAGTGATTACTTCAGGCTGACAGAACCAAGAAAACATTTAGAGGCTGGTTCCTAATGTGCTAGAAATTTCTCTTAATAAATTAAATAATAATCAGGGATGTCTTAGAAGCCACAACACTACCAGTATCTTCCAACATTCACATCCTGATAGTAATTTGGGGTTAAGGGTACTCCCCTTGATCTCAGAGGGAGCAACTCTCCCCAGATAGGCTTGAGACCTCTAATGATAGGCTAGAAACAATGGCCCTCAACTCTGGATGTACATTAGAATGAACAATTACACACATCCCAGTCTCTACAAATGGGGTTCAGGCAATGGTATTTGTAAAGATCCCCTTGACGATTCAGTAAAACCAGGGATAAGTAACACTGCACTAAAAGAAGAGAATAGGGCTCATTTATCTAGGGCTTCTCAAATCTGTCTGTTAATAAGAATCACTGGGTAACTCATGTTCCACATACAGACTATAGAAAACCTTCCCTGGAGAGTCTGACTCAGCAGGACTGGGACAGAACCCTGGAATCTGTATGTATATACAAATACCCTACAGGATTTTTTTGAGCAGGCAAATTTGTGAAACCTTAATTTAAAACACCTCCTCATTTTATAGGGCAGTCTGGTGTGATTCTTAATTAAAAGCTCCTCAGGAAGGGAATTACTCCCAATATACCAGGGTATTATCCTCACAGCCTCATATACACAGTAGGTGTTCAATAAATAATTTTTGAATGAATGAATGGAATAATGGAAAAAGCAGGAAATCTGATTTCAGGGTTTTTTTTATTTGGCCTCTTAAGGATCACATAAACTTGGATAAGACTCAAGACTTTGTTTCTCTAACTATTAAATGAAGATAAGAAGACTGACCTCACCTATCTCCAAAGGGATTAGATAAGAGACAGTAGTCCCCCATAGTCCACAGGGGATATGTTCCAAGACCTCAGTGGATACCTGAAATCACAGATTAATACTAGGACCTACATATACTATGTTTTCTCCTATGCATACGTACTTATGATAAAGTTAATTATAAATTAGGCACAGTAAGAGATGAACAAAAAATACTAATAATAAAATAGAACAATTATAACAATATACTGTAATAAAATGTATGTGAATGTGCTCTCTCACCCTCTCTTAAAATATCTTACTGTGCTGCATTCACCGTCCTTCTTCTAGTGATGATATAAGATGATAAAATGACTATATGATAAATTTAAGTGAGATAGTGGTGAATTAAAGTGATGTAGGCAATGTGTTATAACATTAGGCTACCATGGGGCACCTGGGTGGCTCAGTGGTTAAGCCTCTGCCTTCAGCTCAGGTCATGATCCCAGGGTCCTGGGATCGAGCCCCACATCGGGCTCTCTGCGCTGCAGGGAGCCTGCTTCCTCCTCTCTCTCTGCCTGCCTCTCTGCCTACTTGTGATCTCTGTCAGATAAATAAAGAAAAAAATCTTTAAAAAAAAAAAAACATTAGGCTACCATGGACCTTCTGATGTTATGTCAGAAGGAGGATTATCTGCTTCTGAACTATGGTTGACCATAAGTAACTGAAACCATGGAAAACAAAACCGTGGACAAGAGAAGTCTATTGTAGTGTTTTCAAATAATTTTCACCTAAAGATTCAGACATACATAAAGTATTGTCAATATAATGAAATTAAGGGGCAGAAGTGGAAACAACCCACTGCACAGAGTTAATGAATGGCAAAGGTAGAGCTAGACTGAATCTCCCTAACTCCCAGCCAAAGCTACTCATCACTTTGCCACTGGGCATGAAATTTTCTGGTAAGTGGCCCAGCTGAAGTACTTCACCCAAACTGGCATGGTGGTACTCTCTCTTCAGGAAGACACTTGGCATCAAGTCTCCATAGAGTCCATAGATCTAAGAATTCTGAGTTTCAGTCCTCTTGATGAGAAACCAAAAGCCAACCCAATGAAATATCAAGGTTCCTGCCTTTTCCTGCTACAGAAGTACATAAAAGGAGAAAACGCAGCCAAGCACCAGGTGCTGCCTGCATGTAGAGGGACCCAGCCATGAGACAGGGGGATAACAGAGGGGAGGGTGATTTGTGTGTTGAAGACTTGGTTATAGGGTCTTTTCAGAGACAATGTCTGAGATAACTACATGAAACAAATACACCATCTGAATGGTCAATGCAACTTCAAGTATTCTAATCAGTCTTTTTGTTTTTAGAAGAATCTTTCAATACACGTATACTAAATGTACATATACTATAAGCAGAGTCATGGGAAAATTGTTGCATTAATGACTTTGTTCTCTGGGGATGAGACCATGACTCTGTCCCAAAGATCCATTATTGCAGCCTTACTATGTTCTGAGACCAGCCGAGAAGTGGTTTTGGTTTTATCAGACACACCTCTTCTACTTTTTGAAGGGAGGGAAAAAAAAGTTACAAACCACAGAGTTAAGAACCAAGGTATTATGAGCCTATGGATTGGCCATGAACCTAGCAATATTATCACAAAGCCCTAAGAAGTCAGTGAAAAGCTGACACCTTTAAAAGGTAAGCCCACATTCTTTTAACCCAAAACATGGGGTAGACATGGATGCCGACCTAGCTCCTAAGAGTGATGACAGGAACATAATGTCAGTGCAGGGTAGACTTTGACAGGAGAATCCAGACAGCGCAAGCCATTCCACCTGCATTTCATGGGACTGTTGTACTGGCTAAGAGCTGGAAGCAGGCTGAGTTCATTTTTTCCCCCTTAATGATCCCATGTTATTTTTAGGGATGTTACTATGTCAAACTCAGGGAGAATGTAGTACTTGGAGATTTTTAAAAATATGCCCATGATCGCAAAATGCATTAGCTAATAATCAGAAGCTCTTTCTACTTCCGTTCTATTCCTTGGTTTCCATCTTGTACACAGGGAGGGTGTTGAAAAGCAACAGAAGGGGGCTGAGCAGTGGGAGCAGGACAATGTGGCCATCTCTCAAAGGAAAAGGCAGCAGAGCTCATCCCGAGTCAATGGCATGTCAAGCTATCATTTTGTTTCAAAGGTTTAGAATTTCTAGTGCATGATCCAAATAGGACTCTAATTATTTCATTTGGCTATTAGGTAAAATATCAACTTAAAATATGTGATCTTAACCTTTGCTTGCTTATTTGTCTCATTCTCTGGGGCAGAGATTAAGTTCTTTTGCCTAAGATAAATGGTCCTGGCTTCATGCCTCATGTTCTCTGTGCTCCAAGAAGTTTCCCCCCTTTTTTTTCCCTTGGTGATCCTTACTCTTCCTTCGAGATCTAGATTAAATGCCATTTTTCAATGTGGTGCCTTCTCCTGGTCCCCATTTTAAACAAGCTTCTTCCTGTGGGACTCACGAGACACAGTGTGACATGGGGGTAAGTGGATAACTTTTGGAAACACAAGGACAGCTCTGCAATTTAACATGGACAAATCATTAACCTTTCTGAGAAATGATTTGCAATAATCTGGTGATGTAGAAAAAAGTACAATGTGGCTTGTGAAAAGGTGTGCTGATTTTCACCTGGGAAGATTGTGATGGTTAAATAGAAAATAGTATGAAGAACCTACCATAGTTTCTAGTACATAGTAAGGTATCGGTAAATGTGTAGTTTCTTATGCCTAGCACAAAATAAGTATGCAATTATTACAGAATGAAGAAATTCCCATCTGTACCTAGAACACAGCTCTAAAGTTTTTCATTCTCATAATCCCAATGGATATGAGAGGTCAGTAACACTCCAGTGTGTCTATTTGTCTCTCTTCCTCTAATTCCCTTCTCTCTATCCTTATTCACTCTCAAGCTTATGTCACCATGGGAACTGAAGTAGAATACAAATAACACATGTATTCCACATCTTACCTACACCTCAAGGCCATTCCCGATAAGTCTAAACACACAAAGTTCCCACTTTGCAAATTCACACAGGTCCTAGGGATCAGTTCCTTTTCTCTAAGTGCTAGTAAACTATGCATTTAGTAACCTACCTTGGATCAACATCAGATTTGATGGCCCAGAGTTTATTGGCTCCTCCTTCTCTCTCTTTGATTTCCAGAATATACAGGGCATCTTAGGACAAGCAACCTGTTCAGGTAAATCCTACCGTTGACCCATTCAAATCAAAAGATTAGGCTATATGAGAGCTACTATAAGCTTGCATAAAAGCCCAAGCATATTTCATATGCAACATTGATCATTTATCTAAATCTATTTGCATTTTAATATCCTAGAAAGACACACACAATGGAGAAGATTGATATACTTCTCTACTGGGATTCCACAGATATTCAGTATTGCCCCCAGAGGAGACCTGCAGAGCCCTGACACATTGAATATTTTTACTGAAATGTGAGTGTCACATTTGAAACCAGGGTTGGCCCTACATTGATGAAGAATGATTGCAGAATAGTAAAAGAAGTGCCATATGGCCACCTGGCCCCAGTTCTGGATCTTCTAATGTGATAAACATTTGATGCTCATTTGAACTGCCCAGCATGGTTTCCAGTTAGAGAATTTCCCATTGTAGAAGGTCCACCTTGCCAAGACAGAAGCCACAAACTGGTTTCCCTGGCCTCCTTTGGTGCTAGGTCCAAGCCCATGGTCTAGGTTTAAGACATTTAGACACTCTTGATCAAATAAGGTATATTCAAATGACAAGAGAGTTATAAGAAGAAAGAAATCTCCATGTGGAACTCATACAGACAGGAGATGGACCCTGGTAGGAAGTCATCCAGCCCCCAGACAGGGCAATAGGACAGGCCCAGTGCTAGGGTCCCATGCAGTCAGTCATAATGCCTGTGCCCTGAGGTAGTAACTATTGGGTGTCCAATGTATCCCTCCACCGGGGCAATTTGGAAATTGCTCCTAATCTTACAGCCTCCCTGTATGAGTCTCTGGCCCTTCCAGAGGCTCTATCTACCACCTATTGTTATTATAAAAATTGTTTTCTATGTAAACTACCTAATGTTGATTTAACCAACCTTGGGCAAGTCATTCACTTCTATGGCCCTGAATTTTCTCAGCTAAAAATGAGGGCTTCTAAACCATCTCTAAACTGATTTCTCATCCTAGAAATCTGTTATTTATTTAACACTACAAGCAGATTTTTCAGGGTGAGCTTTTGGGTCAATTTGCAGACCAGCCTTCTAAATTCTTGCAATATGGAAAAGAAAACCAATGCACACTAGGTTTCTAAGTGTAATTTTTTACCTCCTAGAAATGATCATGTTTCTGTGGCATCATACTTTCTCAATCAGCAGGCATTGTAAACAATAGACAAACCTGTTCCCATCAAGGAGAGGCACAATATCAGTAAGGAAAACAAATGAGGTAGGGAAATTAATATTTCTGAATGTCTGTGAAGTTAACACCAGGCTTGGAACTGCCATATATACGAATTGACTCAGCTTCATTTTAATCTGCAGAATAAGACAGATGTATGAATTATGGTTTTTCATTTCACAGATAGAAAACTGAGGTTCAAAACCATTCAGGTATCTGTCCAAGTTCATGTCCCAAATGAGTAGTGGGACAAAGATTCAATCTAGGTCTTCTCTCTACAAGTTCATGGCTCTAACACCCAGGGTAAAAGTTATCATAAGAAAAGTCCACCTCCAAACTTGTTGCCAGGTCTACCCAGTAAAAGTAAACTTGAAGGTTGAAACTCTCTGTTTTGAAATTAGGCACAAGATGGGGTTGCCTCAACCTAGGAAAACCCAAATAAGGCTCATGATGAGTTTCCCAAGAGAATACAATCTCAAAGAGAATTTCAAAGATGGGGAAAAAGTCAGATGCATACAAGAATGAAAGACTCAATAAGGAAAATATACATCCTTGTTTCCCCACGGCCCTCCTCCCCTGCCTTTTTTTTTTTTTTTAAACAATCTCTCCTATTAACCCAATTAATTTACTAAAAACAGAAAAGAAAATGAAATCCCTGCAACCTAATGTATTTGATGCTCTTGCAGGAAACTACTAAATGTTTATTAAGGCCATACCATACATGAAAGAATGAAGCCTGTTTCACATATTGTTACAAATCTGTAATGTTAGAATAAAAGGGAAAACTGATTCCTACCAATTATGAAAATGTACAGGATTAAATCAATAGCTCTGCCAGATCTGACCAGCATCTGGTCTGCAGCAGGGGCCAAATAGATCTCATTTGGGATATTTATGAAAAGTAACTTCTAAAACATAAATCAGGACTATAAAATCATCATCTGATTACCAAAAATTTTAAAAGCAGAGAAGAAAGTGTATTCAAGTGTGAAATATGGTTTTGGAGAAGGGAGGAGGCAGGCAGCTTTAGCACAGAACAAGAAGCAGAAATCAAAGAGCAAGAAGAGGGAAGGATGAATGTCTTAATGCAAAAATTTTAACCGGTCCTTTCTGGACACAGAGCATGGTGAGGAGGCAAACAATTAGCTCGCTCATTCCTGCCCATCTTGCAACCCAACACTTTCATTTCAACTGATGAAAAGAGGCTTGTGGACTTACTTATATTCAAATAATCATTTTAATTTATTTTTTTCTATCTAGATGTGGTCTTTAACCCAGGAAACCAAAAGGAGAACTTATAAACCCAAGTATAAGAGGAAGAAATGATACACTCAGAAATAAAGAGGATAGATGTATAAACAAAGGGGTGTGGTTTAAACACAGTTGTAATGTGTAACAAAAAAATAAACTAAAGGCTCTGGGCTGTTGAAACTGCCCTGGGGATCTTTATCAGGAAGACAAACTAAATTCTTTGAGTATTCATGCTTCTCATCCTCTGTCCCATAAGAGACAAATTCAAATCATAACCAGGTCCTATTTTCTCAGTTTCAAGAAATGTCTAATTTTAGAATACTCCTAGATAGATTTCTATGCTTGTAGGATTTTTTAGTTAGATAATTTCAAAATTCTGTTCTTTCATCTTTTCCCAATCAGAAAGAGGTTTACAACAATCCTTTCTTCAGTTGGTGGGGGGAGGGGATGATATGCAGCCTGAAAAGAAAAAAAAAAAAATCACTGAAAATAACTGCTTTCACAGAAATCTTTTCACCAGCTGGACATATGGGCACCCAAAACCATTAAAAAAAAAAAAAAAAAAAAAAAAGATTTTTCTAATTTAAATATACCAAATTAAGTAAAGAAATTCTTGTACAAATATTTTTAGCACTTATTATACACCATGCACTGCTGCAGAAGTGAAGGACAGGATGAGAAAGATGTTATCCTCTTTGAAGGAATATACAGTTTAGTCAGGAAGATAGAGATTATAAAGGGATTATTTCAAGGCACTGTGAAGATCAATAGGGGAAATTGATGTTTGGAGAGCACTGCAGAATCAGGTAGGGGGTCAAGAACAATTTCCTGGGAGAAGTGATACTGCAACTAAATCCAGAAGAGTAATCTGGAAAAGCCAGGGGGAAGAAGGAACTATGCTGAGTAAGGAGGCCTCCAGACAAGGGAAGTAACAAAGGTAGAGGTTACCAGCACCATAGAGAGAACCAAAGGTGGCCCAATGTGTCTAGAGCAGAAAGTGGAAGGTGAAAAATGGCAGAAGATGATTCCAGAAGAAACAGATCAGGGAGAAAGTGATATGCCCTTTTAAAGGAAAGACATATCTTCTCTGAAAGAAGAGCTAAACATTACTGTTATTTGGGAAGTCAAGAAGACTTTAGAAGATTCAATTTTCTACTAGCAAAAGTAGTAGGGACAATGCTGATCAACTTTACCCACTTAGAGGTAGCTACAGCCCAAGTGTATGTAAGATCCCAGAGTCCAAAAGGCTCTGAGACACCGATGTTGCCAAAACAAAGACTGAAACTGGAAGATGAAATTTGGATGATTATAATCAGTCTAAGTAGTGGAAAATGGTGATGTATACTGAGTGAGAATCATTAAAGGCAGCCATTCAAGATCATCTTCCTCCCTCTGTAGGGAGTTATTGATGTCAGCTGGTTTGTTGTTGGTTGGTTGGCTTTAAATTAACTTAAGACAGAGGATCTTTCTGAAATTTCTGGCTAGACACCCCTTCTGTACCTCAACATATCAATACTTGTAAATGTAATGCCTGTATTATATAGCAATTTGTTCTTCTCGAGTATTTTTGTAAACTTTGCCCCATTTGTTTGTGAGGGGGATAGATGAGGATTGTTCATGCCATTTTTCAGGTAAGAACACTGAAGGTCCCCTCCAGAAAAGATGACTTGTTTAGGCCATCCAGTTAATCAGTGGAGCATAGAGTAAGTGTTAGAATCCTGCCTTCAGGGCTGCCTGGGTGGCTCAGTTGGTTAAGGTTCCACCATTTAGCTCAAGTCATGAACTTGGGGTCCTGGGATTAAGCCCAAGTACCAGCATCTGGCTCCCTGCTCAGCAGGAAGTCTACTTCTCCTTCTGCCTCTGCTGCTCCCCTCTGCTTGTGCTGGCTCTCTCTCTCTCTCAAATAAACAAATAAAATCTTAAAAAAAAAAAAAAAAAGAAGAAGAAGAAGAATCCTGCCTTCTGTCCCAGATACAGACACTCCCCAATGACAGTTTCTGAAAGTCTGAACTAATATGTGACTTATGAACAGAAGGACTAAACAGTGTTTAGTGGCTTAATTATTCTGTCTGATTTCAGAAGCCTAAAGTCCACACACAAAACCATATTTTGGAGATTCCAGAGCCATACAAGAGGAATCCAGGGAAGAAAGCAGATTTAGAGTCATAAAAGCCAGAACTCAAAACTCAGAAAATTCACTAGCTAGGTGACTTTAGTCATGTTACCTAATGCCTTAAGTTCAGTTTTCTCATCCATAAATTGGGACTAATAAAGTATTCCTCACAAAAAAAAAAATGAAAAGTAACAGAGAAGCAGCATTTTTGCAGGGTGTCTGGTATTGATTGGGTAGTATTCAGTCTTTGGTTGCTACCATGAGTATAAACATTATTCTGCACCAGCTTGCACCCTTTGCTCTAAAGGATAAGACTGAAGCATTTTTTTGCAAAACTACTGAAATCTTTTCCCCTATAAAAAGGTTTCAAAATACCAAAAGCTCACTTTGGGCTGCACTGTGATGCATCTACACTATCCCAACACCCAGTAACCAGTTGGAATAATGTCCTCATGCCTCCAAGAACTAGTTTATTATTAATTCCCCTCTGCTGATCAAGACAGAGAGGATACAAATCATTGTTCACCAGCAATTGTTTTTCCATGCTTGGAATATGATTAAGTGGTCTGCAATGTTGAAAAAAGAGATGATTAAGGGGAGAAAAGTGATAAAACAGATGTCGAATAAAAGAATACAATTTCCCATTAAATGAAGTAGTAGTTGTGCCCACGAGAATTAGCTACACAATACATTCTTCCCTCAAGGGCTTGAGACGCATTTTGTTCCTATTCACTTGCCCCCTAGAAAAAAAGTCCAACCTCCTCAGGGAGTCATGAATTATTCTGTTTATTACCCTAGTCTGTAATGTACTCTATATCTTTTCTTAAATGTACAGACTTTAAGGTTAAAATCCAGTATATTTCTTAATGCTTACTTCAGCCTAGGCATCTAATACGCGGCAACATGCCTTTCATGAACTTTAACGACAACTCCAACAAGCTGGTTTGCTCTGGCACTCAGAGAACCAAGAGTGAAATGTAATATCACCATGCAAATCTTCTGTTGCTGTAGTTTCAAGGAAAGGTACCAAGAACTCTTTTCAAGTAGCTTTTTGCTACAGACCATCTACAGCCTAGTATCCAGAAGAGTGCCTCAGGGTTTGTCAACATTGTCCTTCCTGTGCATAAAAATAAATAAAATTAAAGGGGAATGGAGGGATAAGTGGGTGAAAGTAAAATCAGATTCCTGAAATAAAACTGTTATTCAAATGATGTGTAGCATTTTATGTAGGGGGAAAAATGTAAATACCACCCGTGTGACCAGAAACCTAAAGAAGACACAGAACAAATCATTTGTTTTTTTTTTTTTTTAACTTTTTATTTTTTATAAACATATATTTTTATCCCCAGGGGTACAGGTCTGTGAATCACCAGGTTTACACACTTCACAGCACTCACCAAAGCACATACCCTCCCCAATGTCCATAATCCCACCCCCTTCTCCCAAACCCCCTCCCCTCAGCAACCCTCAGTTTGTTTTGTGGCACCTAGGTGGCTCAGTCAGTTAAGCGTCTGCCTTCAGTTCAGATCATGATCCTGGAGTTGGACATGGCCCACACAGGCCTCCCTTCTTGGTGGGGAATCTGCTTCTATCTCTGCCTTCCCTCTCCCCACTGGTACTTCTCTCTCTCTCAAATAAATGAATAAAAAAAGAAAAGAATATAGAAAGGAAAAAATTATAAGAAGAGTCTTTTCATATTTTATATACTAGGTATGAATTCCAAGTTATACTCCATGTTGCCAGGAGTTAACATTCTGAACCATTTAAATTCCAACCAGAAAATTTTCAAGTCATTTAAGATTAAGCTATAGTCATTAATCTATCCATCAAATATTTTGGCCTAACTTCTGAGTACATGATAGGATTGTGCTTCCTCGACCCTTGTGTTGGATGGAACCAATGACTAGTTCTAACCAATAACTTAGGAGCATAAATGACATAGTCACATCTGAGTTGTGCATTTCATTCTTGGAATCATTACCTGAGAGATTTCATTTTACTTCTGCTATGATAACTGGCAATACTCCAGATGATGGCTCCATCATCCTGGGCCCATGACAAGGAGTGTCTTGATAACTGGCAATAGACATATGACATATGAGAGAAATCAATTTTCATTGTTTTAGGTCACTGAAATTTTGAGGTTTGTTATAGCAGCATAACTTAACCCATGCTGATTGATACACTTTACTTTTCATAATGGCACATGCTCTAACTCACTGAGGTGACTTCCCTCATTCAGAAGCACTGTTCCCTCTCACACCCTCTCTCTTCCCTCCTATTAATTCATCCACAGCACTAATTCAATCTAAAAATCTTCTCTGCTGTACTGTGGTTAACAAATTTGATGTTGACAGAACACAATAATTTATGGCCAGTATCTTAATTTATTTATTGGGCACTTTATTAAGCTATACTCTTTGCAGTCTGTGCATTTTTAATGGCTTTATAGTGGGATTATTCATTTATTCCTGTGTGTGAAATGGGTCCTTCATAATTCACCTGTGGCATTAGCAGACATTAATTATCACGATCAGGATCTTACTAATAGTGAGATCACTAATTGTGAAGATAAAATACATTCTCTTGTACTTTGCAAAACCCTTGCCATTTCTAATAGCAGTGATGGCACATTTGATTAAATTTAGATTATTGGATTTAAATCTAATTTAGATCACTAACTTAGTTAACATTTTACCAATATTATAAACATGGGGTAGGAAGGAAGAATATGATGATGAATAAATATGTAATTCGTCTCACTGATAAAATGATCTAAAGATGTATTTTTCTAGAAAGTGCATGCTCAAGATATAAAATTCAAATGCCTATTTTATGCCATTCCCAGGCTATGTATGTATCAAGGTTCTTTGATTGCAAGCAAGAGTCCATCTTTAGATAACAAACAAACATGTATGTTATTAAAATGATATGGAAAAGTTCACCAGATCTAAAAGAAGGCTGAATAACATAGCTAAAAATGTACAGGAATCAGCAGCCCTAGAGGGTCTTGGCAAAAAGAATGGCTAAGCTGCCTTACTGGGGCACTTCTGCTGAAAGAAATGCATTCCAGAAATGTATTGGGTCTTTAGTTTCTCTCCGCAAGGTCTAACAACCAAAGAATAAATCTGATCACTAATTGCTAAGCATAGGCCACATGCCCAAACTAGGTTCAAAGAATCCAAGAGAAAGAAACCCCTAAGTTTTCTTCAGCTTACTGAGTAGAATGGGATTCCTAATTTACCATCCTAACAAAACTACACACAGTGTAAGAATGTTTATTCTCAAAGAGAAAAGTCAAGAGTGTTGTTAGCAGGGGAGATGATGTCTGGGTAGCTAAAAACAGAAATCACATATTCACTATAATCTACGTAAAAATTAAAGGCTTCCACAAATTAACATGTACCAAAACATATAATCTATTTCATTCTGTAATAAGTCAATCAGAATTCAGTTGGTAAAAGGAAATCACCGTAGCTGTTTCGAGCAGGGAGGAAGTTAATTCAGGGAATTTTAGGCTTACTAAATCATTGACATACAGAAATCAGGAAAATGTAGAACATAGAAAATTTCCACCAAAAATATCAGCAGCCTACAACACTAAAATGGCATCTGCAAGCCAATAGTGATATCTCATGTTTGTCATCTGCCAAAGCCTGATACCTACTACTACTGCCCTAGGAGCAATAGTGGCTTCTGCATATCTTCTACCTTCTGAATCTTATACCTCTTTTTGGTGAACTCTAACCTGGAACCTGGGGCAATGAATCTGGGGAAATGCAGTTTCCAGGTTTCCAGCACCTGCAATTCAAAAAAGAACACATAAAAGAGAAAATGGTGCTGTTTAACTTAATAAGTAATTCATTATTTGATTATTTTTTCTTTTCAAGAACTTTCACATAGTTGCAAAATTCATGTTAAATTGCAAATTTAAAGCTATTAATTTCATTCTTCATCTTCTAAAAGGTCTTCTAACTCAAGATTACTTTCTCCCATCTACTACTTCTTCTTTGATTCATTCAATAAATATTGGGTATCTACCACTTGCCAGGCACTAAACTAATACAGTCAACCCTTGAACAATCAGGGAGTTAGGATTACTGACCTCATGCAGTCAAAAAATCATGTCTAACTTTAACCAAAACTTAACTATTAATAACCTACTGTTGATCAGGAATCATACCAATAACAAACAATCAACACATATTTTGTATGTTAGATATATTGTATACTATATTCTTACAATAAAGTAAGCTAGAGAAAATAAAACTGATATTAAGAAAACCATAAGGAAGAAAAATACATTTATATAAGTACAGTACTATATGTATTGAAAAATTTATATAAAGGTAGACCTGTGCACTTCAAACTTGGATTGTTGAGGTTTCAACTGTACACACATTTGTGATATAAATTGAAAAGCATGGTTCCCTCTCTCAGGAATCTTACAATCTAGACAGATGATTAAAGTAAATATGAATGTGTATATAAGGCACAATGAAAATATAGGGAAAAGAGAATACTTGCCAGAGATGATCTTTGAGCTAAAACACAAAGGACGAGTAGGTTATTGTTAAGCAGTTAAGAGTAGGAATGGAATTCCAGGTATTTCTCTTCTATATGGGAGTTCTGTCCATCTCCACTGGATCCAGAATCTCACTGTTTTTAGTACTATAATTTTATCTGGTGGGGTATATTTTCCTCTACATATCTCCTTTTCAAATGCTTCCCTATTTTTCCACACTTATTTTTACAAATGAACACTAAAATTGTTTTTACACCTCCCAAGGGGATTTTTATTAAGATTGGCTTATATTTTATTAGATAGCACTTTAATCTTCAAAGCTCAAAGCTGAAGCCAAGGATTTAGCAGTACTGTTAGACATCCTCTAGTCAGCCCTTATTTGATGCTTATATTTCTCTTTAGTTTTTCAAGCCTCATTCTGCATGTGACTCTTCATCCCTGAATTGTGGTAAATTCATTGTAATATCTTAGTATGAATGTTCTGTATTGATTTTTTTCCTGGAATGTACTATGTTCTTTGATTTACTGACTCATGTCTGCCTTAAGTTAGGAAGAGTTTTCTTCTATAATATCTTTAAATATTGTTTCTATCATTTTTAGGAATACCCATTATGTATATGTTGAATTTCCTTTGTTCCTTTGTTGAATTTCCATCTATCCTTTTCTTTGTAGTTAGTTTTACATTTACTTCCATTGTACTTTATTTTCTCAAGTTTATATTATAATGTTACCCTACTTTTTAGCTAATTTCATTCTAGTTTGTGTAGCATGTAATAAGATTTTCATCTCATAATTTTTTCTGTTTCTTTATTTGCTAGTTTTCTTTTTATATCCTTCCACTGATATGATCTGCAATCTCTTCTTTTGTTCCTTGTATCACTTCCCAGATTATTTTTTAAGAGATCACCTTATATATAATTTCTTTGAAATATGGAGACCTATTTATTTTTTTAAGATTTTTTTTATTTATTTGACAGAGAGAACACAAACAGGGGGAGCAGCAGTCAGAGGGAGAAGCAGAAATAGGCTCCCCACTGAGCAGAGAGCCCGACATGGGGCTCAGTCCCAGGACCCTGATATCATGACCTGAGCCAAAGGCAGACACTTAACCAACTGAGCCATTCAGATGCCCTTATGGAGACCTATTTAAAAGCTTCTTTTATTTTGGGGGAATAATTCCTCATATGGAGGTATACCCAATGTATTCCTTTTATTTATGATCCTTGCCTCATTTTCTTTTACAGATTTTCATACATAGTTTCCATCTTTCTACTTATTTTTGAAAGGAGTCACTACCTGTTTGAGAATACCATAGAACTGGTGAAGTAGAAGACAGATGGAGAAACTGGGGAGTTCAGAGTGCTCATTGATTGTTATGGTTGCATTTATTCATCTCTCACAACATTAAAGAGGTTTAACAAACCACTCCAAAATGCACCATCTTCCAAAACACTTGCTCATTAGTTTATGAGTTGACTGGGAAAGCTCTGCTTCAGCTGGCCTTGCCTTTGTGTTTTCTGTAAGGCCAATGTCTTTTCCATCTCACTTTAGGGTCAGGTGAAGAAGAAGTAGGTACCTGGAGTCTACTAATTCTCATTGCAATCATAGGAGCACAACAGAGCTAACCAGATTATGGAAGCACATTTTAAGCCTCTGTTTGCATCATGTTTGGTCAAAGGAAGTCACATGACCAAGCTCAAAGCCAAGGAATGAGAATTATACTAAAAGCTAATACTGTCACCATGAGCCATGGAAGAGCATGGAAATATAATTCCATTAAAGGAGGAAGTAAATAATATCTGTTGCTTTCAGTAAACTGACTATAAGCTTTATCTTTGATAAAGTTTACCAAATCCATTATTTCTGCTGTCCTGGAGCCATTCCTCCTTACTGTTTTGGACCTCAAGTGTTTAGTGGAGTCCACAGTAAAACAAGTAGGTGAGACGCTCTCTGGATTCAGATCTGGCAATTACCAGTTTCCTCTCTTACCTTCACCATTTACCCTTCACCTCCAGCATTCTCTCTCTCTCTCTCTCTCTCAGCAAACTGTGTCATGATAGACATTAGAAATATCATGTCAGTAAAGTTTGTCCTTCAAATCTGCCTTCCCCATCTTTCATTGAGTGTAATGATCTTTCTAGAAGCATTTTGGCCTGTATTTGCTCCCAGAAGCATTACTGTCCACATCTGTCAGACTTATGGCACATCAATCCTAGGTTTTAATCCAAAAATAATCCAGGGATCCATATTTCTACTCTCAACAAGCTCCCACATCTCAGCCTAGAAGCCACAGCATTTGCCATGTGTGCTTCTCACTCGGTGGCTTGGATTGTGCCATTTTTCTTTGGTTTCATTAAATAAAAAGATTTTTTTTCTCTCTTCTTTTTCTTTTAAGTTTTGGGTGGGTTTTGAGGTAAAATATTTTACTTTGCCATTTTTAAATGGAAGCCACAAGATTATATATTGAATATACAACCAAATTAGAAATGCCAGAACTTTTTTATGTTTGGTTCTACTCAGTCATGTCATCTGATACTATAGTTATACAGTCAAGTTTCTAGATTTAAGAGCTTAGCTCTAAATATATCCCTGTTAAATGATGTCTTGTTAAATTCAGCCTTGTCTGAGAATTTAAAGGATCCTGATCTTGCCATGCAGTATATTTATCCAGTACTTCCATCTTCACATCATTCATAAATCCAATCAACTTACTGTTAATGTGCTCATCCAATCATTGCTAAAATTGTTGAATCAGGTGGGACTAAAGGACACTATCCCTACCCCCTCCATGGTCTGTCAGTTACTGTGATCCATTTAATCTACATTTATCCATTTTGTGTCCAAGGATAATGTGACACGTTTTGTCAAATGGTTACTGAAAGTCAGATAGTTCTTATCTGCAGCATTCTCTAATCAACTAGAGTCGTGAGCTGCTGTGCTCTGAATGTACCCACCTGCCTCCTCACCAACACCCAACCCTCCCCAATTCATATGTTGAAATCCAGAGCCCTCATGAAGTGCCCTTGTAAAAGAGGTCTGACAGAACTTCCTAGCCCCTTCTGCCATGTAAAGCTACAACAGGAAGTCAGAGACCTGGAGGAGAACCCTCCTTCAATCATGCCAACATCCTGATCTCAGACGTCCAGCTTCCAGAACTGTGAGAAATGAATTTCTATTGTTTATAAATCACCCAGTCTGTTATTTTTTTGTTATAGCCATCTGAAGAGACTAAGACAGGAGCCAAACATTTTTAGAAATGAAGACAATGGCAAATCACAAGAAGAAGTAAAGAAGAATAGGAGGAGAAAAACAGGGAAGGGATGAAGGGGAGAAGGAGAAAGAGGAAGAGAGAGAACATGGGAATTTGATTAAAAATAGTTTGGTTACAGAATAATTAAGAAAAACAAGGAGAATGGAGAAAGACATAATATAATGTAGTCATGGAACAAAAGAAAACTACAAAATATTTTTAATCCCATTACCTATATTCAGGAAATGAAATATCTAAACCAGAGTTACCAAGACTAAGTTCTGCAGAACAATAATTAGAAGTGTCATACTATAGAATAGACGCTTTCACTGCAGGACTTCTCAGAGTGTTTACATGCTAATACGGTTTATCTCCAAAATGGATATAGCATCCAGAATTGAATAGAAGTGTTTGATCAGAAGTCCTTTTTACACTAGCCATCTCTCAGGATTACGGTTGCAAAACACTGGCATAAACAATCCATTCCATTGTTTGAGTTACTGGGGAGCATGTGGAAATGACTGCCAAATTTACCTGGACTTTACAAAAAGGACAATTTAGTTTGACTTCCCTCATGGGAAAAGAGGAAAGTAAAGCACCACTCTGTGATGTTTAACTCTAGAGACTAGAGTCAAAATGAAATTCACATAGGAAACCAGACCTGAGTTAGAGAAAGGCAGTAGGGGAAGACGAAAAAATATTAAACTTGAAGACACGTCCATGAGCTCCCATTTACTGAGCAGACAACCTTATTTGAGCAAGGAGTCTACCTTTCTGTGTTTCTGTTTTCACCTGTGTAAAATGGGCAGGATACTCATCCTTCCTAGACCATAGAGCTGCTGTGGGTGTCAGGTGAGATAATGTCTATGAAAATACATTTTTAAAAGTAAAGCACTTTACAATTGTTAAAATGCATTACTCAGGGAATAACAAGAAAATCTTCGTGGCTTGACATACCAAAGATCTATTTCATGCTCAAGTTCATTGTATGTTATTGAGGTGGGTGGTTGTGTTGGCATGCTCTACTTGGCCATTCAGAGAACCCCTTCCATCTGGTGGTGCTACCATCTTCATCCTGTGACTTCCAATGCTCTGTGGAACTGGAAAAGAGAATGGAGAATGGAAGTAAGTCTCAATGAGCCATCCAATTAGCCAGAACAGAGACTCGTGGGCCCAGTATACCTGCCAGTGGTTGCAAAAGGAGTTTAGGCACATTCCAGAAAGAGAGGAGAAGCATATGTATGGGCATTCATTGACTTGTTGGTAGTAAATGTCTAAATGTAGAATGAAAATAATGTACTGTGCCTTGCACCCTGCCAACCCATAAGCTATTCGCTCTGAACCCATCTAAAGCTATGATCTAATTTAACTAAGACTGACTCAAAAGGAGGATTTCACATTTCAAGCTGATGTAGTATAATTTAAATCATTCACTCTAAATAAAAAGGATTCTTGAGTATTGAAACTAGGCAAATGATATCCTCATTAGAACTTTCTAATAATTAAGTAAAAGCTAATGCTGTCAGAGAAAAACTTCCTCTGCCTTTCTCACAGTGTGAGGTGCAGAATGCCTTAAGGTACTATTCCATTTTCATAAAAGCTAAATAAGAAGCCCGTTAGCTGTTTTTAATAATATTTTATCTTGTTACAGAGATAATAAATGTTCATTGTAGAAATGTTTAATATAGGTAAGCAGTCATTACTCAAAAATGACCACTATTAACATTTTCCCTTAGCTATTCTGTATCATAGGAAGGTCAAAGATTTGAAGACAGCCTCCCCACAAAGAAAAACATGAATGAAATGTGCCTTCAATCATTTGGCTTTTCTGCATAACTTAATTTCTGCTCACTCTCTGGCAACTGTGAAGAATGCCTGTTTTCTCCCCAGCTCAATCTACAGCAGTAACCCACCTAATAAACTGGTTATCTGTTGCTGCATTACAAGCCACCTCAAAATTTAATGTCTTCAAGGAACAAGAACCATTTAGCTTTGCTCATCATTTTGTGGGAAGAGCCTGGGCTCTGCTGGGCTCTGCTGGGCTCTTCTTCTGCTCTAGGTGGTACTGGTTCTGACCACAGTCTGGCAGAGATTCACCTGGGCTCAAGCATAGAGATGGCTAACTCATGTGGCAGGTAGGTGGTGCCGCACGTCATCTGGAAGCCAGGCTGACCTACTGATGGAGGACCTCAGTTCTCCTCCACATGGGTCTCTCCACATGACTTGAGCTTCTCACAGCATAGAGGCTGGACTCTGAGAGGTGAAGATGTCAATTGTTTCTTAAGCCCCAGTCTCAAAAGTTAGTGGTTTCACATCTTTCACATTACTTTGTGCAAAATTGATCACAGGACAGCCCAGATCCAAAGGGAGAATAAATAAAGCAAATAACAAGATGACACTGCAAAAAAAAAAAAAAAAAATAGTAGGGAAGATACTGCTGTGGAATATTGCTTGAAAATATACCTTCCACCTGTTTAGCAAGTGTCTCTTGGCCCCATCAGTGCCTTTAATTACCCACATGCACCCATTCAGACCCATGGCTACAAGGCCTTTATAAAAAATTACAGCTACCATCTCTTGTGCCCAGAGACTTTCCCCAAGCCCTACAGCCTACCTACTATTTTAAGCCTTTTTACTCTTTCAAGTGGCTTCCCACGGCCTGTAGCTAGATACTTCCTTTCTTTCTGGTTCCTGTCACTAATAACTCATTATAAGACCAGAGGCAGCGCTAGCACGTGTCCACGAGAAAAACTTAGAGACAGCAAAGCTGATTGGAAATAGGAGTCAAAAGCATGTGTTTGTACCTGGGTATAGACTTATCTGGATGATGGGAAGGGACATGATGGAGATCACGAAGGTGTTAATCATGTGGTGCTGCCAACCTAGAACGTTGGGACAGGAGAAAATTGGAGGAGGGAAGAGGGAGTTTCTTCTCAAGACACTGTATCTCCAGACACACAGACAGACATATACTCAAAAACATACACACAGACTCACACATATATTCACATGAACACATGTCCTTATAAACATGCACACACACTTTGCTCAAACCTACACATACTTTCACATAACCACACATGGATTCACACACATTCACACACACTCACACAAACGCGTGTCCAAAGCTGAATCCCCCAGGCCCTTTGCAAATCTAGAGGGAAGCAAGGGGGTCAGTGGTTTCCCTTGAGCTTATTCTCCAAAAGTAGTAGCTTTTCAACAATTTTTAGGTAATAGGTGGCCCTGGTGCGTATTGACTGTGATCCTGAGATAAAACAGTGTGAAAGAAGCACAGTGAGGAGAATATAGTCAAAGAGGGGTGCTTTCTCTGTGCTTCCTTCCACACCACCGAATGGCACCCCCCGCCATGTCCCCCAGGGCCACCTTCCTGGCGTTAGAACCTGGATGTGCCTCTGCTCAAAACCCCTCTTGTCTGGTCTGGCAGGGAGGCAAGCCAGGGTTCCTGCAGACCTTTCTATGGCGGCTCTCCCCCAGAGACATTGATCGATGATTAGATCAAGCCCACACGAGCCCCAGGGGACTGGATTCCAAGAAAAGATCATGTAGCAGAGGGCTTTCCATTGTGTGGATGTCGACTGTGGGCTTCAGAAAGCACAAGGAAGCCAATTCTGGGAAGTGTTTGCAGAGGGGAGAGGAAGAGGAGCTCAAGGTTACACGAGGGCAACCAGGTGCAAAGTGAGTGGGAACTGATGGCTTTTCTAAAATTCGCCAGCCCCAACCATTTTTAATATTTCTTTAGTATTGTGAAAATAAAAGGGTCAAAGGGAGATAAAGGTGAGCTTTTATCCAATTGAGGATACATACTGTTTTTGTGCCTTTGCACATTCATTTCATTTTAGTGTCAAAGAAAAACCAGCACATCGAAATCCCATGAACACAGTTCATTTGTTTTATTGGGAAGGTTGAAGCAAAATCATTTGAAAAGACCACTACTTTATATCACGATGCATACGTCAACCTTTCAACTTCAAACATAGCCTCCAAAAACATCAAAGTTGATTTTTTTTTCTTTTTTGGCTAAGTGTACAATGACAAATGTACCAATTTTAGGCTCCAAAAGAAAACCTCCGCCTCAGTCTGACTTATCACTGAAGGCAGTGAATCAGAGTTAAGAAAGACAAGGAAACTGCCCAGTCAGATCTAGTCAGCCCAACAAATACTCACTGAGTACCTTCCACACACCAGGTGCTGTGCTGGGTGCCAGAGAGAACGAGACAAATAAAACAGAGCCCCATCCTTGAACAGTGAGTGTATAACCTGGTGAGGCTGGCAGAAGGGTAAAGATGATTCTTTAAATACCACTGAGGAGTGCACAGGTGACATGGGGCCCCAGACAAGGGACACCTCGCCCCACTCCGAAGAGATAGCATCATGGGCGGGAGCTGCAGGGTAAATAGAAGATACCCAGACCAAAAAAAGCAGCTGACGAGAGGGCAGTCCAGCTTAGCAAGAGGCCAGGAGACTTGAAACAACAGAAGCGTGTGCAGAGAACAAACCCTCAACCATTCAAAGCCTCCAGGGCACTAAGTATTAGTCAAGGAGCAGCAGAAGCTGAAGCGGAGAAGGTGGGCAGGCAGGAAAGACCGCCTGTGCTCATAAGGAGCTTACACTTACCCTGGAGGTGACAGGAGAAGGGGGACCTCAGAGGCCAGATTTGCATTTTAAATAGGACCCCTCTGGCAGCAGCGGAGAGGATAGACAGGAAGAGGCTAAGACCTGAGGCAGGGGACCAGGTGGTCGGCAAGTGGGACAGTACCAGCAAGAGATGACGAGGGCCAGAGCCAGGGCAGCGTTCGTGGGGCTGGCAAGCAGGAAATGGATTCAGGAAATATTTAGGGCAAAAAAAAAAAAAAAAATGACAGGATGCTGTTAATTAGGCATGAGATGAGGAAAGAGAGGACAAGGTGTCTCAGGGGACTGAAGCAATTAATTAAGAGAGGGGCTCTAGGAGGAGGAGCGGGGCTTGGGGAAATTTGAGGAGGTCGCTTTGGGATAAATCGGTAATGAGGAGTCTGGGAGTTGCCAGGTGGAGAAACCCAAAGCTCAAAGTTGCCATGAGAGATGAGGAGGGGGTAACGGGTCGCAGGAATTAGGATCCAGGATGCATGGAAATATCCCAAGGAATGGGCTGAGAAGGGTGGTGGCAGAGCCAGGAAAGATTGTGATTTGACCCGGGACCTTGTTCAAGTAATGTGGGTTACAATGTGTGGATGGTATAGAATTTGTTGTGTGTCTTTAAAAGTGTGGTACCAAATAGCCTCTTCTATTTCTTGGGTGAAAGCCAGGAAATTGCATTCTAACCAGAGAAATCTTGGTGCCTGAGGTCAGTCCAACCTTACAGCTGCTTTTCCCCCTTTCCCAGCTGCTCTTCTCCCATTCCCTGGTCACCCCGCAGATGGTACCGCATGGCAGTTGACTGGTGTTATTCTTTATGAAGCACCTACCATGTGGAAGGCTCTGAGTTGGGCTCTAAAGTGATCAGATTGAGGGGCACCTGAGTGGCTCAGTGGGTTAAGCCTCTGCCTTCAGCTCAGGTCATGATCTCAGGGTCCTGGGATCGGGCTCTCTGCTCAGCAGGGATCCTGCTTCCCCCTCTCTCTCTCTGCCTGCCTCTCTGCCTACTTGTGATCTCTCACTCTCTCTCTTTCTTTCTCTGTGTCAAATAAGTAATATATATATATATATTTTTTTAAATAAAGTGATCAGATTGAAAAAGTATGGTCCCGCCCTGGAGATTGTATGGTATGGTCAAGCTTCCCCATCCAGCTGTTTGCTATTTTACCCCTGGTTTGCCTATTCACTGCAGCTAGGCTAGACCTAAGTCTTTCATTTTCCTAACCCCTACAAACAAGTCCTAATTTCTGCTCAGCCTGCTAGAATCGAGATGCTCTCTTTTGGCTTCTTTACTCGAACATGTTTCAGGCTTTATTATTGTGGCTTGGCAGTTTCTACAGGCCTTACAGAATGGCCAGTTGAGAAGTCTCCAGCAAGGGGACAGTGAGTTACAAGACACCTGCGACTTAACGGCAGAATGAAGAGCAGATGTTCTTTGCCCTCTTTTTAGCCTCCCTGTACAGTTGACTCCAAGTAAAGTTTCCATGGTCCCTTTCTCTTCATTCCCCAACCCTGCAAGGTCACCCCTCGAAACCCTTAAATGGAAAGAAGCTATAAACTTGCTATATATAGCCTAAGCTGGGACATCATTAGAGGTCATGGTCATCCCAGAAGTAGAACTCTCTGCTTTTACTACTATTCTTTCATTTCATTCATTCATTCATTCATGCATGCATGCATTCACTCATGCATTCATTCAGTTAATACATATTGAGAGCCCACTATGCACCTAGTTATAATTCAGAGATGATGGCGATGGACACAGCTGACAAAAATCTCTGTCTTCATGGAGTTTATGTTCAGGTAAACTTTAGCTAACAGCATAGGAGACTAGCACTAATACATACACATACCCTGGGACCCAAGCAGACTAAGAGCTCACCAGCCACGTTTCCCTTCTGAGTGCAGTGCCCCTCGCTGTCCTCCCTGCCTCCCTTCAGATGGGCTGCAGCCTCACCTTCATGACCTTCGCTTTGGCAGCCTTTAGTGATAGGAAGCAAACAGGAGGTCTATTTGGGAGGGGCTAACTGGGGTAACATGCCATAAACATTGGCATTAGTGCAAAGTTCTCATGATAAAAATCAGGCTTAACTTACACGTCATGTTGGTATATGTGCCACAGGATACCCCAACTCTGCAACCACTTGAGGAGGAGCCAGATAAAAGAATAAATGCTGCCTCTGAAGTCAAAGGGACCAGTGAGGCACTTCCCAGAAGTGAAGAAGTGTCAGCCTCTGCCCCAGGAAGTGCCATTAACAAAGACAGTATGAGAGGGATCAAATGGCTGATATCATTTCTTTCATCCCTCATAATAAAGGTATGCATTCACACCTTCCCATAAGCTCAGTATACTTTCCTACCATGGACTTTGGCTTGACTTCCTTTGGTGCGACTTCCTCCGACCAATGGGATGTCAGTAGATATGACTCTAACAGAGACTGAAATGTGCTTGCAGAGTCTAACTTGGAATTGTGTACTTCTGCCAAAGCCAGGAGGACATGCTCCAACTCGATGCTGTCCTGTCACCCTGGGCACTAGCATGAGATGCATAGGCTAGAGCCAGATGTGCCTACAGCCTGAGCCAAGATCAGCCAGACCCCCAAATGGCCCACAGACCCACGATAAATATTTGTGGTTGAAGCCACTGTGATGTCGGGGTTGCTTTTAATGCCGCACTGTGTGGCACTAGCTTAGTGATACACATGGCTAAGATGCTGTCACCCCAAAGTGTTACTGTGAGTATCCCATGCATATCCCAGCTTGCAGCATGCAGCTGTGGCAAAGGGATCCCCACTGCCGTTGACTCGGCCACCTCTCCCAGCCTGAGAGGCCCCCACATAGGACACGCCAGAGCCGAGGGTCCTCCAGCCCTCTCACCCCATTGCAGCCTTCATTCAGGTTTAATGAACTGCTCTTCTATTTGTCTAATGTCACTATTTTCCCCAACTCGGCTATCCAGTACCTGGACTGTCTAGGAAACCCATTACCTCTATTAGTCTGCCAATAGCAAATCAGTAGAATTGCTTGTTCCTTAATTGATAGAATACACTCCCCTCCTCCTGATAGATTACCATGGGCTAACAGCTCCAAGACCCATTCCCCAGTGTCTGACTACCATCCAATCCAGAGCAATTGGTTTATACTTTCAGTAATAAATCCTAACCTATCAATATATAATAGCTCTTCATAATCAACATCCATAGATTCTGTCTGGGTTCAGAAGCAACCACCAGCCATTTTTTACGTGCCTATAATTAGCAGTGGCCAGATGATGTTTGCGCATCTTAGCACAATGCTCCTTCCTCGTCCAATAACGATAACACATTTTACATAAATTCAAGCTGATTTAATTCCCTTGTCGGTGTATGGAGATAGAAATACATTTATGCATGCGTAATGTTCTGTAAATTAAAATAGTTCAGCTGACCTGAGTGCTGCGGTGAATCCAGCTCTACCTCTCTGAGAGGCTGACTGTGGGCTGGGGCAGGGGAGCTGCCTCACAGGGCTCGGCAAAGCCGGCCAGCTGGAAAAGGTAACGCACATCATTTATTAAATGTCTGTTGATCTAAGTGCTTTTTGCAAGCTTGTGAAGATCTCCTAACCATCTAAGAGCAACCAGTCTTAGAACAAAGTGCACAATCCGCTGACATTTAACCCCGAAAGGGTACTGACATAGGAGATAACCTCTGGGGGAAGAAAACCAACTTCGGGGAAGTGGGCCATAGTGGAGGCGTGGGGAGGTGGGGTGGGCACAACAGAGCTCAATGCACATCCCTCGAATGCCCCTTGGAACCATGTTCACCAGCCAGGAGGACAAGCCTGGCCTCTTGCTTCTTATAAATTAAATGTCAAGAATGAAAGCCGGTGAGAGGAAGGGAAGAAAAAGTGCCCTAAACAAGGTAATAAAACCATAAACTTAATGAGAGCTGGTTTACCCCTTTGCAGTCTCTCTCCTTTATAACATGTCCTTCTGAGCCAGCCTGTCAGGATAATGTAATTGAGAACTTTCTATAAAACATATGTTTAATGGAGCCAGGGGCCAAGAAAAACACTGTGTAATTGTAATAAGCAGGCTAGTAAGTAAAATGATATCTTTTAAAGGTTAAAATAGAGTTGCTTTCAGAACTGGGCCACTCTGCTTCTTCAAATATTGCTTTGCTAATGATTTCTTCACTTCACTTACAAAATGCATCTCTGAGGAGATTTGTTACAAATGTGATCCCTGCCTGGGAAGTAAACTGCTCACCATACAGAAGGCTTGGGCATTTATTCTCCAGTTTTATATAACTTAGAGAATGATGTTAAAATTGGCAAATACATCTGAGGCACACCAGGCCACAGGATTTTTTTTTAATCCACTCATTGTCCAATGCAGTTCAACTTGAAAGAGATACAACAGAGAAAAGATTGATCCTTTGTGGCCTATTCTCTTTCCAGAAGGTAAAAGCAATTCCCGTCAACAGAGCCCAGTGCTCCGTGGGGTCATCTCCATTCTGCTCTGGGGAATTCGTTGTTCATCAGGGCATGAATATTTTTAAAAATAAGAAAGAAAGGGGAAAAACGAAAACCGATTCTGGGAGCTGGAAGACCCCACCTGTTAAAGGCCCATGCCTGGTCTACACCTAGTACTTGCTAATCAGGACCTTGAAGAACCTCTGTTGGGGAACTAATAGATGAGCTTCCTCAACAGTAACATTTTAGATTCATGTTTCTTTGGCTTTCGAAGCAGACATTTTTGAAAATTATGCAAATCTACCCATTCCACCCAATTCTAGTGGTTGTTCTTTGTTACACGGGGGGAGGAAGGGAGCAGGAGGGAACTGCACAACAGGTTCATATCTAATCTCTGGAGCTCAGTTTAAGCACCTGTTAGAAAGAGGGCTTGTATAACTGGTACAGCAGGAGGGGTTGAGCTAGCAAATCTCTCTCTCACTTCCAGTTTTAATGAACCATGACTGAGATTAATATCAAGATTATATATGCCAGAGAGATTGCTGAATGGGCCCTCAATATCTGCTCTCCCTCTTCTACAGTAATAAAACTCCTGAGCTTTGGCTCACCTAGCTGCCTAAAATAAAGACTACATTTCCCAGTCTTCCCTGCAGTTAAGTGGGGCCATGTGACTCAGTTCTGGCCAATGAGATATAAGCAGAGAGTGTCCTATATCAGCTTCCAGGAAGCTTCCTTAGGGACAGTTCACATATGTCCTTTCCCACTTCATCTATTATGCTGCCTGCAAGATGGGTTCAATGTTTGGAACTCCTGCTGCTATTTTAACCAAAGGATGAAGGCTAACCTAGGGATACTGAACAAGAAATCTAAAAGGAGACTGCACTTTAAGTTTTTCATCTAGCCAAATCCCCTTTTCAGACCTGGATTGCCTACCTTCTCACTCTTATGCATAAGAGAATCAACTACTCATTTAAGTCACTGTTTTGGGGGGCTCCATTACTTGCATATGACCTATGCATTGTAGTCAACATGTAATTATATAAGTATTCATTCCATAAATATTAACTATATATATGTATTGTAACCATTCATCAGCTTGATCTTTTGAAAACATACAACTGTTATGTGACTCCCTAACAGCCTTCAATACTTCGTATTACATATAGAATGAAATCCAAACTCCTTCTATGCCCTATAGGGCCTAGGAAGTCATATTTGACCACATCTTGCATCTTTGCCAACCATGGCTCAGTGTTCCCCCAACCACCCATGTCTTCTTCTTTTCACTTCTGGAAGCTGTCAAGCTCATTCTGGCCTTGGGGACTTTTACTATTTGCTCTTCCTGAAATATGCTTGTCCAGCTCATCACATGCCTGGTTTATTCTAATATTCAAGTTTCTGTCCAAATATCACCCCCCACCCCGAGGTCTTTCTGACCAACCTGTCTAAAGTGACTTCACACAACACACAAACACTCACATGCACAATAGCCCCTATGCAGAAAGTAACTGCTTGTCCCATCATCGTATTTTATCCTCTTTGAAACACGGAGCTGCTCTTACTCCTTTATTGAGCATCCAGGTAGAGGCACAAAAACAAGGCCCACATTGTTCTTCAGTGTATCTGAGAGCCTAGAACAGTGTCTGCCCCTTAGTAGTCATTCAGTAAATATTGACTAAATGAACAGGCAATCCAGAGTGCTGTGCTTGGGATGGAGAGAAATAGGTGGTAAAAGGGAAGTAAGAGATAGTGTCTCTCTGTTCCAAACGAGAGTGCAGATGTGGGTATGTAGGCCCACAAACACTTGGATATACATTGCTTTGGAATTCGAAACTTTTCAGATTTTGGAAATGTAATTTAGTGCATCATTATATGTCATGAAACATCCAGGGTAGAGTTTGGCACAGCACCTCATAATCAAGTATGTTAATATTTTTACAGAAAATATAGAATATTCACCCTAAGTGGGACAAACATTGAAAACAGGCTTTTGCCAGCTCAGGGAAAGTTTGACTATCAAAGGCAGGTCAGACCTTGCTGCCAAAGATTATGAAGAAAAATATTTGAGTTTGGGGGGGCAGCTTTTGAACTTCAGGATTGCAGGGAAAGGACTCTGCATCTACACTAAAAACTATCATTAGAGAGACTTCTGGAAGCCTCTAATACGTTACCACTAATACCTGGACATAAATATTATTATAGATGCATAGCTAACTCTCATTCTCTTATTCAATCCAACTTAAAATCTTCTTTTCAAAAAATATGTTTTACTATGCCCCAAGATTATAAAAATATTTAGGAGAGTTTGTGAAACGGGTGATTTGGTTATCATGGAATGACCCAAAAGGCTTGAGAATCATGGGAATCAGGGTAAACAAGTGGCTAAGACAGTAATAGCTGACATTTGTTGAGCGTTCATACACCAGCACTATTTCAAGCACCATACATATATACATTCAATCTTCACAATAACACTATTTGTAGGCACTATTATTTTCTCACTTTACAAATGAGGACACTGAAGCCAGAGAACTTAAATAGCTTATCCAAGTCAAAGAGCTAATAAGAGGCCAGGCCAGAACACAAACCCCGGAAATCCAGTGCACTTGATGACCTCCCGAGTTTTATTGATGAGTGGTCTTGTTCAGGAATTATGAATAGACTAAAGGTGAATGTGTAATTCCAGTTACTTCTCCTCCACTCCCCACCATAACTACCCCTTTTTCTACTTTGAATCCTAGCCAAACATGAAAAGCACAAATTTGGGCATTATCAAATCAAAGGTGGCTACATGGGGAAATGAAGGGATGAGTAATCAGACAGGCAAGAGGCAAAGAAAGGGTAAAAAATGATCTTAGTCTGAAGGGAAAACAGAAGGGGTCCACAGACAGGTCAAGTAAGGCCAAAAGAAATGACACCAAAAGTAGGAAGGGCATCCATCTAAAGAGGACAAAGGGTAAGGCTTCCAGAAGGCTTTCTCTGGCAGCCTGAAACCTAAAGACCAAAAGAGGTCAGCGTACTCTGAGGAACGTACCCCACACTGGGAGGCCAGCAGCCCCTTTGGCAACCTAACCTGAGCTGCATGCTGTTCTTGCTGGCTTATCATGGCCAACAGATTAGTAGATGTCCTGTCTTTCATCTCACAATTGTATTCTTCTTCCCTTATACAAGGAGGGCAATTGCTCAGCCTCACC
This sequence comes from Mustela nivalis, assembly GCF_964662115.1. NCBI lineage: Eukaryota > Metazoa > Chordata > Mammalia > Carnivora > Mustelidae > Mustela > Mustela nivalis. The sequence goes on from NC_139020.1 coordinate 81,460,970, forward strand.
ATATGTGTGTAACACTGAACCAATGTTTATTAAATATTTATTGCGCTGTGTTAGCACAGAAAATACAACAAAGAATAAGACAGCTCTCACCCTACAAGCTTACACGATCTCCCACGAAGGACAAACCTATATGTAACTAACAAAACAAAGTGCTATCTTCCATTCATTCAAAAAATACAGGCATGCCTCCTTTCACTGCCTTTCACTTTATTACACCTCTCAGATTTTGCATTTTTAAAAAATTAAAGGTCAGTGGCAACTTTGGGCTGAGCAAGTCTATCGGCGTCATTTTTTCCGAAAGCCTTTCCTCACTTTGTGTCTGTCACATTTTAATAATTCTCACAATATTTCAAGCTTTTCCATTATTATTGTGCTTGAATTACTGCAATCTCATGATGAAATGCTAACAGATGAAGAGTTGCTTCTTACGGATGAGCAAAGAAAGTGGTTCCTTGAGATGAAATCCACTCCCGATGAAGATGCCGTTGAAGACTGTTGAAATGACAACAAAGGGTTTAGAATATTCCATAAACTTAGCAGCAGCAGGATTTGGGAAAATTGACTCTGATTTTGAAAGTTCAGGTAAGGAGGTGCCTGGGTGGTTCAGAGGATTGAATGTCTGCCTTCAGCTCAGATCATGATATCTAGGTCCTGGGATAGAAGCCCGTGCTCCTTGCTCAGTGGGAAACCTGCTTCTCTCCCTCTGATCTTCCTCCCTGCTATAAATAAATAAATAAGAAAGTTCTGGTAGGGATAAAATGCTATCAAACAGCATCACATGCTACAGAGAAATCCCTCATGAAAGGAAGAGCCCCATCAATGCGGCAAACTTCACTGTTGTCTTATTTTAAGATGCGATCGCCCCAACCACCCCAGCGGTCAGCAACCACCACCCTGATTAGTCAGCAGCTATCAACATCCAGGCATGACTCTTGGCCAGCAAAAAGATTACAATTCACTGAAAGCCCAGATGACGATTAGCACTTTTTAGAAATAAAGCATTTTTTTAATTAAGGCAGATACATTGTTTTTAGACACACTTAATGTAGTACAAACATAAAATTTATATGCATTGGAATACAAAAAATTCATTTGACTGGCTTCATTAAGCTATTCACTTCGTTGCCACAGACTGGAACCAAACCTGCAACATCTCCAGGGTATGGCTGCATTTACAGATCATCTACTATCTGTCAGGCATTACGTGTAGAGCAGAAGAAAGAAATGCCAAGTCCTGTGAGCTCAAAGAGCCAAGCAGAAGTGCATTCACCTGCCCAAAGGACCTAGCCATGTTAATATAAGGAGTTGGGTTTGAGAAGCAGGGAGCTGTGGCAATCTGGAGAGGCATATAGTCTTATTAAGAGGTCATATGCTACTCAGCTCCATCTAATTGCTCCACCCAGCAATGCAGATCCAGCGTCACCAGCTCCTCTGGCTTAGAGAAGAATCCCAAACTCAGAACTCTTCTGTGAAATCTTCCCATCTTTATATGTTGCAGGTAATTTGTAACATTTTCAACATTTTCAACAGCCTCACACAAGAGGTCTGTAGGCCACCATGTTATCATCTTCTGAAAACATTCATAACACAGAACCTTGGTAGGTGGGCTGACACTGCCACCCATTGCAAATCGCCCCCCCACCACCACCCCAGCCTGCTGGCAAGTGCACTCTCCCACCACTCTCCCCACTACGCCCCCCACACCCCTAGCCCTTCTGGTCCAGCTTCCCCTGCTCCCAACCTCCCGTTGCCCCACCCTCTTTCTCTCCTCCTCTTCTGTGGCTAGCCAGCCAGATCCCTTCCAGAGAACGTGGGGCAAGGGCCCCTATGAATCCTTCCTGCATTTCATCATGCCAGCCTTATCCGTTACCGTTTACCCACTGAGACGAGGGAAGTAAAGAACTAATTTTTCAGAACTCAACCCAGCTGGTTAGGGGAAGATGAAACCACAAATTAGTCCTTCATAAGAGGGGCTCGTGGCTCTCTGGATGTGTTCATCTTTCCCCACCAGCAACTTTATTGCCCTGTGGAGCCTGGTCTATTCTTCTCCCCAAAATTTATGGATTATTTCTAGTTTTTAACTGTTTTCTTCCATAGGTCTGATCTCTTACTCTTTTGAAGTTAGGAGACTATGAACCAGACTTCTTTCTAGGACTGGAATACATTACAAGCTACAAGGTCAGTGATCATTGTAAGCAGTAACAAAACATATATATTATAAATTATATATATGTGTGCATGTTCCTGTGTGTGTGCACACGTATGTATTTGTGCATATATACATAGAGAATCTAATAAGCATTACTTCTAAAAAGATCTGTTGAAAAAAGTAACTTCCATAGGTTTGTTATCAAAATCTCAAAAGATGTTTTCATTTTTTAGAAAACCCGAAGCCTTTGTTGCAAAGATATAAAGCATCATAAAAACGATTGCAGGTGACTAGCCAGTCTTTTGTTATATCTCTAAACATAAGACAAACAATAATGTGGGTTTTTTTCTTTTAAGAAAAAAAAAAGAGAACTCAATATTAGTCACAGTAAGCCTCAGCATATGGGAATAGGTGCAGGGTGGAGAAGGGGGAGGGGAAACCAACACTTCATAGTTTTTCAAACCTTTAAAACTGAAAAAATATGTATCCCTGCTTTCTGTATATGCACATAATGTAAAATTTCATCAACCACAATATTTTAAAAGACAGAAATCATGAGATATATCACATCTAAATGGAAATATCATCTAAGGAAGGCACCATTTATCAACATCACTTTGAAATGCAGTGGAGGATGTGATGGCATTATGTAGATCTCAAATATCTATGGGTGAATGAAATTGGGTAACCTTAGCAACCCCAGGTACATCCATGGAGCTATAAATCAAATGTCAGCACTCTGAGCTATGCACAAAATAAAGAAATAATTCTTTGAAATATTCATAACGCTATGCAGTGTATTATTTTGTAAGTCTGTCCCTATTATGCATTTTTGAATCTAACTAAAAAAAAAAAAAAAAAAAAAGACGTGACATTTGCATAACGCAGCACCCCGCCCATCCTCCCACTCACCCACCAACCGACATCCACTGGAGCTTCTAGAAACAGGCAGACCTGCACTATACACTAATGGCCACAGCAGAACTCTGGTATGTGAGAAGGAAAGGGAATTCTATACACGGGCAGCTAGTCTGACAGCAACCCAAATGGTTTCATATTGATTATTCCATTAAAAAAATAACAACTAAATAAGATATGAGAATTTTGGTAAAAGTGTCATGATATAGGTACATTTTTTGTATGTGCGAAAGTAATATATTCAATATTTCACCCTCTGAAACTGGAAGAGAATTGCCTTAAAAGAAACAAACTCTTGCTGGCAAGAAAAATTTACTAGTCTTCTAATCGGGGGTAGCTTGTCAATATGGAATTGTAACAGGCAGCACAAAATAAAGCCCTTGATTTCATTTACACTTAAGATTTTTCTTTGATAATTCAGTTTATTTGGAAGGGTATATTTTTTATATGAATACATTTGCTAGCACCTCATTTTAAAAATTCTGCCCCTGCCTGTTCCTGGAACTGACACTGCAGGGTCTGAATATTGTAATACCTGTGATGGATTCCAAGGGCCATCAAGCGATAATAGCTGTGACATCAGGCTCGGTGTGATTCTAAATCACACACATGGAAATATGCTGATACTACATAAGGACGGAAATCCTCAGGTCGAATAATTGTTTTTTGTAAAAATTTTATAAACACATTCAGCTTAAGATATCCAACACAGCTAACCAGTTGAGTCATCTTGCCATATTTAAATGGCCGCTATCAGAAACAACAAGCTTTTCATATACAATTAGGTAAGTGTCGTTTTACAAATGAGTTCTCTTCACTTTAAATACGTGGAAAGTGGCACCAAGTGGACAAAGGTTTCAACCAGGAATTAAACAAGCCATTCGAAGGGAAATCATCCCGTTTATCCTCAATCTATTTTTTTTTTCCAAGTTAGCACCCTCTTCAAGCTGTATTAATTGTTCTGGACCTATAGCACATGCTTCAATGAAAATAAATTACTTTATTTCTATTGCACCACTAATGGCTGTGTGACTTAATTTCATTAGCTCGAACCTGTTGAGAGTATTCAGATTTCCATAGCAGGACGCACTTAAAATGAAAAGATTCTTTCGATTCTCAATTAACAGAATCGTTCTCTTTCAACTGAAATGAATGTTATTGAAACCAATTAGCATAGACTGGAAAATCTCTCACTAATGAGGGGAGTGTGGGTGAGTAAACAGCAATGAAAAGATGAAATTAGAGGAGAGCCTCTTCTCGTTGGCCTGAATAATTACATGCTTAGTTGCCTAATTGTCTGGTGAAAAGCGCCGTGGTGATAGTAACAGATTGCCATGTTCATTAGGCGGCAAAAGGCCACCTGCTGCTAAGCTTCATTTTCCTGCAGTCGATATACACGTGTTTATCCCTGGGGATTGATATTTGGACACAACACTAGCTGGGAAAAGCAAATGAGCTTGCCAATATGCTGCAATATTGTGTCCTTTATGCCAAGATACAGAAGCTTAATATGTCAAATAGAATGAATAAAACCAACAGTGATAACAAAGTTTATAAGGAAACTGACCTTAGAACAGGCCCAGTGTAGGACTCTAAACTGTGTCAAGTTCAACCTTTCAATACAGATGTTCCTTTCTGGCCTGAACAGCTCCAAATTATATAGTACAAAAGATAAATTACAATGGTTAGGGCCTCGGCAATATTTTAGACAATGGTGTAATGAAAGCATGCGATGCAACTGTTAAAATTGAAAACAAATGTACAGTCCTAAAGGCGAGAGGAGTGTTTCGAGAGAAACGGCGCTGTTCCCATCGCCTCCCTGTAAACAGGAGATCAAAGAGAGGCCCTTTGTTCGCCATCTACCCTCCTTTAAATCCCCTTCATTTCTCCAGATTGTCCGGCTACGTTGTTTTCACGTGTCCTCCAGCCAGCCCGTATTTTATATTGTACACCCCCTAATTTCCCTCCAGTGTCCTACCAGCTCTGATTGTCCATGATTATAGGAATCGGGGAAAGCAGAGGCTGTTTTTAAATGTCAACCTTCTTTTGTAGGCATTATTATTTTCACCCGTGGTAATGTTGGAAGCACTTCCAATACCCTAAATAATGCACTTGATAAAATGGGCATATTCTTAACAATCAGTTCAAGGAAATTGGTCAGGAGCCTCTCCATGCTCACATAACAGCACTCTCTGTCAGATGAAGTAGAATAATTGAGCAATAAGGCACCTAGATGTCCTGGAGTTCAGGAATGCAAATTTTCAGCCCTCAGACTGGATGGGGCCTACAAATATGTTTACCTTTGACTGTTTTTAAAATCTGTTTACATTACTTGCCAACAATAAAAAATCAGGAGATTCAACATAAACAGCTGTATATCTGGTTTCTCGTAAAAACTCAGGGACCTGGAAAGCCTGGACCCCATTCCAATGTGGCAACAATCAATTGGACAATCCTGGTCATTAGATTTCAGTTTGCCACAGTCCCCACCACTCCTTATAATACTTCCCCCAAATACCAAGGCAGAGCACCAGGAGCTGTCTATTACTGTTCTTGCACTATTGTTCTTCTTTAAAAAAATTACCATCATTCCCCATACCTATATCTTTCTCAGATATGGGATAAATAGGTCAAGTATTAACCTTCTGAGAGTATTCTTCATAGATCTGGACTTCTTCACTCATTGCTGTTGCCCACTTTGTTAGAATATGACTTTAGAATTCAGTTTGTGACCCTAAAAAAAAAGAAACTGAGGCTCTGAAGGGGAAGGTGAGTTCTCAAGTTTCTCTCAACAAAGCTGGGATGAAAATTCGGGTCCTCCAACAATGACCTTCACTCTATACAGGGCTATCCCTGTCCTACAAGAATTCAGCATCTGGTGGCACCTGCCTGACTCAGTTGGTAGAACATGCTACTCTTGATCTCATGTTGGATGTAGAGATTACTTAAAAATAAAATCTTCAAAAAAAACAACATCCTGAGAATTAAAAGGCATGAATCCTAGCCTCCAGGAACACACTGAGATGCATATGTAGAAAAATAACAACAAACACAAGATACACTGTCCGTGGATAGAGTGCTGTAAGGACACCGACACTACAGGCACTGCAAGACGTGTGAAAGCTGGCAAGTGGGGAGGAGGGAAGCAGCAAGCTCCGTGTGAGATGGAGGCCCTCCCTCCCCCCCTTCTTATGAGAGTGGAAGGAAAATTGAAACTTTGACATGCACTGGTCTGTCAGTCATATCCACAGAAGCAACAGGCTCTCAGCGGTCACTTGCCGGGCCCAACCATACCATCCAAGTCAAGAAAAGATGGCCTCTGGGAACCAGGCCTAAGAAAACATTCTTGTGGTAAAACGCTACTGTCCAAGTCCGACATGAAGCCCAGCTCCCAGACGAAGGACATGGAAACCCAAGCAGAGACAAAAGCCCGTACTCCATAGTCCCCAGGATCCCAAATTTAAAAATCCCTTTGGACCCTTCAATCAACACTTGCTTTGCAATTCCAAATGTTGATGCATGTGAGCCTGTGTTGGTGAAGGCAGACCAACGTCCTAGCCGAGAAACTAAAGCCGTGTTTGGGTCAGCAACAGGGACTCCCAGGCTTCAGGGAGCTGTCACTCCATGTGGCCCCAAATTATGTTAAGGAGTACTGAAAATCTCAGCAATAACTTTTCCCTTGCAAAAACTATTTAAACAAACATTATTTTGCTTTTTGGTTCCAGATTTCTTATTTACACTTAGGATTTGCGAGAGTTTTTTAAACAAAAGTAAATCATATTACATAAAATGTTGAAGGAGCTATGTTCTATAATTTTGCTACTTATTCCTCAAGTAATACATGTGTATTTTTGAAAATTAGCAAATGCAGATAAAACAAAAGAAAACTATTTTTAATCACTTATCATTATCATCCAGAAATAAACACTATTAAGATTTTGATATACAATGTTTCAGACTTTTAATGTGTGTACAGGTGTGTTTAGTTGTTTCCTTTCTAATTTTTTAATTTTCTGAATAAAAGAGTAATACAACTATAATTTAGTGTAGAAATTGTGGAAAACAGAGAAAGAACTTTTAAATCACCTTGAATCCTACTCTTACTATAAACACTTTTAGTATTTTGGGATACTACATCTAACTTGCTAAATCTTACAATTATGTATTTTTTTTTAAGATTTTATTTATTCATTTGTCAGAGAGAGAGAGAGCACAAGCACGGGGAACAACAGGCAGAAGGAGAAGCAGGCTTCCAGCTGAGCAAGGAGCACAATGTGAGACTTGATCCCAGGATCCTGGGATCATGACCTGAGCTGAAGGCAGATGTTTAATCGACTGAGCCACCCAGGTGTCCCACAATTTTTTTAAATTTTATTTTAATATTGGAAAACACAAAAATGTAAAAATTTATCCCTAATCCAATTCCACTCCCATCAGTAACATCTATCAAAATGTAGATGATTCCCCTTCCCAACCTCTTCCCCAGTTTATACCAATATTTTTTACAAACAACAAATGGGGCCATACTTTATATACTGGATTGTTATTTGCTTTGGCTGGGGGACAGGGAGAGTGGTAAGAGACAGTGACTCTCAGGATTGCATGGAGCACTGAGTGTCATACAAACAATGAATCATGGACACTGCATCAAAAATTAATGATGTCTGTATGGTGACTAACATAACATAATAAAAATAATAATTAAAAAAAAAAACTAAAAAAAATAGCGACTCACTATTCAATAACAGTATAGCCACGTTAGCATTCTTAAATGTCCACAGAATAGCCCATGACAATGCCTTTCTCCCCACACCCTGGCTAAAGTGGACATTGGGAATCCCACAGACGAACATGGTTTGTTTTGCTTTAATTTGTATTTCTTCAGATACAACTAACATCAAACAACTTTAATTTGTTTACAGGGCACTTATGTTGCTTTATCAAATTGCCTGCTTACATCCCAAACACATGTTTCTGTGAGAGATAATCATTTTGTTATTCATTTGAAAGAGCTCCTTATCTTTACCTTCTGTCATAGGCAGCAACACTTCTTCCAATTTATCCTTTGTATTTTGTATCATTTGTATTTTTCCCTGGTTTATACTATTTTGCTATTCTGGAGTTTTAAATGTGCAGATATCCACCTTCCCATGTTTCTACCATCAGTCATACTTTGAACGTCTTTCCCTACCCTGAGATTTCATTGTTTTCATCCACAGTATCTTATAGAAGTTTTTATCATCTTACTTTTTATTGTTGAATTTGTAATACACATGGAATTTATTTTTATATAAAATACAGCTTTATTGTTTGCATTAAGGCAAATAGCTTTACTTTTCCTAAATAGTAAGTCAGTTTTCCCAACACCATTTATTTAATAATATATCCTCCTTCTCCTGATCTGAGATTAGCACTAGCATATACCTAATCCCATTGTCTGTTTACTATTGGGCCGGTGCCATTCAGTTTTAATATACTAAGCCATTATAATTCGTAATGATTCCCAATTAGACACACTGCTCCCAATCACAGTGATTCTGTTCTTAAAATTTTCACTATTTGGGGATGTTTGCTCTTCTGGATGAACTTTAGAACAACTCTTCAAATCTGCCTAAAAAGGGGAGGGGGAGTTTTAAATCTTAACATAAATTACATTAAATGTATGGGTTAATTTGGGAATACAAATTCATTTTTTAAATAAAAACATTACAACAATTTTAAAACAAACTTTCCTAAAAGATGCCTTCTCTACCTCTGCTGGCTTAAAATTATGTAAACAGAATTTATGTGCTCAGTGACCCCACTTCATTGATTTGACAGGGCTAATTCCTATGTATGCATGAGCTATTTCTCTAACGTATTGAGTATATGCTTCCATGACAACATATTTTCTCCATTCCTTTAATTAAATGGACAATGAATTGAAATGCAAAAGAATTTCTCAGCAATAGGAGATTCACCCTCAACTCTAGATCTAACTTTTGTTAAAAGAAAAAAAAAAGAGCAATGGCCAAAAAGTAAGCTAATAGTTTCCATCCTAAAACTCTCCTGAAAATGTGCCTGGATGAGACGGGAGGAGGGAAAGGTGACCTGCAGGAGGAGACAGCCCAGCCATTCTGGCAGCATCCCTTTGACACTTTGGGAGGCACTTTGGGACCACAGAAAGCACCCCATCTTAAGGACTCACTGAGAAGGGCTTGCAACCACTTGGACCTACTGATGGTGACTCCTTTATTGGGGAAGGTCATTCCTGTTGTCTGAGCCGACAACTTACAGCCTGATGCACACAGGGGTGAGGGAGAAAGAGGACATGCGGCCATCACATCAGTCTAATGGTCCCTGGCAATCAGTGGTATGGTAGGGTCACTGCTGGGTCACCCTTATATTTGACACCCTGGGCAAGTCCCTCCTTGACTTAGAGGTTAGCCTCAGCCTTATTTAATTGATGGGAGGCCATAGAGGGCAGAGGGTGTCCATGGGGGCATGGGCATCAGCCAAGCCAGCAGGAGTCCTGGCTGCCCTTGTCTTCCCTTCTCCAAGCTTCACTCACTCATCAGTGCAAGGAGGATAATAACCCTACCTCATAGGATTTCTGTAAGATTCGGTGAGAAACAATGTGTATGCGAAGCTCCTAGCACATAGTAAATACTCAATAAATGGTAGCTATCATTGCAACAGTAGAAAGTAAGCCTCGTTTTTAATTATTGTCATGGTGAAAAAAGTAAACCTCTTTTGCTCCTAAGTTTATTTCTTAAGGAATTCTAAAATCTCAGAATTGAAAGGAACTTCATTATTTGGTCTTCTTTTATACAACATTCTCAAAACTTTAAAGTGGAGATATGTTTTGTAGAAAATAAGCAAGCGGCCCTGACACAGGGAGCCTGAGAGAACCCTCACTCTGTGCTGTGTAAAAACCCATCCCAGCCACTACAAAAAAGCCCCATGTCCACTCCAAGAATTTTAACGAACTCCTCAGGCTCAACGCTAGTTAGCATTTTGTAATCTATCTTCACATTGCTGCCTTCAGTATATAAAACACAACACATACAATCCAGTAGAGAAGGAAGCCTACTTTTGTTACACTCATCTGCATGTGCCAAAGTGGAAAAGGAATGAGAGGAAAACACACCCTGCCTGTCGTTGCAGTGGTTTAACTGGTTACATAAATGGACGTGGGGGGTATCATCCAGGTCAGGCTACAGGCTGCATAATTTGTGGGCCACAGTGCAAAATGAAAATGCGGGACCCTTGTTCAAAAATAGTTAATTTTAAGACCACAGCAGCAGAAAATGACACCAAGAGCAGGGCCCCGGAAGCCAGCCCCGACGCAAGCCACCTGTGTGCATGCTCACAGCCTGGGGATCTCTTCAGCCCCGTCAAAAGATGATTGCAACTGGAACACATCTCCCTATTTGTCAATGGCTAAAGCACTGATAATAAACGAGAAACATTGGCTTTGGCCAAATTGAAACTGGCTTTAGTTCAGAATTGAATCAAGCTAAGATTAACTCTAATTGATTAAGTCTCATCTAATTTCTACCTAGAAGCTAAGTCTAATGTCTCCAGTCTCAGAGTAAAATGATATCTAGGTAAAGCAAATGCGATTTTACCTGTTTGGGGAAACACTGTAATAATGACACACAACAAAATGTCACTAACCTCTGAAGGAATTTTATGGCTTTAGCCAAACTGAATATCCAAAGTACCTTATAAGTCTTAAACCAAGGCCCAAGTGGCTTAAGGCCCAATTAGTAAATTGACTACATTAATTACCAAGTTCTGTTTTATTAGGATTGGTGAGTAGGTGATTAGGTAGTTTACTACTTTCCTAATAGTCTAATCTGATTTATGGGCGATGCGACTATTAATGTTTGCTTTGGGGAGACATGTGCTAAATGCAGTTTAGTGAAATTCCTCAGTCCACATTCAGGAAGACGTTGAAAAATTCAATGCAAGTGAGACAAATTTAAAACTTAATTAAAGTTATTCTGAGTAATAAAACAAGTGACATATACAAATGAGAAAGATATACATTATATTAGGTCTCAACTTATTCAAGGGCAGGCATTTTTACTTGATTTTGTTTAAAGAACTTCCCCTTCAGATAGGACTATTCTGAAAGTGGGGAAATTCTAATTTAGATCAAGTCCAAGATGGAAAACACAAAGAGACAAGGATTTATTGACAGCTCCCTTCTACATGGGAGTTATCTGTTGAATGGCCAACAGTAATAAAGCAAACAGAATAAAGTTCCTCTTAACAACAACAAAACAGGAAATACTTCAAATTTAAAAGTCCAGTTTTATAGTTCAGCAACAAACTAAGGTATATGTACGTAATATCTGTGAAAATCCAAGTGTTTAAGACCAGTATGTGAGGGGCACCTGGGTGGCTCAGTCGGTTAAACATCTGCCTTTGGCTCAGGTCATGATCCCAGGGTCCTGGAATTGACCTCCACATCAGGCTCCTGCTCAGTGGAGAGCCTGCTTCTCCCTCTCCCTCTGCTGCTCCCCCTACTTGTGCTGTCTGTCTCTCTGTCAAATAAATAAAATCTTTAAAATTTAAAAAAAAAAAAAAAAAAAGACCAGTATGTGAAAAGAAGTTACATTCCGGTTGTTCAGAAAAAGAAAAATCACTGTCCGTTTAAACAGATATCCAATCATTTGGACATAACAGTCCCCAAACCAATGTTAAAGCAACTGCCTACCTGTGCCTGTATCCTCACCCAAGTCCCCTCAGCCAAAGAGAGCAAGAGAGAGAAAATAATTACTAGGTAAGTAATTACCAACTGTCCTCACACTCTTCCTGCCGCTTGAATATTTCCCTTTAAGAACTCTACCTTTGAACCATGAGAGACTATGGACTCTGAAAAACAATCTGAGGGGTTTGAAGTGGCGGCGGGGTGGGAGGTTGGGGGTACCAGATGGTGGGTATCATAGAGGGCACGGATTGCATGGAGCACTGGGTGTGGTGAAAAAATAATGAATACTGTTATGCTGAAAATAAATAAAAAATAAATTAAAAAAAAAAAAAGAACTCTACCTTTAAGAGAAAGGCTGTTTATTTAAGTAGGATGCATGTCCTTCTCTCTGCCCCATTGTGTGTGTATGTGTGTATACATATACATAGATATACATATATATCTATATGTGTACCTATGTGTGTGTATATATGTATAGGTGTATATATATATACACACACACACACACACACATACACACACACCTATATGTGTGTACACACACACACACACACACACACCTTTTTACCTGTTAAAGCTTCAACTGTATTTCCCATGAAAAAGAATACTACTATACAGGGGCGCCTGGGAGGCTCAGTGGGTTAAAGCCTCTGCCTTTGGCTCAGGTCATGATCCCTAGGATGGAGCCCCACTGGATCTCTGCTTAGCGGGGAGCCTGCTTCCTCTTCTCTCTCTCTGCCTGCCTCTCCACTTGTGATCTCTGTTTGTCAAATAAATAAAAATCTTTTTTAAAAAATACTATTCTACATAACCACAGTATAGTTATTGAAATCAGGAAATTGAACATTAATACAATACTATATTATCTTCATTATCTTCATGTCATATTCCAGGCTCACCAACTTTTCCAATGATGTCTTTTATAGCAGTTTCCCCTTTGGTTCAGGATCCAATCCAGGATCACACTTTGCATTTAGTGCTCACGTCTCTTTAATCTCATTAAATCTAAATCAGTTGCTCAGCTTTTCTTTGTCTTTCCTGATCTTGACATTTTCTTAGAACAGGCCAGTTATCTGTAGCATGCCCCTGACCTTGGATTTGTCTGTGTTTCCTCATGATTAAATTCAGATCATGCATTTTTGGCAAAAATACCACAAAAGTGATACTGTGTCCTTCTCAAGGCATCAGATCAGGAGGCTCCTACTGTTGGTTTGTCCCACCTGTGGTCCTGCTCACTTTGATCACTTGGTACAGGTGGCACTTGCCAGTCTCTCCACTATAATGTCACCATTTTCTTCATATAATTAATAAATAATTTATGACGATACTTTGAAACTATCCTTTGAAACTTTGAAACCTGTTCCTCATCAAATTTTTAGCCACCACTTTCAGCATCTATTAATGATTCCTTCCTGATGATTACAAAATGGTGATTTTTGTTAACTTCATCATCCTCATTCTGTCGACATTTATTTGTTTGATTTCTACTGTAAGGAAGAGCTCCCTCTTCTCCTCCTTTTTCTGTTCATTATTACATGGACTGACAAATTATTTTATTCATGTGTTATGACCCACTAAATATCTTTCTTATTCAGTGATAAAATCCACAAATACTTTAAATATGGTCATTCAAGGAAGGACGAGTTCTCAAAAGTCAAGAAGCTAAGACAATTTTCAGTGGAAAAGAAATTACCAAGAGAGCAAAACTATTTTTTTTTAAATATTCGCTTTTTATTCTTGCCTTCCAAAATGAGCAAGATGTCATTAGAGAAAACTTAGCAAAAATGTTAAGAATAAGAATCTTAAATCAAAATTCATGATACAATTGAATTTTCATGAGAAAGGGGAAGCCTTGAAATTATACTCGAGCACCCATTACTGCTCACACCTTCATAAAAACTTCCACTGATTTTGCATTTCATGTATCTGGACTCAGTTCCAAGGAGGCATAAGGTGCATATACCCTTTAATGAACAAGTCACTCTCCCACAGACCAGGTGCCATGTGTATTTACTGAATTGCTACTGGAGATCACACACTTACAATCACTGTTGTTTTCTTTAATGTAATTTCATTTAATTTAGAAAGACATTTTGCTCAAGGTCATCAGTCTGAGAAAACATTTAAGACACTGTCATTGTGCAACTTCCCTCTAATATGACTAAACCCTACTTATAAGAAAGAGCGTCTCATTTGGATCAGTGCTTCAGGCCTGTCTAAAGACATACCACATTCACAAAGATTGCTGGGTATCTGCTCAGAGTTCTATAAATATCTAGTTGGCACACAAATACAATTGGCTTGATTTAATCCTTTAATCCTCAGGAATTGTGAATATCACAGAGTAAATAGTATGCATTAAATACTATGTCTGATAAGTCTACAATGTGTCAAGCCGAGTTAAATTCCGAAGTAAGTAGATGGGGATGGGATGGAATGGGGAAAGTTTTCCAACACCATCTCAGGCAAGACAACTGAGTTTAATAGTTTGTTTTTCAAATTATTTTTCTTTTTATGATCACAGTATAGCTTAGGCTTCTATTCTTTATTTCTTTTTTTTTTAAGATTTATGTATTTATTTGACAGAGAGAGATTACAAGTAGGCAGAGAGGCAGATGGGGATGTGGGGGTGGTGGAAGCAGGCTCCCTGCTGAGCAGAGAGCCTGATGTGGGGCTCTATCCCAGGACCATGGCATCATGACCTGAGCCGAAGGCAGAGGCTTAACCCACTGAGCCACCCAGGTGCCCCTATTCTTTATTTCTAAATTAGACTTCATTTTATGAATTTTCAACCCTTCCAAGTTATTGTATATTCAGCCCTTGAATTTAACATGGGAGTATCACTAACTTTTCAAAAGTAGCACGAAAACGTTCACCACTCTCAATTAAATAGTTAGCATTTATTGAGCACTTGTATTTACTAGTCACTCTAAAAAGCATCCACATTCATTAGTTCAATTAATTCCTAAGAGCACACAGGAAGTGAATTCAGATGAGGATGTTGAGGTTGCAAGAGGGGTGGAAACTGTCCAGTTTCCTACAGCTTAGTGTATCTATTGGGCAAGTAACTGTGATTGAAGCTCCGGCCAGTCTTTTTCCAGTTTCCTGACCAGTGTGTTGTACGTTCCTGTGAGGAGTGTGGAAAGAATGGCTCTCCCTTTGATGTCGAAACCAGAAGACTTTGATTCCAGCCTGCTGTGTGATGTTTATGACACAGGTTATACACCTGAGCCAAACTAAAGAAAACACACTCCTAGGGATGGGAATGCAAGCAGGACAACTTGAATTGCTCAGGCTCCAAACTTCAGGTGTATTTGGGATTCAACTTTCTCCTTCTCTTTCCCTCTTCTTCACTATATCCAATTACTCACCAAATCTTACCAACTCTGCCTCCAAATTGTCCCTTAGTTACATTCTTTCCCTTCTCCTGGTTCTCTTTCAGTAACGTCGCTTACGATTCTCAACTCCCATCTGGGCTCCCCACCTCCATTCTCCTCCTACCATTAAGCCTGCATCCCTGCAAGAGGATATCATCTCAGCTTGGATTACAGCACTCATGTGGTCAGAAACCCTCAAAGGCTCCCCATTGCTTATAACATAAACAGCTTGACATTCAAAGATGCCCACCATTTGGTCCTCACCTAGATCACCAGTTGACTAAGCCCCACTCCAGGTTCTCTGCTGTCACTCCATACATAGCGATAAACATGTAGTTCCCTAAGCTGTCCCTTTACATTCAAGCTTCTTGCTTTTATTCAAGCTGTCTCTCTCCCTGGAATATCCTCCCTTCACTTCTCCCTCTTCCCCATTCCACAACCCTTACCACCGTCACTGCTCCCAACTTCTCCTTGTCAAAGACATATCTGTTTAGAGAAACCAAGGCCAGGCTTAAAGGGGTCAACCCTTTAAGGGGTTGACCATGCGAAAAATTATCTTTTGTATAAGAGGTACTTCAAACGCACTGTACACGAAGGGACTACCTAAGTTGCATTTAGTCTCTCCTTCCTACATAAGCCTGTTGCATTCTGTTTATGATTCTGTTACTGTATTTATCAAATCCTCCCTTGCATTAAAGTTAATTGTGTCCATCTCCACCTCTCTCCCACATGACTGTGAATGTTTGAGAAGTGAGAGCCATCTCAGACTTGTCTGTTTCTTCACTGGCATTTTTTGGACTTGTCTCCAGTTATTGGTAGGAAAATTTATGGTCTAAGATGATGATTTTTATTTCCAAATATTATGATCTATAGACAGATATCTAAAATACATACATTTGGTTTATATACACAAACATAAGTATTTTATACAAATCTGTATTTGTTTTATACACATATTTATAATATCTACTGACTCCACAAAAGAAAGATGTTCACAAATAAATAAACTTTAATTCAGGGGCACCTGGGTGACTTAGTGGGTTAAGCCTCTGCCTTCAGCTCAGGTCATGATCTCAGGGTCCTGGGATTGAGCCCCGCATCGGGCTCTCTGCTCGGCAGGGAGCCTGCTTCCTCCTCTCTCTCTGCCTGCCTCTCTGCCTACTTGTGATTCTCTCTGTCAAATAAATAAATGAAACCTTTTATAAAAAATAAATAAATAAATAAATGTTACTTCAAAAATTTTACAAACCACACTTTCATTATTTAAGATGTGGCATTAACCTATCTTTAACTAGTGAGACATTTACAAAACCCACATGGTGAAATGTGAAATGAAGTCAATATCTTTTAATATACAAAAAGCCCTTAGTAAGTGATAAGGAAAGTGTTACCCACACAAAAGAATAAAACAGGCAAAGGACTTTAGCTGACATTACTCAGAAGAGTAAGTATAAATGGCTCATAAACATATTAAAATTGTTCAGTCACTGGTATTCACAAATTGCAAATTAGAACAATTATGTACCACTTTTTAACCTATCAGCCTCGTAAAATTTGTCTAAGGTAATGCCCATTCCTACTTCTGGTAGGCTTGTAAATTATTATTAACTTTCTGGAAAATATCTTGGTGGAACATAACAAGAGGTTTAAAAGTTCTTGTTCTTTGACCCAGAAAATATATCACAAGGAAAAAATAAGAAATATGAATAAAGATATATGTTCAAGAACTCTCATCAAAGAGTTATTCATAACAATAAAAAATTGGAAAAATCAAAACAATTAAATAATAGGGAAATAAATTATATAATATCCATACAGTGGAGTATTTTTGATCATTAAAGATCAAATTTTCAGAAGTTATTTTTAAATATGGGAAATGATCAAAGAAACAGGATAAAAAAAAATCTACTCATTATGATGTTGCTTCTGTGAAAATTATTTGGTGGTAATACAGGTGTTATTTTTTCATTAAACACATCTATGTTTTCCCAAGTTTTCACAGAGACAAAATAGTTTCTATTCTTTAAAATCCAAAATGAAAATAAAGAAATGATACTTAATTGTCTTATTCCCAGTAGGAGCTGAGTCTCAAAGACCAAACAAGTCCGTTTTTTATTTCCTCAGAGAGTGAAAACGACTGACTTCAAGAAACCGCCAGAATGCTGCTGTAAGCTCTCATTTCAAAGAAGTGGTGTGGTGTTTGTAATGGATAAATTTGAAGAGACAGCCAGTATTATTCTCATCTGTGATATATCATTTCTGCCTCTGATATGATCTTTAAAAAAAAAAAAAAGATCCACTTTCACTTCTCTTTAACTCCTTACAACTATATGGACAAAACTTGGTAATAAAAACAGCCCTAAAATCATGTGTCTCATTATTTCACAGCTACTAACCATAAATAATAGTCTCATACTTTTGAGATTATAAATTATTCATATGAAAGTAATGCCAAATTATTAAAAGCCATTGGGTGAATCTATGACCTTGTTTGACAGCCGCTGGTTTGAGTGACAGCCTGAGAGACAGTGTAGTCAAAGCCTGTATGGACTAGTCCAAGACAAGCACTGTCCTTCTACCCACCAAGTTGCTTTAACTTGAAACCAGATCAGCCACATCTCTAAGAGAAAAAAGTCTTTTCCATTCTACAGCTCTGTTTTGGATTATATGTGTACCTTGGGAAAAAGGAATACCCTTAATTTTTAATAGTTAACAAATCACATTCACATTTATTAACCCTAAACATTTGCTATTTTTCTAGAATCTTTGAGGTACCTGGATTTTCTCTATAACATAAAACATCTCTGGTCTAATTACAAGAATGAGGAACATTTATTTACAATGTAGACCATATTCATTTCGTCCCACTTTTTTCAGGAAATAACATTTCCTGACACAAATATCAGAGCAAAAATCAAAAACAAAAACAATCAGAAGGGACTGTCATGAGAGGCTCTGAATTCTGTAGGCACATCTTTCAGGCTTGCTTCCCTTTGGAGAACTACAGCTTTGCTCAGCTTGTAACAAAAGATGCTAATTTGATCACACTGATTCCTTTCAATGCAAAGAGTGAATTGTTTTTAGACCACTGGTGATTAATGTGGGTATTGATTAGCTGATCAATAAGGCCACAGTGTCTAATTATTGATAATCCCTCTCCAAATGAAAGATCGAGTATAAGGAGTCCTAGTTACAGAGTTCAAAATATAAAGTGATTCAATGTGATGCCTGGTAATTGAAAGTCAAACTAATCCCATAAATTAAATCACAACAATCCATAACATTTACCTGATAAATCCTTTGGAAGCTGTATTTAACTTTCAGTAATCTCAACATTTTCACCCTTATGAAGCCTTCTGAAAAGTGCAAAATTTGTTGAGAAAGATAAAAATCATTCTAAAGTGACTTATCTTTATGAAGTGAGGGATCCAATGGCCCCAACCACTGATGGTTACACATTCAAAATAATGGCTTCATCCCTGCATCACATCGTGGAATGAAGAATAAAGAAAACAGCATAAATGCTCAAGAGAACAAAGGCTGTCCCTGATACTAAGGCTCATAGGCCTGAAAGGAACTTCAGCAATCCTATAATCACCTTCCCACTCTTCTGTGGGCCGTGTAAGGGACCTGAGTTTGTCATACAGTCAGCCAGAGGTCAGGACAGCATTGAGAATCTAGATCTGTTACATCTTCTCCCTTTTATTAGTATGACCAGGGTAGTAAGCATTAGTTTGTACCAGGGTCAAAATTTACTCATAAAGTCAGATACTATGATATGCAATAATAATAAAGCTTCTTTTAGTGTCCGAGATAGATCTCCACTTGCTCCAGAGCCCCTACATTTCCACTGGTGATAAGGGGTAAGTTGGGGAGATCTTGCTAGTGGAAGACAACTAATTCTCTTCCCATATGGGATTACCTCAGCCTCCTTTGGGAAAATGTTGGACTTGGAAAATTTCTTCCTCTTGCTTCTCCTCAAGATGGCATCTGAGACCATGAGGAGCATATCATAATACCTGACTTTATGAGGACACCTCTGTTGTCATATTCTGTCCCCTCTGCACCGTCAGCCTGATAGTCTGAACTGCTTTATTTCCCTCCCTCAAAGTATTTGTCTCTTTGCAAACTGGACAGGCAGAGAGGTGGAGAATCCAAGCAGAAAAAGCCACTAAGAGACTGAGATGCAAAATACAGCTATTCATCATCTTTGATGATCGGAGACAGAGAAGTTGAGGGCTTTGGCAAAGACAGGAGTCTTTCATTTTGGAGCCCTGAAGGACTAACTGTAGGACTCTGAATACATTGGAAATAAACAAGGCCTTACTAAGCGCAAAGTCCAGCCTTGAGACATCTCAATCTGAGACCTTAAATCAATGTGATTTGACCCTACTCTAACAGCCAAGAAAGCAACAAAGACCTTCAGCATTTTCATGAGGCCAGAAAGACGAAAGCTGAAGGTCAAGATTACTAAGGCAAACAGGACTTGAAGGGATGGGAGAAAAGTGACCCTTAGATAAGTGACCCCAACATTTTACACATTCTTCTTGGAGCATTTTCCAGTGTCTAAGCTATACAGGGCAAGAGGCCAAGATACCACATCGAAACAAGCAGCTGAGATGCTAAAGACCTAAGTC
Source organism: Mustela nivalis (assembly GCF_964662115.1). Taxonomy (NCBI): domain Eukaryota; kingdom Metazoa; phylum Chordata; class Mammalia; order Carnivora; family Mustelidae; genus Mustela; species Mustela nivalis. Next base: position 81,480,752 of record NC_139020.1, read on the forward strand.
ACACCTGACAAGGAAGAGAAGCCTTAGAAAACATTCCAGGATCTCAACTGAGACCCCTGAAGACCAAGCCCTGGGAAAGAGGTAAACTAGAAATCAGAGATGTCCTTAAAAACACTGAAACCCACCTTCAAATCACCTTGATTTCTCACTACATCAAAGTATCCACAGGAAGAAAATTATATTTTCCTTGGAAAATACTATCACCTAAAGCCTCTACAATTTTTTATTTATAATATCTGACACACAATTAAAAATTAGCATGTGTGCCAGGATACAAGAAAATATCCAAAGTCTAAGATTTTTTTTAAGATAATATAAACAGACCACCAGTGATTCAGATATTAGAGTTATTATAGACTTTGAAAGTCTATGTATTAACATGCTCAAGAAAATAAGTGACCAAATAAACAGCATTACCAGAGAGCTAGAATCCTTAAGAGAGAATTAAATGCAAATTCTAATATTGAAAAATACACTGGTATTATCAATAATAACCAAATTATGGAAACAGCCCAAACATCCATTGATGGATGAATGGATAAAGAAGTGGTGTACACACACACACACACACACACACACACAGGAATATTATTCAGCCTTTAAAAAGAATGAAATCTTGCCATTTGCAATGATGAGGATGGAGCTAGAGAGTATTATGTTAAGTGAAGTAAGCCAGTCAGAGAAAGACAAATACCACACGATTTCACCCATATGTGGAATTTAAAAAGCAAAACAGACGATTATGAGAGGGAGACAAACTATGAAACAGACTCTTAACTACAGAAAACAAACTGAGGGTTGCTGGAGGGGTGGTGGGTAAGGAGTGGGCTAAATAGGTGATAGGGATTAAGGAGAGCACTTATGATGAGCACTGGGTGTTATATGTACGTGATGAATCATTAAATTCTACACCTGAAACTAGTATCACAACGTTTGTTAACTAACTAGAATTTAAATAAAAACTTGAAAGAAGAGGGCACCTGGGTGGCTCAGTGGGTTGAGCCGCTGCCTTCGGCTCGGGTCGTGATCTCAGGGTCCTGGGATCAAGTCCCGCATCGGGCTGTCTGCTTGGCAGGGAGCCTGCTTCTCTCTCTCTCTCTGCCTGCCTCTCCGTCTACTTGTGATCTCTCTCTGTCAAATAAATAAACAAAATCTTTAAAAAATAAAAACTGGAAAGAAGAAAAAATAAAAGAAAAACAAAAATACACTGATATTAAGAATGCAGTAGATGAGTTTGATAGATAAGGCAAAGATTAAACATGGATTAGATATAGCAGAAGATGTAAACAGGAAAATAGTTCAGTAGAAGATGTCCAAACCAAAGTATGTGAGGAAAACAGAAGAAAAAGAAAAAAGAAAGAAAAACAGAAGGAAAATAAAGAAAAGACTGTATCAAGCCTAGAGCCCTGGTGCAAAACTAGCATAATTGATTAACCATCCAGAGAGATGAAGAGAGAGAACGTGATAGAGCAATATTTGAAAAGAAATAGTTGAAAATTTCCCCAAATCAAAGAAAACCATCAACTCACAGATTCAAGGATTTACACAATGAAATAGGTAGAAATACAGACTGCAAGAAGAAGTGAATAGAGCCAGAAAAAGCATATTTATGGAAAAGCCCTGCATCTGGTTCCACGCTGGGCACTGAGTCAGCTTGAAAATTCTCTTCTTCTGCCCCTCCCCACACTCTAGCTTACGTGCACACTCTCCCTCTCTAAAATAAATAAATGGATCTTTAAAAAAAATAAAATAAAATACATGATAAAGAAAAAACAGTAACACAGAAAAGAGGAGATGAATGTATGAAGTGAAAATTTTCTAAGGAAATGATTAAAAGTACGAACTTAAAAACACTGAGTCAAGGATGCAGTGTGATTTCCAGGGTAAGCACTAATTGACTAAGAAAAGGATAAAAGGGAAAGATAGAAGAAAATTATTAATACAAAAGAAAATGAGATGGAGAAAAGAAAGAAACAAAGATGAGACAAAACAAATAAGATAGCAGATTAAAATCCAAATACAGAAGTAATTATATAAATCATAAAAAGGCTAAGCAATCCATTATAAAGAGAGTTTACCAGACCATGGCAGGGGAGGGAGGAATCAATACCTGCTGTCTAAAAAAAACAACATTTAAAAGACATAAAGTAAAAGAAAAGAAAACACATACCACACAAACGTTAACAAAAAGAAAACAATTTTATTGACAGCAAATGAATTAGACTTCAGGGCAAGCAGTCTAATTTGACTGCTCAAATAATGGGAATATGCATATATTAGTAAATAGGGGCATTTTCCAATAATAAAGCATCAATTCACCAGGAAAATATAACATTTCTAAATTTTTATGGACCTAAAAATGTAGCTTCAAACCACATGAAACAAAAGCTGAAAGAACTAATGGATAAATGACAAATCCACAAACACGGTAGGAGATTTTAACACTCTTGTGTTGGTAACCAACATAACACATTGATAGAACAAATAAATGAAGAATCAGGAGAGATCTAGAAATTTTGAACAAGATGATTATTCAATTTGACCTAATTGCATGTATGCATACATATGTGCATGTATCATTGTATCCAATACACGTTATTTTCAAGTATATGTACTACATTTACTGAAGTCGACTGTCACTGAGGCAAATAAAGTCTCAACAAATGACCCACTGTGGAAATCATTTAAACTTGTTTCTTTGACCAGTGAAATTAAGACAAAAATCAATAACAAAATGATAACTAGAAAATCCCAACTGCCCAGAAATCATTTATTTAAGAAATAACTGAATTAATAACTGAATAGATTCAGTTGAATACATTCAAGAAATCACAATGGAAATGGAAAACTATTTTGAACTGAATTACGATAAAAATTATAAAAAATATAATACCATAAATTGCATGATATAGCTAAAAGAAACAGAAAAAATGATTCTTGGAGAACAGGAAAGGATGAGAATTATTTTAAGATTCATCTCAAGACATTGTTTTAAGCAAGGAAAGTAAAAAGAAAGACAGAAATATAAAAGCAGACATTCATGAAAGAAAAATAGAGAAAATCAACTACAGCAAAACAGACCTCTTTGAAAAGATTATCAAAATTAATAAATTACTAGTGCAAGTTACACTTTCTTTGTTTCTTGCCTCAACACAGTAAGCATGTCAAGTCAGTTCTTTTCTTGGCATTCCACCTCATAAATCATAGATGACAAAACAAGAGGAGAGCCTTAGAAGTTTCCAGTTTTAAATCTCTGGTACAGTTCACCAGAGAATTCTGATTTGGGATAGTGCTTGTTCAGTTATTAATAAAGTGAAACTGTGTTCTCTTAAAAAAAATTAATTACTAAAAAATGATCTTTAAAGACAAAGTGCATGAATTAGCAATATTAGGAATTTAAAAAAAAAGACATCACTACAGATCTTATAGGCCCTAAAAAGATGATAAGATTACAAACAACTTTAGGCAAACAATTTTTAAAATTTAGACCAAATAGATAATTTTCTTGAAAATACAATTTACTACATTTACACAATAAGAAAGGTCTATCTATTAAGATTAATGTATTAAATTTAAATAAATTCTATGTGTAATTGAAGTCTTTCCCCCAAAAAAAGACTACCAGGCCCAAATGGTTCTATCAGTGAATTATTTCAAGCATTTAAGAAAGAAATAACAAAATCTTAGAGAAAGTCATCCACAAAGCAAAAAAGAAAAAATATTCTCCATCTCATTTTATAAGGCTCACATAACTTCATAAAGGACATTATAAGATAATAGACCTATATATTTATGAATATAGATTCAAAAAATCTAAACATAACTTAGTAAATCAAATCCAACAATAAAAAAAGGTAAAGTTGGGGCGCCTGGGTGGCTCAGTGGGTTAAGCTGCTGCCTTTGGCTCAGGTCATGATCTCAGGTTCCTGGGATCGAGTCCCACATCGGGCTCTCTGCTCAGCAGGGAGCCTGCTTCCTTCTCTCTCTCTCTGCCTGCCTCTCTCTGTCAAATAAATAAATAAAATCTTTAAAAAAAAAAAAAAAAAAGGTAAAGCACTAGAACCAAGTTCAGTTTGGATGCAAGATTAATTCAATATTCAGAAATCAACTCATTTATATTAGTTAATTTATACATATAATTCCCTATAATAACTAAAAAGATAGCATGATCATCTTAGTAGATATGGAAAAACTATTTGATGAAAATAAACACTCTGCTAATTAAAAAATAAAAACTCTAAACAAACTAGGAATAAAAAAGACTTTCTTTAATCTGACAAAGAATATCTTTAAACAGTGAAGTATTGGAAACTTTCCCCAAAGGTTAAGAACAAAAAAGAATCCCATTATTATCACTTGTATTTAACATTTTACTGAAGATCCTATTTGGTGTAATTAGAAAAGAAAAATTAAAACACATATAAATCAGAAGGGGAAAAAACTACTATTACTTACACATGATTGTGAAAGTAGAAAATCCAAATCAATCTACAGGTAAACCACTAGAATTAATATGTGAACTTAGCAAAGTTTCTGGATACAAAGTCATTATGCAAACACCAATTTTACTTTTATACTGTAGCAGTATACATTTGAGGATGAAACAAAAAATTATGTCATTTAAAATAGCAACAAAAGGGACACCTGGGAGGCTCAGTTGGTTAAGCATCTCCCTTTGGCTCAAGTCATGATGTCCCAGTCCTGGAATCAAGACCTGCATCAGGTTCCCTGCTCAGCAGAGAATCTGCTTCTCCCTCTGTCTTTCTTTCTCTCTATCTCTCAAATAAATAAATAAAATCTTTAAAAATAAAAAATAAAGATGTCAATTCTCCTCTAAACTCATTTACAGATTCAGTGTAATCATCATCAAATTCCCAATAGATTTTTTGTGTAAAAATTAATAAACAGATTTTAAAATTCATATAGAACTGAAAAAAAAAAAAAACAACAAGAAAAGCCAAGATAACCTGCAAGAAGACTACCAAAGCTGGAAGACTCACTACCATGTAACAAGACTTATTATGATGCTGCATTAATGAGGAAAACAGTGTGGCATTGGTACAGTCTGCACGAATAGACAAATCAGAATAAAAGTCCAGAAACAGAGCTTCCAGGAAATGGCAGGGGAACATCTTCATGACCTTGAAGGGGGCAAGGATTTCTTAGACAAAATATACAAGCAAAACCATAAAGAAAAATACTGATAAGTATGATCACTTTAAAAATGAGAATTTGGGGGTGCCTGTGTGGCTCAGTGGGTTAAAGCCTCTGCCTTCAGCTCAGGTCATGATCCCAGAGTCCTGGGATCAAGCCCCTCATCAGGCTCTCTGATCAGTGGGGAGCCTGCTTCTCCTCCTCCTGCCTGCCTCTCTGCCTACTTGTGATCTCTGTCTGTCAAATAAATAAACAAAATCTTTTAAAAAATAAAATATAATATAAAAATAAAAATGAGAATTTTTTCATACACTATTAAGAAGGTAAAAAGGCAAGGCGTAGGGGAAGATGATTATAAGATACCTTTCTGACAAAGGATTTACATCTAAAATATAGAAAGAGCTACAAATCAACAAGAAAAAAAAACTGACAGAACAATTTTAATGGTCAAAACAAACCAAAAAACTGGTTTGAATAAGCCTTTTACAAAGAAGGATGTATAAATGGCTAATAAATATATGAAAAAGTGGTCAGCATCATTAGTCACTAGGGAAATACAAATGAAACCACAGTGAGATACCACTATGCACACAATAAAATAGCTAAAATGAAAAAAAAAGTCACAAGAGTAAGTATTGGCATCTGAAATTTTCTATTTACTGTGTTGAAAAATAAAATGTGGAAGGACACCTGGGTGATTCAGTGGGTTAAAGCCTCTACCTTCAGCTCAGGTCATGATCCCAGAGTCCTGGTATGGAGCCCTGCATCAGGCTCTCTGCTCAGTAGGGAGCCTGTTTCCCCTCTCTCTCTGCCTGCCTCTCTGCCTACTTGTGATCTCTGTCTCTCAAATAATTTTTTTTAAGAATTAAAAAAATAATAAATTGTGGTATATTCATAAAGTCAAATACTATACATCAATGAAACTGAAAAACTAATACTATACACAATAACATGGATAAATCTCACAAAGCTAATTTTAAGAGAAAGAAGCCAGACATAAATCATCACAAATGGATGAATCATTCATAAAATGAATCATTTTATGATTTAGACATAAGCAGAACAAATTTATGGTGACTGAAGTTAGACTAGTAGTTCCCTCTCGTGGGGGGAAATAAGTGGAAGGGAAGGGAAATTCGGGGGTGCTGGCAATGCTCTTTATACCGATCTGCATAGTGGCTACACAAATGCATTTCTGTAAAAATTCGCCAGGCAGAACACTTAGGATTTATGCATATTTTTTGTCAATATGTGATATTCCATTCAAAAGTTTACTTTTAAAAAAAGCCTCTCTTTTGAGACAATTAGCTTAATGCAGATCAGAAGTCCTATTTTGGAATTCAAAAGCTAAACATTGGATCTTTCTTTCTCTTTTCATTCTATGATAACAGTCCAAAGCTTCCCCCAAAGCACTGGATGCCTCTGGCTGGATGGCAGAAGAATCATTTAAAAAGAAGTACAAAAAGGAAAAGAACATTAATATATTTCAAAAATATTATCCTGTTCCACTTTCCATAAAGCCCAGAATCAAACGAACAGAAACAGATGTAAATTAAAACTGTGATATAATTTTTCAAGATAATGGCAAAATATCTTTGAGAGGATATCCTTCATGGTAGAAAAGATGCTTAGATATAGACATTCCACATGGTATTTGTACATGCATTCTGGAGGAAAGCTGGAGAAAATCTGTAAAAAGGTGCATACTATTTGACTTAGCCATGCACCTCCCAGAAACATGACAAATAAAAAGGAATCTGAGCAAGGACTTATCTACAAGTATTTTCTCTGTAATAATGTAAAGAAATGTGGATAAAATCTAACTGTCCAAATTATAGAGAAGTTACTATGTATTCACATGTAAAATTGTAGAAATAAATGTACCGAAAAAGAATGATATTCATACTTTATTATAGGGGAAAAAAAGCCACTAAACATAAGTAGACATTATAGGATTCCATTTTGTTAATATACTTTGAAGACAAGTTCATTGGGCCAGGAGGAATTATCTCTGGATGGTGATGTCATTCACTCATTGATTAATTAAATGTTTATACATCAGGCCTAACGTTAGGGAACAGGTGTTCAAAGACAGACACATTCTCTGTTGTTATGGAGATTAAAGCCAGAAAGAAGCCACAAACCCTCACCCACCCCACTCTGCTAGAGGCCCCTAAACCATCACAGACACAAGAGTTGCTGAAAACATTCACAAGCAAGAAATGAAAGCTTTATAACCGGAAGTTTCCCAGCTACAATTTGAGGACATTTCCAGGGGTGGGAGGGAGGTTGCTCAACAAAGATGAGAAAGAGCTTGTCACCTCCCCTCTCCGATTGCTCCATACTAGAAATGGAAATCAGAATTAGAAATTGTTAAATAGTGTCTAGAGCCAAGAGGGTCATGATGTTGTTTTTGCTTTTGTTTGAGTTTGAATTTGCTAACTCAAGCTATGCTAACGCATATGCTAACATAAGCCTCAAAATATACAAAGGAGGCAGAGACATCTTCAAAATGAGAATTTCAGGGGCGCCTGGGTGGCTCAGTGGGTTAAGCCGCTGTCTTCGGCTCAGGTCATGATCTCAGAGTCCTGGGATCGAGCCCTGCGGCGAGCTCTCTGCTCAGCGGGGGGCCTGCTTCCTCCTCTCTCTCTGCCTGCCTCTCTGCCTGCTTGTGATCTCTGTCAAATAAATAAATAAAATCTTTAAAAAAAAATGAGAATTTCACAGTGAAATTCTTGCTTTCTCATCGTATATTTTTTCTTGACCTAAACACCTTGGGATAATACTCATAACTTTAGGCACACCAGAATCATAACCCAGTGGTTGAAAGCAAAGACACTGGAATCAGGCTTCCTGGATTCACATCCTAGCTCTATCACTTTTCAGCTTTGTGACTCAAGGCAAGTTAAGATATCTTTGAAGCTCCGTTTCATCATCCATAAAATGGAGGCAATAACAGTAAATATGCTATTGTAAGGATTACATGTGTTGAAGAATAGTTGCTGTGACGGGACCTAATAAAAAGTAAACCCTTAGTAATGGTTAATTATTACTGCATTCTTAACAGAAATGTAAAGGATTTTTGCAAAAACTTGATTCCCAACAGACCCAAATTAAGGATTCACTTGGAAGAAAAAGTGTCACCTTGCAGCACAGTCTACCAGATTACATCTTGAAACTTGAAAACGGATTAATTAGTTACTTGATTAACTTGTTCAATCATAGATAGCCAATATGGATTTTTAAATAGTTTTTCCTCACAAAATATATTTGTTTTTCTTTACAAATATGTCCTCTGTTCTCCAGTCCATAATTGCCTCTGGAGTGGCGATTTCCTATATCCCACACTGCTCAGCATCCACCTAAGCCCATACTTTCCCAGAAACTCCCATCTGATTGTGGCTTCAGACAAGCAAAATGGTACAAAGACTGCTTAGAAGTGATGTAGACACCGAAGAGGTCATGTTTGACAATTTTTTTTGCCCTGCCAGTCTCCGAGCTCATGGATTATTTACATAGTGCTTTACAATTGCTAGATCTGTTCATATAATTCTCTCTCCAGGTTTCATGGTTGGTTAGATAACTATGTTATATCTTCTTTTATTTGACTCACAATGATTCTATAACGCACAACATACATGGGCCAGGGCGATTGCTAAATCTCCCCAGTGCCACACTGCCCCATATAAGTTCTTATAGCATCAGATTTACTCCTTTCTTCTGGATCATACCTATTGGTACACAAACATGCAGTAATCTTCCATCTTGGAAAGAAGGGAGGGAGGGAGGGAGGGAGGGAGGGAGGGAGGGAGGGAGGGAGGGAGGGACAAAGGAAGGAAGGGAGAGGAAGAGGGACAGAAGCAAGAAGGGAAGGAGGAGAAGGAAGGAAAGACTCTTATGATCCCTTGTTCCCTCCCCTCCCAACATAGCTGTTCTCCATTTGTTTTCCTTTATAGGAAAACTCCTTCATATAGGTTCCTCAGGGACTTTCTTCCCATTCCCTCATAACTGTCTCCAGTCAGGACTTCTCTCCTGCTACACTACCAGAACTGCTCCCTCCATATTGTTAAAAGCAGTGGTCAGTTCTTATCTAATCTAACCTGTCTCAGCCACACTTGATAGAGTTGATCACTTCTTTCTTCTTGGAATGCTTTCTTTATGAGCACATTCTCCTGGTTTTCCTCCAACCTCACTGACCACTCTTTCTCTGCCTCCTTTTTCATCTCCTTCTCCTCTCCCCAGCATCTAAGTATCAGAATGTTCCAAGGCTCCAGGCTGAGTAACCTCCTCTGATACCATTGCTCTAAGTCTCATTGTGTACACTCATGAGTCCCAGATGTGTATCTCTAGCCCTGACCACTCTCCTGAGCTCTAACCGCCTACTCAGTATCTCTATTCCTCACCATGGTCTATTAAGGTCCTGCAACATATGGGTCCTAACTCTGGTCTTAAAGATACCATCTCCTCTCTTACTCTAATTCATGTGGAACTTCTTTCATTTTCTCCAATATGCCAAACCTATTTTTGCCTCGGGTTCTTTGCTCTTGCTGTTCCCTTTTCCTTAGATATTCTTTACTGATATCTACATGGCTGAGCTCTCCTTGACATTTAGGTTTAAATGTCAAGGTCTAAATGTTAGGTCAGATGGCACCTCCCTGCAACCCCAGAGAGGCCTTCCCAAACACACCTATTGCCCACAGCTATCCCCATCACCCTGTTTTATTTTCTTATTCTCACCACTACCTAGTGTATGTTTGTTTACTTGTTTCTTGCCTGATGCCCTACTAAAACATTAAATTCCTTGTGAGTAGAAAATTTAACTTCTTTTGTTTGCTGCTCTCTCCTCAAGTTGAAGGCAACAACTGTCATATAAATTTTTTGAGTGGATGAGAGATAAATATTTAGCTTGATGCACCATGAAGTGTCCAGGTAGATGGATACCGAGAAATTCATTCAAAAGGTGTTTCTTTGCCTTATAGGAAAGGTGAACAGTGACAGAGGATATGAAGAAATTATGGAGTATGTGTTCACTTCCTACTTCCCTGAACTTTGACTTTGTCAAAAAGGGAGAATATCTCCTTAGGGGCCGTGTTAGGAAGTATGATCATTCACCTGGGGACATGGCTTATGGTGCAGACTTCAAGGTTACACAGTCCCCCCAGACCTCTATGCAAGATATTCTTCCACAAGTTCCTTCCCCCAGAATAACTCTGGGAAATTTTGAATATGCCATCATCTTTTTCTCCCCCTCTTCCTCACAATGTCTGTCATCTCCCTTGTATTCCCCAGCATTACTGGCTCAATATTGGTGGGCTTTTCATTCACCTGGAACAGTGAATCTGAGGCTATTTGCAGCTGAGCCAGAGGGAGCCATGTGAGTCTAGAACCTGGAGAAAAGAATCATCCTATATACATGAACCTATCTTTCAGACAGTAGCAAATCACCATTCTATTGGCCCTTTCTTTCCCACAAACATTAAATTCCTGGTTTGAAAGCCATTAAGCAATAAGAAATTTCCAAAAATATCAGTTCTGGAAAATTCCACTCTCTACTGGTTCAGTGACCAGTTATGGGTAACTCTACATGATTGTTGGTAAATAATAGTGAGAATTGGAATGATTAGCATCCATTGAGGGTGATGAGAAACAGAAGTTGGTTGCTAATATAGTTCTTCTCTTTCTTCTTTCTCTCATTAATGATAAATAATGTACCAGGAAGGAAAGCTAGATTGATAAATGGAGGGAAATTATTTATTGCAATTCCTCCAAAAGCGTTCTATTTTCTCGTTCTTTCTCATCCCAACATGCTGAAGTCAACTGTTTAATTTCCAGATGGAAAGAAGCATATAACGTCTTATAAAAATATCTAACTTTCCCAGAAAACTTCCACATTTATGATCAGGTACGTTGATGATTTCATGTAAATTTGTTCATGTTCATTTGCATTTGGTAAATGTTTAAAAATGTACAAATGGATAAATGAAAAATAAGCCACTCATGAAACTTGAGAAGCTCTTTTGTCCAAGTGGAATGACAAAATCAAATCTTAGAGAATCATTAAAAATTATTTTTTAAAGATTTTTTAAATTTATTTATTAGAGAGTAAGAGAGTGAGCAGGGGCAGGGGAAGAGAAAAGAGAAAATCCCAAGCAGACCCCATGCTGAGTGTGGAGCCCAACGTGGGACTCAATCCCACAACCCCAAGATCATGATTTGAGTGGAAATCAAGAGTCAGATGCTTAACTGACTGAACCACCCAGGCACCCTGAAAATCATTATTATAAGATGAACCATTTGTAATAGATTAAACTCACTGAGCCAATTAAAAGTCAGCACTGATTGATTGGTGTCTTTAGACAGTTAATTCATTCCAACAATATGTTTTTTTAATTCTAATGTTCAAAACTTCACATTTTAAGCACTAGAATCAGATATTTTCAAAGAGAGAAAATAAAGAACAAGAAGATGCAGCCCCACTAAGGCCTAACAGTCATGGAAACCCAGGGCCACAGCTGAGACAGCCAAGATCAACCCAGGTCATTATATATGAGTTAAATTGCAAACACAAAACATTATTCCATATTTCAATTCATCCTACTACAGGACAGCAATAGCTGCTAAAATCTTTTTTCTGGCAGTTACACATTCATAATGCTTAGAGATAACTGAAGTCAGAAGTATCAGAACAAGTAAAAGGCCTGCTTTGTGCCACTGTATAAAAACTCATAGATCTGGTCATACCTGCAGAGAGTACAATGTAAAATATTATTAGATTGAATAGGAATTTTGATTTAGTCATAGATGGGGGGATGAATCACTAAACTTCGAAGCTAATGTCATGGCGGTCAACTGAGTTCCTACTAAACAAGTCTTGGCATCACAAAATCCTAAACTAAGTTTAGTATAGGAAACTAATTTTAATGAATTATATTTTATGAAAAATAGCTTCATCTTTAATCGGGATCTAAAATCATTTACTTTAATGGGTCTGAGTAGATTTGAAGTTGCTGAATAACATCTTCTTCCTTCATTCCACAAGCATATATTAAATTCCTCCTCTATGTCAGGCAGCATGCTCAGCTTTGCAGAATGCTTCATAGTGCATACAAATGCACCATCTCACTTAATTCTCCTAGTCCAGCCCTTTGGGGATACAGTTATTCTTATTTTTACTTTATAGTCAAATAAACAGAAGCTTAGAGAATTTAAGTGCCCAAGATCAGTAAATTAGAAATGGAGCTCGTTCTTAACCCACAGTTTTCCCACGGAATTGGATATCTTGTTTAAAACTGTGTAAGTACTACATCCTCAAATAAAATCTTCACCAGATTTTAAGTCTCAATAATACAGATTTTCCAAGTTCCTTTTCAACCAATCAAAGTCTGAGAGATTCCATAACAAAACCACAACCCTTCACAGCATGGCTTTTCAGTTGTCTCTCTCTAAGTGAGACAAGTTATTTTGGGCAGTCTCATGTGATGAAAGAGATAATGGGCTCTTTGGGCGGTAATAAAAACAAAGTCACTACTTTGACAGTAAGTAAAATAGAAATTGAAACTTTAAAAAAATAGGATTTACTGATTTCACAAATGAGCCATCAAGTAACTGGGTTTAACTTCTCAGTGTAATTTTCTCTGTCACTTAAAATAATAACATGACAATTTATGAAGTCCTTTGGGCTCATTTTAACATGTAAATTAATAACTCAAATTCTATTTGAAAATATAGGCTTTTGTATATAGGATCAAAAATAAGGAAATATAGGAAGGAGATGTTTTGGTCTGGATATGCCTTCTAGCCCAAGGCACAGGTGAAGATGGAATGAAGGAAGGTCCAGCCAGCAGGGACTTCAGGAGCCCAAAGGTAAGCTAAGGCTTCAAGGTCACAGTCAATTAGATAAACCTGGTGTTTGAGGCAGAGCATCCCTGGGGAGGTGCTTTTTAGGTGTGTGGGCTTTTGATTTTTTGTTGTAGTGACATTACCTAAGGTAGCATGTAACCAACGAGCAGACACTAAGAGTGGAGATCTGAGGGAAAGGAGGCCACATCCACTGGGTCACTCAGAAAACAATCTTCTGGCAGATTTGACAAACGAATGAGGAGTAGAATAAGATGGCCAGAAGAGGAAAAGAACCACTGGCAAATGCTGAGCAGAAGAGTATCAAGAACTGTGAAAAGTCCGATATTTTACCTTATTTTCAAGCTAAGAAGTTAGCTCACCACAGTTTCATGGATGCTGGTAGACGGTGCAAGACTCTTGGGTCAAAGATAAAGGACTTTATGCTCAGAGCACAGCAAACAACAGGAGCATCAGCATATTTGCATCAATTCCTCTTACTTCCAACTTCCCTGGGACATTGTTAATGGACCTCCATGGATGCTTGTGCATGCAGTGGGTTACACTATGGGAAAGGGACACTGACCTTAGTAAACATGAATATTTTATAAGAAGCAGTAAGCATGGTAGCCCTTTGTTCTAGAGAAAGACACTATCTCTAGCTTCCAACACTGTTCACTATACAAATATCTTGGGGAAAAAAAAGTGTGGAACAAATGACAATCAGTGCCTCTCTTGCAAGATATGTAGAAATTCAAGAGACGCACAGAAAATGGTCTTTCAAGAAAGAGTTGTGTCCTAGGTGGTTCTATGTCCAGTTCCTCAGCTGTGGTCACTTAAAAAGACAAATGGGACCCAATCAGCATATATTTTTGGAAAAGTTGGACAAAGATTAATCTTATCTTGGGCTCTCCAAAAGCAGACTTTGAGATGAAGATACATACACAAATGATTTCTGAAAGAAATTATCCCAGAACATCCAATAAAAAATAGGTGAAGCAACACTGAAAAGGGGATTTTAAGTGAAGTTCTCTGATCCTGAAATAAAACTCTGGTATGTAAAAGAATAATGAATAATTTCAAATAATTTATTCAAAATGAATAAAAGACCTCAATGTGAGGCAGGAAGCTATCAAAATCCTAGAGGAGAACATAGGCAGTAACCTTTTCGACACTGGCCACAGCAACTTCTTTCAATATATGTCCCCAAAGGCAAATGAAACAAAAGCAAAAATGAACTTTTGGGACTTCATCAAGATCAAAAGTTCTGCACAGCAAAAGAAACAGTCAACAAAACAAAGAGGAAACCCATGAAATGGGAGAAGATATTCGCAAATGACACTAAAGACAAAGGGTTAATGTCCAAGATCTATAAAGAACTCCTCAAACTCAATACACACAAAACAGGTAATCATGTCAAAAAATGGGCAGAAGACATGAACAGACACTTCTCCAAAGAAGACATACAAATGGCTAACAGAAACATGAAAAAATGTTTATCATCACTAGCCATCAGGGAAATTCAAGTCAAAACCACCTTGAGATATTACCTTACACCAGTTAGAATGGCCAAAATCACCAAGACAGTAAACAACAAGAGTTGGAGAGGATGTGGAAAAAGGGGAAACTTCTTACACTGTTGGTGGGAATGCAAGTTGGTGCAGCCACTTTGGAAAACAGTGTGGAGATTCCTTAAGAAATTAAAAATAAAGCTACCCTATGACCCTGCAATTGCACTACTGGGTATTTACCTCAAAGATACAGATGTAGTGAAAAGCAGGGCCACCTGTATCCCAAAGTTCATAGCAGCAATGGCCACAGTTGCCAAACTGTAGAAAGAGCCAAGATGCCCTTCAACAGAGGAATGGATAAAGAAGATATGGTACATAAATACAATGGAGTATTATGCAACCATCAGAAAGGATGAACACCTAACTGTTGTATCAACATGGACGGGACTGGAGGATATTATGTTGAATGAAATAAGTCAAGCAGAGAGAGTCAATTATCATATGGTTTCACTTACTTGTGGAGCATAAGGACACAGAGGACATGAGGAGATGGAGAGGAGAATTGAGTTGGGGGAAATTGGAGGGGGAGACAAACCATGAGAGACTGTGGACTCTGAGAAACAAACTGAGGGTTATGGAGGGTAGGTAGGTCAGGGGATGGGTGAGCCTGGTGGTGGGTATTAAGGTATTGCATGGAGCACTGGGTGTGGTGCATAAACAATGAATTTTGGAACACTGAAAATCAATTAAATTTAAAAAAAAAAAAAAACCTGGTGTATAGATTAAGCCTTGGAGTTGTCTCAATCTGAGGAAAGGGATCTAAGCTCTAAAACTCCTATCACTTCTAGCCATTGACCAAAGCCACTACAAAACAGCCTAAACTCTCTGGCATTTATAGCTCTCTATACTTACAGGAAAAGAAACTCCAGTACCCTACAACTGGAAGAGCAGAGAGGAGGGACACAGGAGGCAAATATATACTGAAGCCAGGGTAAAAGCACACAGAAATGGAAAAGGGATCTAAAGTGATCTAATTGCTTAGATTCACTTACATCTCACATTATGTTCATGTCATACTGTTATAATTCCTTCAAAATGATGGGTGGTCAGAATTTCTAGGGGAAAAACATATAAGAGGGGGGTTCGTCAGATGAGTAAAAGCCCATTGCTGCAATTGATCTCAAATTCATCACTGGTATTCATGATCTCATTCCTCTATCACCCACTCTAAATCTTCTTTTTCATTAGCTAGTACTGCAGTTTGTATAAGCAGCTAGCCTGATGGAATTAAGCAGACATTCATCCCTGAGAGATCTGAGCCCAGATACAACTCTCATATTGGGCCATGGTTGCTATAATTTCCCATTTATAGTTAAAATAACCATGGGAGCACCAAGACTAAGTCCAGTGGATCCCTAGAATTTCCCCCATTATGTAGCAGCAACCCTACATCTTCATGATGTTCAGGGTCAGTTACTCCTACCAGTATGGTAGCTCCTTTCTTTTCTACTATCACAAGGAGCCCAAAATGACCAGGTGATAATGACCAGATTACTATAAAGCATGTAAATGGAATTATCACTGTGTTGGAGGAAGCATCCTTTGTCTGGGAACCAGTACCTCTAAACTAACAGAACTAAAAGTTGTGTGGCCATATGCATATGGACCCACTTGTTTTCCTGTAAGTGAGTCCCTGATGCTGAGCTATAAACTCACAGACACTTTCAGCTTTCTGACTCCAGTAGCCCAAGGGTAGACTTTCACAGAAGAGTTACAGATTCTAGTCATTGGATGAAGTCAAGAGAGAGGTACAGAGAAATAATAAAAGAGATCCAGGGGGATGTGAGTAGGGGACCAACAGTGTTTGTTATGGAATCAAATAAGAAAGTGTCAGGCAAGCTACTGCTTCCAGGAGCTAATAATTTTCTATCCTTTTTTCATTCAATAATTAATACCTATTATGTGCCCTGCACAGTGCTCCATGTTAATAGCACAGAAATAAATTCTTCTCCTTCTCTTTCTCCGTCTTCTTTGAAAAGAAATCAAGTAAACACTAGGCAGGTAGTAGGAAAGTTAGCCTGGGAGGAAAGATGGGCTAAAAATGGTGTCCTATCAGATTACTAGTATGAGTAGATAGCACTGAATTTTGCTGAGAACTCTGAGATCCAGTGTTGAACATATACCTCAGTGTTATCCCACTGAAGGGATAAGGGGACTAGGATATTTGTACACCAGATCCTATCGGGCATTACTGAAGAACTGCTCCCAAGGAGCATTAGTTCCCCAGCACTTCAACTGTCTTGCCTGTGAATAGAGCAGGATCTAGTCCCAGAATAAATCCTCAGGAAAAGAGTCTCAGTGCTGCAGTGGCAGTTAGAAGGTGGGGCTTGAGAACAATGAAACTTTAAAGACTAAAGGGATAATGGGTGGACCACCCTTTTGAGCATTAAAAGTCTTGAGATGGCTTTTTAATTAGATCTGAAAAATGAGTAAGAGTTTGCCAGCCAGAATACTAGGTCCAGGAGTTGGTAAGAGAAGAACAGAAATAATATCTTAGTTCTAGCTGATAGAACAAAATACATTAGACTGGGTGGCTCATAAAAAAAAGAAAGTTATTTCTCACAGTTTTGGAGGCTGGAATTCTAAGATCAAGGTGCCAGCCTGGCATTCTAAGATCATGGGTGGATTCTGCTGATGACCTCCTTCCTGGTTGGGACTGCTGCCTTCTTGTTGTATCCTCACTTGGTGGAAAGAGAGAAAGAGAGAGAGAGAAAGAGAGAGAGAGAGCATGCTTGTCCCTTATAAGGGCACTAATCTCATTCAGGAGGGGTCCACCATTGTGAGCTCATCCAAACCTACTTATTTCCCATCACATTGATATTTAGGGCTTTGACATGTGAATTTTAGGGGAGCACAAACATTTTATCTATAACAGGTGAGGAGTGTCCATCCAAATCTAAAGCCGACACATATGCTCCTTTTGGAAATAAGACCAGAGAGATGAGCAACATGGCAATTAATTCTGTAGTATATATTCTCAACTTCTAATGGGGGCTCAGGTCTTCCTGTGCTCATCCCCCATTCTGCCATGCAAAAGAGAACATCATGAGTTAAAATCAAGGGTACTTGGGGTCCTGGTACTAGAGGATAAAGAATTCAATGGAATATGTAAACAGGTTACAAGCTGTTACTGTATTTAATTCTCTTAAAAATG
Source organism: Mustela nivalis (assembly GCF_964662115.1). Lineage (NCBI taxonomy): Eukaryota > Metazoa > Chordata > Mammalia > Carnivora > Mustelidae > Mustela > Mustela nivalis. Next base: position 81,498,467 of record NC_139020.1, read on the forward strand.
GTAAAAGCAATACCATTTATGGGAATCTGAGAACCCACTCTTAGATTTCTCTCTATATTCTATGTTTTTTTTTCTCCTTTTTATGTCTTGAGCCCAAACCTTAAGGCCAAGTAGGAATCAAAGGAACCACAACAAAGGGAACCCCAAAACTTCCCTGGAGCCCCTCAAAAAGGGAACTAGGCTGGACCATATGGCAATTGCAAAGACTCCTTCTCCTGCTCTGGCCCAAGGTTTAAATTAAAATCAGTCTACTTTGAGCCCTTTATTAAACTTTTTTCAACTCCTACTAATCTTGCCACACATGTTCACATCCAGTATCTGCCAGGGTTCCAGATGAAAACAGATGGCTCATAAACGCAGTACATATTCAAGGACTTGGGAGCAAACAAGGTCACTGTGTCTCTACTATAGGAGATATTAATTCCAAGCAGCTCAGACTGTCCTCCAATAGTGATAAAAGTAACAGAGAAAAATGTCAGATCCAAAGACCATTCACGGCCTATACTTCATGGCTCTCACACATTTTAGGGGTGCAGACAAAATACCTTCTCTGACCACAAACTGTAACCTGAACTTTCACAATCCCTATATCAACAGAGACACAACTGTGTAAGTCTTACCTAAATTTTGTACCTCAATAAAAACGGGATTGTTGGGACGCCTGGGTGGCTCAGTTGGTTAAGCAGCTGCCTTCGGCTCAGGTCATGATCCCAGCATCCTGGGATCGAGTCCCACATCAGACTCCTTGCTCGGCAGGGAGCCTGCTTCTCCCTCTGCCTCTGCCTGCCATTCTGTCTGCCTGTGCTCGCTCTCTCCCCCCTCTCTCTCTGATAAATAAATAAAATCTTTAAAAAAAAAATAAAAAAATAAAAATAACGGGATTGTTGAATTTAAATGAACAAATATTTATAGTTAACATTTTCAACATAAAATTGTTGCTTATCTCCTATATGTCAGATATGCACTCTGTGCTAATTATTCAATGGTCAACAAAAGAGACATTTTACCTTTCCTTACGGACTTTAGACTAGAGGCAAATAAACAAAAATATAAATAAAGACATAGCAAATTATGATAAATGTTATGAAGAAAGATATAGAATATTATTAGTGGTATTAGCCATGGGTAAATGCAGATAGTCTACTTTACACTGGGTGATCAAGTATAGCTTCCCTAGCCAAGATCTGAAGGGCCATTAGGAGCCCATAAGACCTCAAATCGGGGGAAAAATTCTTATGCAAAACATAAGCAAGGGAGCTCAGGGAGTATAAAGAACAGAATAAAGACTAATGTGGCTAAGGTACAATGAGAAAAAGGATGGAGGATCAGCCAAGGTAGAGTCAGCATTTCTCCTGAATGCATTGTAATGTTTCCATAGAATGGTGACATGATTCCACTTGCATTGGGTTTTGTTGTTGTTGTTGTTGTTGTTGTTTTGTTTTGTTTTTAGTATCTTTCTGGCTCTTAGGTAGAGAATGGATCTAAAAGGTGGGATTAGCCAACAGATACATGAAAAGATGCTCAACATCACTCATCATCAATGAAATGCAAATCAAAACCACAGGCACCTCATACCTGCCAGAATGGTTAAAAGCAAAAAGACAAGAAACAACAAGTGTTGGTGAGGATCTGGAGAGAAAGGAACCATGAGCACTGCTGCTGGGGGTACAAATTGGTGCAGCTCCTGTGGAAAACAGTACGGAATTTCCTCAGAAAATTAAAAATAGAAATACCATATGATCCAGTAATTCCACCACTGGCTTTTTATCCAAGGAAAAGGAAGACCGTAACGTGAAAAGATAAATGCAACTCTATGTTTATTGCCGCATTATTTACAATAGCCAAGACATGGAAGCAACCTAAGTTTCCATTGAAGAGAAATGAATAAAGAAAATGTTACACACACACACATACACACACACACTGGAATATCACATAGCCATAAAAAGAAGGAGATCATGCCATTTGAGATGACATAGATAGACCTAGAAAGTTTTATGTTAAGTGAAATAAGTCAGACTAAGGAAGACGAATACCATATGGCTCTGCTAATAAACAGAATCTAAGAAAATGAATAAACAAACAGAAAGCAGAATTAGAACTATAAATACAGAGGACAAATGATGGGTGCCAGAGGAACAGGGGTAGAGGATTGGGCAAAATGGGTAAAGCAGAGAGGAAGATACAGGCCTCCAGATACGGAATGAAGAAGTCATGGGAATAAAGAGCAGAGCATAAAGAATACAGTCCGTGATACTGAAATGGCGATGTAATGGGACAGATGGGAGCTTGTGAACATAGCATAATGTATAAAGTTGTCAAATCACCAAGTTGTACACCTGAAACTAATGTAATATTTTGTGCCAACTATACTCAAATAAAAATTTTTCTAAAAGGTTAATGAGTAGGCATAAGAGAAGTGGGCTTGAGCCAAAGGCAACTACTCCTTGTGACCTAGTCTCAGCCCAACAAAGACAAGTCATCCTTGCTTCAGCCATTTGCCTGTGTTAGCCACACATAGAAAGCATGCGAGTAGGACCAGGGGCAGCCCCTTTGCCTGTTGCCATTCTCAAGATGGGATTGGGAGGGAGACAAACTATAAGTGACTCTTAATCTCACAAAACAAACTGAGGGTTGCTGGGGGGAGGGGGTTTCGGAGAAGGGGGTGGGATTATGGACATTGGGGAGGGTATGTGCTTTGGTGAGTGCTGTGAAGTGTGTAAACCTGGTGATTCACAGACCTGTACCCCTGGGGATAAAAATATATGTTTATAAAAAATAAAAAATTTATTAAAGAAAAAAAAAAAGTAGACTTGGAATCAAACTGGGAGTCAAACACATGAATGCAATGCCAAAGCCACCCATTTAGAAATGAATGAACGAGGGTTGACCAAACACACACTATTTTGATATCCACAGGTTAATCTCTAAATATATTTGGGTCATCTATGGTGGGGGTAGGGGGCACTATTAATGCAAACAGAATTAGGAAATAGTTTTGACTTCAGCAGTTGCCCCATACTTGGTACAACATAAATTATCAATAAAGTATTTTTCCACTGGGAAATTGTGTTTTACATATACAAAACTCATAATTTGTGTTTATTGAAAAGATTTAGACACTGGAATGTTATTTATGTTTTTAATTTGTCTGCACCAGTAAATAACAACCCACTTAGCTAGCAGTTCCTGGACAGAGCATTTGCTTCTGAAATAGTGTCCACAACCTGTTCTGGCCACCTTCACGCTTGGTACTGCTGATCCATAAAACCGTAATCAATGTAGTCAATAAATATTTATAGATCCATTGGATGAATGAGTGAATCCTTATATCTTTTCTATTTACCAATACAGAACTTGCTTCAAAGACTGTTATGCCATTTATTAGCAACACTGGTACCCCTTTGTATTCATGACTTTTATTTCACTGTAACCACCTGCCAATTTCTCATCTTTAGTATCATTGTAGTTGAATATGCATTTTTCTATTATAGCTTTTTAAATGTATAAAGCAGCTTGTTATTATACATTAGCATTTGCTGATGGTAAGAAGGCTCCTTAGAAAACTGGTTTGCACTCTTTTCCTTTGAAAATCTTTATTTGTGAGAAGACCAAATGTGTGCAAAATGCACTTATAGACCCTGAGGGTATATAAGGATGAACAAGGTCAAGCCCCATTTTTAAAGGCCTTTAAACCAGAACACAGCCCTGTTGGCGACTGAAGTCTATTGATTCTGCCCATTAATATTTCTACAAACCATTCCCAAAGCCACCGCTCAGTGAAGGCCTTCGCCATCACTTACCTGGACTATTACAATGGTCTCCTGTCACTTTAAAAAGAAAGCTGTCTTTTCTTTCCTCTTCCCTTCACTTAAGGCTAAAATATATTTTGAGAAAAGACAATATCATCAATCCAGGGCCTAGAGATTTTAATAAATGGGCTTTTGACATGTTACATCATAAATGAACCTTCCAAGTTTATAAGTGGTCCTTTGACAGGATGCATCATGTCAATCTATAGCTCAGTACCTTTACTGATTTAATCCATAATTCATATAGTAATGGATCCTGAAAATTCCATTGCTTCCTTTCTTCAAGCAAGGGCTACTCTGCTAGTCCATTTGAGACTGATCAGTGGCTAAAACTGTGCAGTGTCCTCTGAAGGAGCCAGTCTGTGGAACTTCACCCTGTGTTTCTCCAGCTTGGATCATCATTGAACCACTTTACTACCTTAGCCATACCCATTTATCTTCTGTATTATCAGCTGCTTGTTTTAACTTTCTTATAAAGGCGATTGTATACTAGCAGCATAAGCAGAAAACCACTATCAATCGTCATTAAAAGAATCTCCCACATTTCCATTAAGGACAGCTCAGTCACACAGCAACAGAGGAAAGAGAATCACAATTTGGGAAAGACTCAACTAGCCAACTCTATCACCTCCACTGATCAGGAAGGGGGCTGGGGAATAAGAACATTGTAGTCAATTCCAGACTGGCTTGACTTAGCATAAATAATCTAAAATTAAATTGGGCGTGTGACCCATATATCACAAGGGTGTCCTCTGAGTCCCATGGTATCCATGTTGGCCAGACCTCCCAGGCTAGGCCGGGCTTGGAAGCATTTGTTTCATTGTCTGCTTTTTAATAGAATCAGATGGCTTTCTTGAAAAATTGAAATCCTGGGAGGATCAGGAAAAGAATAGGAGGAAAAAAAATGATTTGGGGTGAATAATATTAAAGATATGGGAAAAGAAGAAAAACACAAAGATACTGCAAAGAATCATAAAAGTGGAGCATGTGCAACCAGAAACTAACCTGGTAGCAATTACATCTGCTGTCCTCAAAATTTTGGCTTATTGGACAGGCACAACCCTGGAAATATTTGTATAGAATAAAGAATATAAAAATCTGAAATGTTAACTGTTCTTAACTATGTAAACTAAATCAAAACAGCAACACACTTTCAAAGAGATAGATATTCTTTTGTTTGGATGGTCTGGGGAGAGGCAGGTTAAATTTCAGAACCCAGGGGCACTGGGTGGCTCAGTCAGTTAAGCGTCTGCCTTGGGTTCAGGTCATGACCCCTGGGTCTTAGGATTAAGCCCCATGTGAGCAGGGAGTCTGCTTCTCCCTTTCCCTCTGATCCTCTTCTTTTCCTTCCCCCTGCCCATCATGCTCTCAAGTACACTCTCTATCTCAAAAAAATAAAATCGTTTTTAAAAATAATAAGAGTAAGAAATTTCATATCCTATGAATTTTTTTTGTGCTTTGGGATCATGTTATCAGAAGGATATTAATAATGACAAAGACAGTAACAATTTCTGGCATTATATAATTCTACATAATTCCAGTTCCTTTTATTGACATATACTAGACCATTCAACAGTCTCTCCAATTTAACCCATATCTCTTGAGCTAGGCAAATTTCATTCTTCTTTCCTTGGTTTCTTTCATTCTCCTACCCAGTGTATGTTTGCTCCTTCAGCTATGTTTACCATTGGGAGTACAGCAGAAAAATGCATGCACACACTTCCTTTACTACTTCTCCTGCCAAAAGACCTGCAGTATTCCAAGCCTGAAGCCAGGGTCTTCCTCCCAACACTCCTGATTCCTCAGACAAACCCACCTACAAGGGAAGGACCCAGAGGGTGCCGGCACTGGAAGGATACAACAATGGCTGGACCCTGGCAAACACAGGACTGGAAACCTAGCTTTCGCCCTCTTGGGATTTCTGCCGGCTAGGCTATGTGGCTCATGAAACCAGTTCTAGGCCATTTGTTTTCTTGCTTGGAATTCTGATGGAACTGAATGAAAAGTACCCCAGTCCCCACATACCACTGACAGCTCCTTGGCCATTGACCATCTTTGAATCCTGTGTAGAGGATATTTTTCAGCATGACTCAGAATAATCTTTTAGAACAAAGTGTCCTATGAGTAATATCAAACTCATTTAAAATGACGGTGACTTATGGAGCTCGTTTAGGGATTAGCAGCTAAAATGTCTCATAACGCAATTAGTTCTTTGAATTATAAGCTTTGTTTTAACTAAAGAAATGGCAAAATTTTTACTGGAAGTAAGTCCAATAACCACATCAAGACAAAAAGAACCAATGAAAAAAATATTTTTCACTCTTATTTTTTCCTAAGGAAACTTACTACCCTGGGATTTCACTTATGAAATCTATTAGTTGAGAGATTCAATCCTCAATTATATCAAAATGTTTATGTATTTCAGTCAAATAATATCAGCACATGTTTGAGTGCCTACTTTTTGGAAGGCACTAACTGAGGCAGTAGAAGAAACAGAAAGATATATAATGTATGTGTGTACCCTCAGGCTATTGATAACTTAAATAAGTTGGTCAAGTAAAATACAGAATGCCCAGATAAATGTGAATTTATCAATGAATCATTTTTAAATGTACATATTTGATATAAATATGCCCCATATAGTATTTAGGACATACTTATATTTTTTAATCTTCTTTTTTTTCTTTGAAATTCAAATTTAACAGAGTGTTTCGTATTCTCATTTGCTAAATCTGAAAACCCTGTGTGTAAAAGCAGAATTATTTAACAAATAGTTACTGAGTGCCAATCGTGCTCTGATGACTTGTCTTGATGTTGAATGGAGAAAGGCCAGACAAAAGTCCCTGTTCTCATGGACTTAAAAGTCTAACAATAAATAAGATAACAAAGAAATAACTACAAAAACATGTTACAAAGGAATCAGAAGACAGCTGTGTAGTATGGAATCGGAGGGTCGAACATCCACAATGGATAAACTTGTCATCTGCATGATAAAGAGTCACCAGCTAGAGGAAGATTATGGGAGAACCTTCTGGTTCAGGCAACATCATGTGTGAGGGCTTTGGGGTAAGGTAGAGTTTGCTGTATCAAAATTTCGTGTGGCAACAAGCCTCACTTCACTGCAAGGCTGTTTTTTTCCATTACCAGACAGTAATTCCTCTAGCACCTCCCAGTCAGCCAAGAATTAAGACGGCAAAGACTTCTCCCACATATTTCCAACCCTCCCTTCTCCCCACAAGCATTAAAAATTACTGAGTAAGAGGAACCAGGGGCACCAAACAGTGTGGGCCATGCTATGGGGTCAACCTTTAAATAAGTGATTAAACAATAATCCTCTCAGTAATTAAAAAGCAAGAATCAAATGAGAAAAAAGACCACCTCAGCACTGCTTATAGGCCAGATTCATGTTCTAGGCAGCAAGTGCTCTGAGGCCAGAAGCAGATGAGCTCACAGTTGGCCTCATGTCTTAGAAGGTCATCCCAGAGACTGAGAACTCAAGACTTGAAGGCAGAAAAGAGGAGCAAGGATAACAGGCTCTGTGCCAGTCATAGGGATGGGGTGAGCCCAGGCTCAAAGCCACAAAAGAAAATGTATCCATTTCAAGGGTTAAAATGTACCCAGAAATCCCTTTGCTCAACACATGAACATGGCTTGGTGTTCTGGTCTGCAAAAGGCTGGTCCCCCGTGAGTCCCCAGAGTGAAGACAGAATAGCAGGGCCCTGTGTGCTTCTCTCCACCAATCTGTTCTCTCTATGTGTGAGGCTGGGAAGCAGACCTCTGCTCTGCACTTCACTATGGGAGGCAAAATAACCAGCAATACAAGTCTACTTTAACAAGTACATTAAAAATCCAGATGTGGGGCACCTGGGTAGCTCAGTGGGTTAAAGCCTCTGCCTTCACCTCAGATCATGATCCCAGGGTCCTGGTATCGAGCTCAGCAGGGAGCCTGTTTCCCCCTCTCTCTCTGCCTGCCTCTCTGCCTACTTGTGATCTCTCTCTGTCAAATAAATAAGTAATTTCTTTAAAAAAAAAAACAGATGTATTGAAAAATTAATGGGAAAGAATGATATGATTTGGTTTAGATACTGAGTCTTGCTTTATGACAAGATTTGCCAAGAAGTTTACTGATGCTAGAGCAGGGGGCCCCAGGGCCCCAGATGACCTCTCCCCTTGTCTCCTGCTGCTGTCTGTATACTTTGACCAGCTCGCATCGCTTGCTACCATCACAAACACATCTTACATTCACTTACGTTGTTCTCTGGGCCTAGAAGGCCTTTCTCTACTTGTGTGCTTAAAAATCTCCTATTGATACTTCAAAGCACAACTCATATATTCCCTTCTCAGTGATATCTTCCTTGCTGCTTGAGCCGCACTTCCTAATATTCCACCTCCATGAGCTGACATGCACACTCATACAGGAATGAATCACCAGCCTCTTTCTTAGGATTTGGCATAGTATTTTACTCCTCTGTTGCAACATAGTACTTTACAATTCCTCTATTGCCATACTGTATTACCCAGTTTTCTGGTTACATCCTTCTTTCTTCACTTAACTGTGAGCTCCTTACAAATTAAGATAATTCATTCTGATCCTGCCTTAACACAAATAAGGCACATAGAATGTGCTCAATAAACACAAAAAGGAAGACACAAAAAGAAGGAAAAAAGAAGGGAAAGAAAATAGAAAAGGAAGGAAAAATAACTTTCCTATTGAATTTCATATATTGTTAAAAATCACAAAGTATTAATAAAACCTAACATTAAAGAACACATATGTCATTTAAAGGAATATAAAATTATATGGACATTCCTTTTTTAATATGCAAAAAATGTGTTGCTGATGATTATTCACAGGTCAGGGTTTCTCCAGCTAGAAATGAAGCTAAATCAGGGACTCTGCTCTAACAAGAATATGGATAAAGGAAATTTCTCTCTCACAGGAATTTGGGGAACACATGCCTATCTCAGCACATACAAAAAATTGGCTCATCTTTGGAGCCAAATTTATATTTGTTTGTTCTGCAAATGAATTACAATAAAATTTTAACATCCACATACTTTTTATTTATTTTAAATCATACGACATATCCCTTAATGAGCATCACTAATTTTTAACCTATTTCTGATTTTTATTTCCTGGCTAGCTCTACTATTAGCAAGACAAGAGCATGAAAGAAAACTAATGGAAAATGAAGTCTTTTTTAAAAAAAGAAAAAAAAACAGCATTTTTAACTTTTTCTACCAATTAAATGTTGGGTTATGTTCCAAAAAATCACATTTCACTTCATGAAAATAACTAAAAAAAATAATAATTTCACCTTTCAGGCTGAACAATCAGAAGATGTTAATGATGCGGTTAAAAAAAAAACGAAGTTACCTAGTGAAGGTGGAGTTCAGGAGGTCTTATTAGTAGCTCCGTATTACAATCTAGAAACGTCTTTATGTAGACTAATCATATTGCAAGTCCAGAGGAGATTTACAATCTGATTTGCCACAGAGAACTCCATGTAATCTTCGTTGAGGAGTGACACCATTTTATCTTTGCACGATTCCCTGTTTCTCACACAAGTAATTCTGTCCTTTCTACATTGTCAGCTCTGACAGGCTGATTTAATCTGCAGGATTCTGAATGCCTCTGACCACTGCAGTGAGTCATTAACCTTGACTCGCATAATTGAATTCAAGGTTGATTGCCTGTGACCCTCTGCGCTGAGGTCTTCTAAATGTACATATTCATTACGGGCGGCCTCACTAAACGGATTGCACAGGGAAAGCTGTAGCAGTCTGCCTGTTTGGTATGCAGGGGGCGAAGAGGGCACTAATTGCATGTTAGAGCTGAGGATTAGATTATGAAACGAGTGAGAAAATGAAGATAGATCCTCTGACACTGTCAGATTAGGGGCAGCAAGGTGCGGGAATATGACATTGAAATTTACAGTGACATTAACAGAAAGAAAATTAGAAACAAATAGACATTGGACATTTTCTTTTAAACCTTCATATTTCTACCATCACCTAATAAACAGGATAGGGGAGCTAAACCCTGTATCTTTTCTCATTTGCATAATCGCAGCAGAACAATGGAATTTTTAGGAAGCTTTTTTGAAGGCTAGGAAATCACATTATGGTCACTCTCACATTGCATGTTACACAATATCTAGGCCATATTTAAATAATTGGCTTTACACACCAAATGCCATTTTGAGTTGCCAAGAAAAGACAATCACACAACTTCAGTAAGCCCAGAGCATATACAAATGTTTAAGTGTTCAAAATTATTGCAAACAATTCTATCAACCAATACTTTAAGGTTCAGATTTAGGAAAAGCCAACTTATAAAATTGTCACTATTTCTACATTTTTATTGATTTTGTGTCACCTCATAGTTAAAACAAGTGCCTGCTTGTTCAAATCAAACAAGTCTTCCAGCACACAGGCAGATGCTTAAGATAATAGCAAATAGTCCTACAAATGGCTTCCATTTCGAAGGAAATGTCTCCACTGTTACAAACACAACAAACAACTTGGTCAGAGGTGAAGCTGTGTGTACATTTCAGGGACCTTGTTCTTTCCCATTCAGGTGTGAGATGCTACTGGAGCAACCTTTCCTCATGCTTTTGCCAGTTGTTTTATGATTTATTTCAAAGGAAAATGACAGCCTGTCTTTCTTGAAAACAAAAACATGCCAAACTTAATGGCACAGGACATTTCAAAACAAAAAATCAAAAGCCTGTGGTGTTTAATCACAGCTAGAAATGAGTGTTAAGTTGGATAAAAGTTAAAAATTCTATCTCTGGAGAAGCCAGTTCAGTTTTGTTTTGTTTTGCTTTTGCTTTGTTTTTGAAACAAGCCCACAGAGTGGTCCCTGGGGTTCTGTAAGATAATACTCCGGAAATGTTCTACAACATTTTTAAATGGTTAACTTACTTAGCCTGCATTGATCTTTTAAAACAAAATTTATTTTTGCTACTTCAATAAACTCTAAATGGAAGGAGAAGTAACTTCCTAATAATTATGCCTTATTGGGAAGTCACTCCCAGTGTAAGAAGTGAACTCATGAACCAAGGCTTGTGATAAAAAGAAAATGTCCATGCATGACTTCAGTGCCTGGGAACATTCATGCTTTTCAGAGGTTGCATGTATGGTCTCCAGTGCACTTTCTGAGTGCACTGAATGATTACCTACTAAGAGTTGTATTTAATACCTGTCATCCAAATTTATTAAGTCACTTTTCAAGTGAACCAACATTATTTTTTCTTTTAATCAAAGGAAATAAGGAATACTGGTGTTCATGCTCTGGTACTTAACACTTGTGTCAAGACTTAGATTCCAATACCAGCTCCTTTTAACTGGATGGCATTGAGTCAATCCCTCTCCATTTTAGATTGGCATACCTCAAGGATTTTATGAAAATAGCTGCAAAATGTTACCTGATTTAAAGTATTATTAAGATTACTAACACTGGAGGAGGCAGAGTCAAGATGGTGGAGAAGCAGCAGACTGAGACAACATCAGGTAGCAGGAGATCAGCTAGATAGTTTATCTAACCACTGTGAACACCTACAAATCCAATGGGAAATCAAAGAGAAGAAGAGCAATTTTAGAAACAGAAAATCGATCACTTTCGAAAAGGTAGGACCGCGGAGAAGTGAATCCAAAGTGATGGGAAGATAGACCGCGGGGAGAGGGGCCGGCTCCTGGCAAGCGGCGGAGCAATGGAGCACAAAATCGGGACTTTTACGCTCTACTGAGGGACATCGCTCCAGAGGCTATACTGAGGGGAAGCCCATGCGGGGTCAGTGCAACCCCAGGTCCCGTGGGGTCACAGAAGGACCAGGGGTGTCTAAGTGTCACAGAGCTCACAGGTATTAGAGCAGGGAAGCTGGCTACAGCTACAAAGCTGAGGAGTGAGCTATCAGCTCGGGTTTACCTTGAACCAGACATAAGCTGGGTGAGCTTGGAGCACGGTGGCAGGCCAGGGAGACAGAAGCCACCGAGCACTTTTCTCCAAGCGTGACCAGAGGTCAGGGAGACAGGAGCGATTGGGCCCTTTTCTCTGAGGGCGCACTGAGGAGAGGGACCGCAAGCTCTTGGCTCCTCCGGGCCAGAGATTGGGAGGCCGCCATTATCATTCCCGTCCTCTGGAACTCTACGGAAAGCGTTCAGGGAACAAATGCTCCCGAAAGCAAACCCAAGCGGATTACTTAGCCCAGCCCCTGGTAAAGGCGGTGCAATTCCACCTCGGCAAAGACACTTGAGAATCACTACAACAGGCCCCTCCCCCAGAAGATCAACAAGAAACCCAGCCAAGGCCAACTTAACTCACCAAGGAGAACAGTGGAACTCCAGAGGAGGAGAAAGCAAATCTTATCTGGACAAAATGACAAGGCAGAAAAACTCACCACAAAAAAAAAGAACAAGAGGCAGTATGGAAGGCTGGGTACCTAATCAATACAGACATTGGTAATATGTCAGATCTAGAGTTCAGAATGACAATTCTCAAGGTTCTAGCCGGGCTCGAAAAAAGCATAGAAGATATTAGAGAAACCCTCTCTGGAGAGATAAAAGCCCTTTCTGGAGAAATAAAAAAATGAAAATATAACCAAGTTGAAATCAAAGAAGCTATTAATGAGGTGCAATCAAAAATGGAAGCTCTTACTGCTAGGATAAATGAGGCAGAAGAAAGAATTAGTGGCATAGAAAACCAAATGACAAAGAATAAGGAAGCTGGGCAAAAGAGAGACAAAAAAATACTGGACCACAAGGAGAGAATTCAAGAGGTAAGTGACAACATAAGATGACACAACATTAGAATAATTGGTATTCCAGAAGAAGAAAGAGAGAGGGGAGCAGAAGGTATATTGGAAAGAATTATTGTAGAGAATTTCCCAAATATGGCAAAGGGAACAAGCATCAAAATCATCAAAGAACCAGGAGGTGCAAAGATGCATCAAAAGCATCAAAAAACCAGGAAGCGAAAGAGAACCCCCCCCCCTCAAAATCAATAAGAATAGGTCCACACCGTGTCACCTAATAGTAAAATTTATGAGTCTTAGCAACAAAGAGAAAATCCTGAAAGCAGCCCGGGAAAAGAAGTCTGTAATATACAATGGTAAAAATATTAGATTGGCAGCAGACTTATCCACAGAGACCTGGAAGGCTAGAAAGAACTGGCATGATATATTCAGAGCACTAAACGAGAAAAACATGCAGCCAAGAATACTATATCCAGCTAGGCTATCATTGAAAATAGAAGGAGAGATAAAAAGCTTCCAGGACAAACAAAAACTGAAAGAATTTGCAAACACCAAACCAGCTCTACAGAAAATATTGAAAGTGGTCCTCTAAGCAAAGAGAGACCCTAAAAGTAGCAGATCAGAAAGAAACAGAGACAATATACGGTAACAGTCACCTTACAGGCAATACAATGGCACTAAATTCATATCTCTCAAGTTACCCTGAATGTTAATGGGCTAAATGCCCCCAGTCAAAAGACACAGGGTATCAGAATGGATAAAAAAACAAAACCCATCAATATGCTGCCTATAAGAAACTCATTTTAGACCCAAAGACACCTCTAGATTTAAAGTGAGGGGGTGGAAAACAATGTACCATGCTAATGGACATCAGAAGAAAGCTTATATCAGATCAGTTAGATTTTAAGCCAAAGACTATAATAAGAGATGAGGAAGGACACTATATCATACTCAAATGGACTGTCCAACAAGAAGACCTAACAATTTTAAGTATCTATGCCCCTAACATGGGAGCGGCCAAATATATAAACCAATTAATAACAAAATCAAAGAAATACATTCACAATAATACAATAATAGTAGGGGACTTTAACACTCCCCTCACTGAAATGGAAAGATCATCTAAGCAAAAGATCAACAAGGAAATAAAGGCCATCTGGACCAGATGGACATCACAGATATATTCAGAACATTCCATCCCAAAATAACAGAATACACATTCTTCTCTAGTGCACATGGAACATTCTCCAGAATAGACCACATCCTGGGTCATAAATCAGGTCTCAAACAGTATCAAAAGATTGGGATCATTCCCTGCATATTTTCAGACCACAATGCTCTAAAGCTAGAACTCAATCACAAGAGGAAATTTGGAAAGAACCCAAATACATGGAGACTAAACAACATCCTTCTAAAAAATGAATCAGTCAACCAGGAAATTAAGGAAGAATTAAAAAATTCATGGAAACAAAAGATAATGAAAACACAACAACTCAAAACCTGTGGGACACAACAAAGGCAGTCCTGAGAGGAAAATATATAGCGGCACAAGCCTTTCTCAAGAAACAAGAAAGGTCTCAAATACACAACCTAACCCTACGTCTAAAAAAGCTAGAGAAAGAACGACAAAGAAAGCCTAAACCCAGCAGGAGAAGAGAAATCATAAAGATCAGAGCAGAAATCAATGAAATAGAAACCAAAAAAACAATAGAACAAATCAACGAAACTAGGAGCTGGTTCTTTGAAAGAATTAATAAGATTGACAAACCCCTGGCCAGACTTATCAAAAAGAAAAGAGAAAGGACCCAAATAAATAAAATCATGAATGAAAGAGGAGAGATCACAACCAACACCAAAGAAATACAAACAATTAGAAGAACATACTATGACTACCTCTATGCCAACAAATTAGACAATCTGGAAGAAATGGATACATTTCTAGGGACATATAAACTATCACAACTGAACCAGGAAGAAATAGAAAGCCTGAACAGACCCATAACCAGTAAGGAGATTGAAACAGTCATCAAAAATCTCCAAACAAACAAAAGTCCAGGGCCAGACGGCTTCCCAGGGGAATTCTACCAAATATTTAAAGAAGAATTAATTCCTATTCTCCTGAAACTGTTCCAAAAAATAGAAATGGAAGGAAAACTTCCAAACTTATTTTATGAGGCCAGCATCACCTTGATCCCAAAACCGGGCAAGGATCCCATCAAAGAAGAGAATTACAGACCAACATCCTTGATGAACACAGATGCGAAAATTCTCACCAAAATACTGGCCAATAGGATCCAACGGTACATTAAAAGGATTATTCACCACAAACAAGTGGGATTTATTCCAGGGCTGCAAGGTTGGTTCAACATCCACAAATCAATTAATATGATACAATAAATTAATAAAAGAAAGAACAAGAACCATATGATACTCTCAATAGATGCTGAACAAGCATTTGACAAAGTGCAGCATCCCTTCCTGATTAAAACTCTTCAAAGTGTAGGGATAGAGGGCACATACCTCAATATGCCACCTATGAAAAACCCACCACAAATATCCTTCTCAATGGAGAAAAACTTTTCCACTAAGGTCAGGAACACAGAGGGATGTCTGTTATCACCACTGCTATTCAACATAGTACTAACCTCAGCAATCAGACAACAAAAAGAAATTAAAGGCATCCAAATTGGCAAAGAAGTCAAAATATCACTCTTTGCAGATGATATGATACTATATGTGGAAAAACCAAAAGGCCCCACTCCAAAACTGCTAGAACTTGTACAGAAATTAAGTAAAGTGTCAGTATATAAAGTCAACGCACAGAAATCAGTTGCATTTCTTTATACTTACAAGACAGAAGAAAGAGAAATTAAGGAGTCAATCCCATTTACAATTGCACCCAAAACCATGAGATACCTAGGAATAAACCTAACCGAAGAGGCAAAGAATCTATACTCAGAAAACTATAACGTACTCATGAAAGAAATTGAGGAAGACACAAAGAAATGGAAAAATGTTCCATGCTCATGGATTAGAAGAACAAATATTGTGAAAATGTCTATGCTCCTTAAAGCAATCTACACATTTAATGCAATCCCGATCAAAATCCCATCCATTTATTTCAAAGAAATAGAACAAATAATCCTAAAATTTATATGGAACCAAAAAAGACCTCGAATAGCCAAAGGAATATTGAAAAAGAAAGCCAAAGTTGGTGGCATCACAATTCTGGACTTCAAGCTCCATTACAAAGCTGTCATCATCAAGACAGTATGGTACTGGCACAAAACAGACACATAGATCTATGGAACAGAATAGAGAGCCCAGAAATAGACCCTCAACTCTATGGTCAACTAATCTTCAACAAAGCAAGAAGGAATGTCCAGTGGAAAAAAGACAGCCTCTTCAACAAATGGTGCTGGGAAAATTGGACAGCCACATGCAGAAAAATGAAATTGGACTATTTCCTTACACCACACACAAAAATAGACTCAAAATGGATGAAGGACCTCAATGTGAGAAAGGAATCCATCAAAATCTTTGAGAACACAGGCAGCAACCTCTTTGACCTCAACCGCAGCAACTTCTTCCTAGGAACATTGCCAAAGGCAACAGAAGCAAGGGCAAAAATGAACTATTGGGATTTCCACAAGATCAAAAGTTTTGCACAGCAAAGGAAACAGTTAACAAATCCAAAAGACAACTGACAGAATGGGAGAAGATATTCGCAAACTACCTATCAGATAAAGGACTAGTATCCAAAATCTATAAAGAGCTTAGCAAATGCAACACCCAAAGAACAAATAATCCAATCAAGAAATGGGCAGAGGACATGAGCAGACATTTCTGCAAAGAAGACATCCAGATGGCCAACAGATACATGAAAAACTGCTCCATATCACTCAGCATCAGGGAAATACAAATCAAAACCACAATGAGATACCACCTCACACCAGTCAGAATGGCTAAAATTAACAAGTCAAGAAATGACAGATGTTGGTGAGGATGCAGAGAGAGAAGAACCCTCCTACACTGTTGGTGGGAATGCAAGCTGGTGCAACCATTCTGGAAAACAGTGTGGAGGTTCCTCAAAAAACTGAAAATAGAGCTTCCCTATGACCCAGTGATTGCACTACTGGGTATATATCCTAAAGATACAAACGTGGTGCTCCAAAGGGGCACGTGCACCAGAATGTTTATAGCAGCAATGTCCACAAAAGCCAAGCTATGGAAAGAACCTAGATGTCCATCAACAGATGAATGGATAAAGAAGAGGAGATATATATATATATATATATATATATATATATATATATATATATATAATGCAACCATCAAAAGAAATGAAATCTTGCCATTTGCAACAATGTGGATGGAACTAGAGGGTATTATGCTTAGCAAAATAAATCGGTCAGAGAAAGACAACTATCATATGATCTCCCTGATATGAGGAAGTGGAGATTCAATGTGGGGGGTTTGGGGGATAGGAAAAGAATAAATGAAAGAAGATGGGATCAGGAGGGAGACAAAACATAAAAGACTCAATCTCAAAAAACAGACTGAGGGTTGCTGGGGGGAAGGGGGATAGGAGAGGGTGGTGGGGATATGAACATTGGGGAGGGTATGTGCTATTATGAGTGCTGTGAAATGTGTAAACCTGGTGATTCACAGACCTGTACCCCTAGGGATAAAAATACATTATATGTTTATTAAAAAAGAAAAAATAAATTAAAAAAAGATTACTAACACTGTTTATCTTCCATTGCTCCACAAACCACCCCAAAACATGGTAGCTTAACACCACAGTAATTTGTTACTGTTCTGATTCTGTGAGTTGCCTGATGAGACGATTCTTCTGCTGGTTTAACCTGGGATCATTCATGAGCCTGCCATCATCTATCTGGTGCCTTCACTGAGGTTAAAGGATCAAGAAAACCCTATTAACATGTCTTGCAACTCTCAGCAAAGACCTCAGTCTATTCCCATCTATTCTCCAGTCCACGGCATCTCATCTTCTAATAGGCTAAAATGGACTTTTTCACAACACGATGGTCTCAGAATTCCAAGATGGTAAAAGCAGATGCCACAGACACTTAAGGCCTTGGCTCTGGAACCCATTCAACTTCACTTCTGCCATACTCTATTAGTCAAAGACAATCTCAACGCCAGCTCAGATTCAAGAGAGTAGAGAAATAGATTCAACTTCTTGATGTGAAAGTGGCAAAGTTACATAGCCAAAGGTTATAGACACAGGGAGACTTGATTCATTCAGGGCCATCACCATCAAAACAATCTACCCAATAAAATACATATGGCAAAATGCTATATTGGGTTTAAAAAAAAACCCACTAATTTGTTGATATTTAATTTGTGTTTTCTGGTACTGCCAAGGTGGAAATTTCTTGCCATCCTTCTCTCCTTCCTATCTCTCACTCAGTGTGTAGATTGTTAACCTGTGGTCACTAAATGGTAGGGTTTGATCCTAATTCTGATTCTGACAAGTGTCTATGGACAATACAGATTTCCCCTCTACCAGCTTTGCCATGAGCATTTGGCACAGCTATGTGCACATATGGCACAGTGATTAAACATGTCAAGCTTTGGGGGCACCTGGGTGACTCTGAGTCAGTCAAGAGTCTGCCTTCAGCTCAGGTCATGATCTCCAGGTCCTGTAATCAAGCCCCACATCAGGCTCTCTGCTCAGCAGGGAGTCTGTTTCTCTCTCTCTCTCTCGATATATATATATATTATATATATATATATATATAATATATATATAAAATAAATAAATACATTTTTTTAAAATGTCAAGTTTGGGGGCACCTGGGTGGCTCAGTGGGTTGAGCCTCTGCTTTAGGCTCATGTTATGGTCTCGGGGTCCTGGAATCAAGCCCCATATCGGGCTCTCCGTTCCTCTCGTGGGGGAGCCTGCTCCCCCCGCCCCGACCTGCCTCTCTGCCTACTTGTGATGTCTCTCTCTCTGTCAAATAAATAAATAAAATATTTCTTAAAAATTTAAGAATTAAAAATTTAAAAACATTTTAAAAGTCAAGTTTTATTAAAACCAAGAAGCATAGATTTAAATCCCAACTCCATTAGTTACTACCTAGGTAGCTTTCAGTAAATTACTTCATCTCTCTAAACCTCAGTATCATCATCTGTAAAAGGGAACCAATGATAACAGCTAGTTCATAGTTGACATATATAGCATGTGCTTAATGTGATAGCTAGTTTTTTGTTGTTTATGTTTACTGGGTTTTTTTTTCCCCCAACTTTCTTGAGGTATAACTGACATATAACATAGTGGAAGTTTAAGGAGAACAGTGTGATCATGTGCTATTTGCATTTGTTGTGACATGATTACCACAATAAATTTAGTTAACTTATCTATCACCTCACATAGTTATCTTTTTTTACGTGTGTGTGTGGTGAGAACTCTTAAGATCTACTCTCCTACCAACTTTTAAGCATACAACACAGTATTGTTAACTATTGTCACCGTACTGTACAGTGGATCTCTGGAACTCATTCATCTTATAACCTTGAAGTTGTATTCTTCAACCATATTCCCCCATTTCCCTCAGCTCCACAACCCCTGGTAAATACCAATCTCCTCTCTGTTTCTATGAGTTCCGTCTTTTTATTTTTATTTTTTTTAATTTTCTTTAGGATTTTATTTATTTAACAGAGACTCAGCGAGAGAGGAAACACAAGCAGGGGGAGTGAAAGAAAGAGAAGCAGGTTTCCCACTGAGCAGGGAACCTAATGCAGGGCTCAATCCCAGGACCCTGGGATCATGACCTGAGCTGAAGGCAGACACTTAACAACTGAGCCACCCAGGAGCCCCATTAGAATTTTTAGATTCTACATGTAAGTGAGATCACACAGTATTTGTCTTTCTCTGTCATATTTCACTTAGCATAATGCCCCCAAGATTTATCCGTGATGTTGTAATTGGTAGGTCTTCCTTCTTTTTTATGGCTGAATAATATTCCCTTTTGTACATGTCACACTGGTAGCTGTTATTAGTGGTATTTGTATCTGGACCCAACATGAAATATTGTTCTGGAGACCCAGGCTTATCACTTGTCAAGGATCTGAGATACAGTCTGAGTTACTTATTCCATAATTTAAAATATACTTAAACCAACATTTTAATACTTATCAAACAGTCAATAACAGTGATATGAAAAAGAGAGCTCCCTCGCTTCTGAGCCTGCTCTAAAGGCAAAAGTAATGAAATACAGGTGGCCCACTGAGTATCCATCTTATATCTCATGAGACACAGGTGGACAGCTTTTGTTTCCCTTTCTTGTAATTAGGAGATGTGTATGTGTCCTAACTGAAAAATGACACTAGCCCTACATTTGTCCAACAAATGGCTTAGATCATCCACATTCTCTCCAGTCCCGCTTCGAGTATCATATCTTCATCTTATTGTTTTGTATTTGACTTCCTGTCAAGGCAGAATTAAAAATGTGAGTTTTGAAAACTATGTTGATGAGGTATGTTATTATTATTATCTATTATTTAAGATAGCCTCATCTTTTCATTAGATGAAACAAGGAAAAGCCCTGGTTGCCACTTTCCTGGTTCTTCCACAGTCTCTACCACACTGTGCTCTGAAAATGAGCCATCCTAGATCCAAGGTCAGCAAGTCTCAGGAAAATGAAGAAACCAGCCAAATATTTTAAAAAAGCAATTGCTGAGACTTTTACATTTTAAAGTTAACTGAAATGACAACAAATGTGTCATGAGTTACTATACCCTTAAGAGACATACAACAACTACTGAGATTCAATAAATTTTCATGGCATTTAAGACAGCAAACAAGGAAAGCCTGGTGTCCATCTGGATTAAGTAATGCTGCCTTGGGTTTACCCAGCACCTAACCTAGCTTCAAAGAGACTCGAAGTAGCTCATAAAATGTATGTTCAGGGCCTAGGCCTCTACCATTAGCCTAATCACTAGCCTGGAATGTACTGGAGAAAAAGAAAATGGTTATGTCCACTCACTCTGAAGAATACTCTTCTTTTCTTCCATGGGATACCCACACCTTTCTTGATACCATCCACACCAATCCTTGATACCTGAAGGAAGGTCAGCTTTAGCAGCTCCATTTACACCCACCCACAATCAACCTGCCTGTCATCATGAATTACTAGTTACGTCAGGTTTGTGTCAGGTTTTTTCTGGTTGTTGTTAGCATTTGCCTTATTGCTTATTTGTATTATTTGGAGGATGAAGAAGGGGGAACAGATGCCAGAATTTAAATGGGTAAGACACAAAAATACAGGTAGCTAAATTCAGCAAAAATTAAAAAATTAAAATAGTTTTGCCTTTGACCTTTGACCAAAATGATGCCTTTGACCAAAAATGACTTTTCCTCTCTACATCTCTTCCAAGCAAGTGTGCAGTGGCATAAATTAAGGTAATAAGGATTTTCTCAAAGTAATGACTTTGCAAGACAGTAGCTATCACAGCACCCAGTAAGTGATGTTACAAGCTAGAGTACAGGGTCCCAGTCCTTAGCAATTTACATTCTTTTGGGAAAACTGGACATCAAGAAGTAAATAGCAACTAGGCTGACATGTGATGAGAGCCAATGGATGGGACAGACAGCAAATGCTACAGGTAGTCTATGGAAGGAGAGCCACATTAGCGGCTGTTGGGACAACTGCCAGGGAAGGTGTGTCTTGAAACAGACTTTGAAATAAAGACAGGACAGAGGCAAGAAGAGAAGAGTAAAGAGAGTTTCACAAGAAATAGAATTGCATGTGTTCATATTTGCATAGCTGTGAGATTGGTTGCCCCAGAACACAGAATTTTCAGAGGCAAGTAATGGGATAGAAGATGTCATTTGTTAAAAGTAACACCATAAAGTATTTGGATCACATTATCTCACTCAATACTCACAATCCTCTGGGACAGACAAGTGTCACAGAGATTAGGTGCGGTGTGCAAGGTTACCACCAGTAAAAGGCAGAGGCAAGACAAGAATTCAGGTTTTCTGACTTCCCTTGTCATAGGGTTTTTGTGACGTATCAGTGAGATGAATTGTGTGAAGTGCTAAGAACACTGCCTGGCACATAGTAAGCCCTGAAGGAAGTTAGCTATTGTTGCTATTTGTATCATTTTTATTATTCTAGATCTGAGGGCAAGATCAGGAGTCTGAACTTTGTCCTCTCAGTCTGCATTTCCTAAACTTCAGACATCTGCGCCCTTCCTCAGATTGCCAAATCTGACCTGTTCAGTCTACTAAGATACTTTCAGCAGTAAGGAGCCAAAAACAAGACAATAAAGAGACTGTATTGGTTTGAGTGTCTGAAAATTCCAAAACTGGAGTTGGAGCAGGGCTCTGACTCCCTTTCTCTGTAGTTCTCCAAATTCTGCCCTCCTTGATTTGTCTACTTTATCCCCAGGACAACTTTCCCACAGAGGAGAAAAGAAATGGCTGCCTGCCTCCCTCTGAATGTTTCACATCCACCCAGAGGACTGTCCAGAAGGAATGAGAGCGGTTTCCTTCAAGCACTGAGGGAAAATCCTTAATTTTACTCTGATTGGACCATCTTAGGTCATGTGCCTAGATCTGAGCCAATCACTGTGGCAGGGTTTGGGACTCCACTGATGAGTTTAGCCTTCTTGGGGTCTTTTGCTAGCCCATCCATTCCATGCGGCTGCTCCAGGATGGGAGAGGAAGCAAAGTCCTCTACAGCTGGATGCTACCTCTAATATCACTGACTATTTTTCTTTGAAATAATCCCCTTTTAAACAATCATTATTTCATTCTAAGCCTTAATATCTGTAAAATCACAGGTGTAACAGCTGCTTCTTATTTAAAATAATAGTAACTATGAAAAATTTTCAAACTGTTTCTCCAACTGAAAATATTATCCCACTTATATCATTACTGAAGGCTTATGTTCTGAGTTTAACCTTCAGATTTCCATCCCAGAACTCTCTAATCTCAAGACTATATTTATATCCCCAGTCAGTTTTTTCCATTCTTTTCCAGTAACATTTTCTATGCTCTGTCAGGCCGAGGTAGAAAAAACGCAATACACAACACACTTCAAAACCAACATAACTGTTGCCTAATTGACTTTGCAAACAAAGGATTGAAAAAAATACCCGTTACATTGTGAAGCCAGCACCACTGTTGCCTGGTTGACTTTGCATGCAGAAGGGGCCATGGTTCAGAGGGCTGGAGTCTGTAGCAGAACCTTACACAGCAGCCTGCAGACACCCTGGCCTGTGAAAAGACAGGCTTGGCCAACCTTGACGTTATGGTTCCAGTCTCCTAATAAAAACATTCCATAGGAAATAGCTGTTGGTGAAGATGATGGCAGGAAAGACAGTGAGAAAAATTGGGACTGCCGGGTCTGGAGGAAATTCTGAAACCATTACATCCATGTCATAAACTCCCCTAGCAATAAGACATAACTTTATAAGAAGGCAGGAGCCCAGAATAAGGATAAGGAACTGAGGAATTAAATTTATACCACCTATCAGGGTCATGGAATTTACTAGCAAATCCCTCCTTTCTCTTAGTAGCTTTGGGTCAGTCTCAGCAAGAGTTTCCCAGGCCAAAACAAGCAGCCACAGCACTAACCAGAGAGTACTTTCTTTGGACAACTGAGGAATTCTTTCTCTCTAAGAATACAAGCTATAAAATCTACATCAAAGGGATGAGATACCCAAACCCAGTCCTCACATCCCAGGGAAGGGCAGGCATGACAGCCCTACCCTAGAGAAAGCATACTTGGTGAACCACACTCTAGGCTCAGAATCAAGAAATATCAAGGAGGGCTAGCAAGATGGTGGAGGAGTGGGAAAACTTAAATTTCCTCTGGTCCCAGGATTTCAGCTAGATAGTTACCAAACCATTCTGAACACCTATGAACTCAACAGGAGATCAAAGGAAAGAATAGCAGCAATTCTATGAAAAGAAACTCAACTACTTTCTGGAAGGTAGGATTTATGGAAAAGTGAATAAGAGGTGATATTTGGAAAGACAGACCATGAGAAGGGAGGGAGCCTCCCTCAGCCAACTCCTGGCAAGTGACAGAGCAGTGGAGCCTAAAATTGGAACTTTTAGAAGTCTGCTTTGCTAATGGAGGTCACTCCAGAGGCTAAGTGGGTCGGAACCCTCGCTGGGACAGTGTAGTCTCAGGACCCTCAGGGATGACAGGAAGACCAGGGCTGCCTGAGTGTGGCAGAGCTTCCAGGTATTGGAACAGGGAAGCTGGCTGCAAGGAAAGAGAGCAGGGTTACCTTAAATCATGATCTGCAGCACAGTCTGGTCACTGCTCTTGGAGCAGGGTTCCAGGAGGTGGCAGATATGAGAAGATTCACCTTCCTCTTGGGGAGGAACTGCACAGGAGAGCACTGAAGGAATCTGCTGGGTTTGGGAACTCTAAACAGCGTTGCGTGCCAGAGATAGAAATGCTCAATCAGAGGCTGGGTGAGCACAAACTGCGGCTGGAGACCAGGAGGACAGGAGGAATTGACTGCTTTTCTCTGAGGGCGCATTAAGGACAGAAGTCTCAGCTCTCAGCTCCTCCTGGGTGGAGATTGGGAGGCCACCACTCTCATTCTCCTCCTCCAAGCTGTATGGAAAGTGTTCAGGGAACAAAAGCTACTGAGAGCAAATGTGAGCATATTACTTGGCCTGGTCCCTGGCAAGAGGGGTGCAATTCCGCCTTGGGCAAAGACATTTGGGAATCATTGCAACAGGCCCTCCCCCAGAAGATCAGCAAGAACGTTCAGCCAAGCAAGAACTGATCAATGAGAACTGCAAAACACCAGAGTTAGGGATATACAGCATATAAAATTCGTGGCTTTTTCCCCATGATTCTTTAGTCTTTCAAAGTTAATTTTTTAATTTTCTTTTTTTTTTTCATTTTTTATCCCTTTTTCTGATTCAAATTTCTCTCCTTTCTTTTTCAACCAACTTCTTATCAATTCCTTTTTTAAATCCTTTTTAATTTTCATTTTTGCAGTCATATTCCATCCTTTCATCATATTTACCCTTATTTGTGTGTGTGTGTGTGTGTGTGTGTGTGTAAATTATTCTTTCTTTAAAATTTTGGGAGGCAGTTTCTTCTAACAGACCAAAATACACCCAAAATCAAGTGTGTGGCTCTGTTCTATTCACCAGCCTTTTGATATTCGTGTTTTTTTTTTCTTCCTCTCCCCTTTCCCCCTTTTCAGGTCTCTTCTGATTTGTTTAATGTATATATTTTCTGGGGTTACCCTTTTAACATTTTGTTACCCTTTTAAGTGTTGTTACCCTTTTAACATTTTCTTCTCTCATCCATCTATTCTTCTCTGGACAAAATGACAAAATAGAAAAAATTCACCTCAAAAAAAAACAAACAAGAGACAGTACCAACTGCCAGGAACCTAATCAATATGGACATTAGTAAGATGTTGGAACTAGAGTTCAGAATGATGATTATAAAGATACTAGCTGGGCTTGAAGAAAGCATACAAGATGCTAGAGAATCCCTTTCTGGAGAAGTTAAATCTAACCAAGTCAAAATCAAAAAGGCTATTAATGAGGTGCAATCAAAAATAGAGGCTGTAACTCCTAGGATTAAATGAGGCAGAAGAGAGAAATAGTGATATAGGACACCAAATGATGGAGAATAAAGAAGCTGAGAAAATGAGAGATAAACAACTACTGGACAACGAGGGGAGAATTCGAGAGACAAGTGATACCATAAGGCGAAACAATATTAGAATAATTGGGATCCCAGAAGAAGAAGGGGGGGGCAGAAGGCATATTGAAGCAAATGATAGCAGAGAACCCCCCTAATTTAGGGAAGGAAACAGGCAGCAAAATCCAGGAAGCACAGAGAATTCCCCTCAAAATCAATAAAAATACAGAGACAAAAAGAAAATCCTGAAAGCAGCTTGAGAAAAGAGGTCTGTAATCTAGAATGGTAGAAACATTAGATTGAAAGCAGACCTATCCACACAGATCTAGCAGGCCAGAAAGGATTGGCAGATGTATTCAGGGTACAAAACAAGAAAAATAGCAGCCAAGAATAATATATCCAGCTAGGCAATCATTGGAAATAGAAAGACAGATAAAAAGCTCCCAAGACAAACAAAAATTTAAAAAATCTGCTATCACCAAACCAGCCTCTAAGAAATATTGAAAGGAATCTTCTAAGCAAAGAGAGATCCTAAAAGTATCATAGACCACAAAAGAACAGAGGCAGTATATAGAAGTAATATGAGGTAATAAAATGGCACCAAATTCATATCTTTGAATAGTTACCCTGAATGTAAATGAGCTAAATGCCCCAATCAAAAGACATGGGGTATCAGAACAGATAAAAAAACAAAACACATCAATATGCTATCTTCAAGAGATTCATTTTAGAACCAAAGACACCTCCAGATTTAAATTGATGGTGGTAGAAAAGCATTTACCATGCTAATGGACATCAAAAGAAAGCTGGGATGGCGGTCCACCTCAGATATCCAGTAAATTGGATTTTAAGCCAACGACTATAATAAGAACTGAGGAAGGATACTATATCATAATTAAAGTGTCTATCCAAAAAGAAGATCTAACAATTCTAAATATTTATGCCACTAACATGGGAGCAGCCAATTATATAAGCCAATTAATAACTAAATCAAAGAAACACATTGATTTTAAACTTTAAACCTCCCAGCACCATTTATTGAAGAGGCTGTCTTTTTTCCATTGGACATTCTTTCCTGCTTTGTCAAAGATTAGTTGACTGTAGATTTGAGGGTCTATTTCTGGGCTCTCTATTCTGTTCCATTGATCTATGGGTCTGTTTTTGAGCCAGTACCATGCTGTCTTGATGATGACAGCTTTGTAATAGAGCTTGAAGTCCGGGATTGTGATGCCACCAACGTTGGCTTTCTTTTTCAATATCCATTGGACAGCCGCATGCAGAAAAATGAAATTGGACCATTTCCTTACACCACACACAAAAATAGACTCAAAATGGATGAAGGACCTCAATGTGCGAAAGGAATCCATCAAAATCCTTGAGGAGAACACAGGCAGCAACCTCTTCGACCTCAGCCGCAGCAACATCTTCCTAGGAACAACGCAAAAGGCAAGGGAAGCAAGGGAAAAAATGAACTATTGGGATTTCATCAAGATCAAAAGCTTTTGCACAGCAAAGGAAACAGTTAACAAAATCAAAAGACAACTGACAGAATGGGAGAAGATATTTGCAAACGACATATCAGATAAAGGACTAGTGTCCAGAATCTATAAAGAACTTAGCAAACTCAACACCCAAAGAACAAATAATCCAATCAAGAAACGGGCAGAGGACATGAACAGACATTTCTGCAAAGAAGACATCCAGATGGCCAACAGACACATGAAAAAGTGCTCCATATCACTCGGCATCAGGGAAATACAAATCAAAACCATAATGCGATATCACCTCACACCAGTCAGAATGGCTAAAATCAACAAGTCAGGAAATGACAGATGTTGGCGAGGATGCGGAGAAAGGGGAACCCTCCTACACTGTTGGTGGGAATGCAAGCTGGTGCAACCTCTCTGGAAAACAGCATGGAGGTTCCTCAAAATGTTGAAAATAGAACTGCCCTATGACCCAGCAATTGCACTATTGGGTATTTACCCTAAAGATACAAACGTAGTGATCCAAAGGGGCACGTGTACTCGAATGTTTATAGCAGCAATGTCCACAATAGCCAAACTATGGAAAGAACCTAGATGTCCATCCACAGATGAATGGATCAAGAAGATGTGGTATATATACACAATGGAATACTATGCAGCCATCAAAAGAAATGAAATCTTGCCATTTGCGACAACATGGATGGAACTAGAGCATATCATGCTTAGCGAAATAAGTCAAGCGGAGAAAGACAACTATCATATGATCTCCCTGATATGAGGAAGTGGTGATGCAACATGGGGGCTTAAGTGGGTATGAGAAGAATAAATGAAAGAAGATGGGATTGGGAGGGAGACAAACCATAAGTGACTCTTAATCTCACAAAACAAACTGAGGGTTGCTGGGGGGAGGGGGTTTGGGAGAAGGGGGTGGTATTATGGACATTGGGGAGGGTATGTGTTTTGGTGAGTGCTGTGAAGTGTGTAAACCTGGTGATTCACAGACCTGTACCCCTGGGGATAAAAATATATGTTTATAAAAAATAAAAATTTATTACAAAAAAAAAAAAAACTTTAAACCTCCATCATTGAAAGGGACAGATTATCTAAGCAAAAGATCAACAAGGAAATAAAGGTTTTAAATGGCATGCTGGACCAAATGGACATCACAGATATATTCAGAACATTCCATCCCAAAGCAACAGAATATACCTTCTTCTCTAGTGCATATGGGACATTCTCCAGAATAGATCACAACCTGGGTCACAAGTCAGGTCTCAACCACTACCAAAAGATTGAGATCATTCCCTGCATATTTTCAGACCACAATGCTCTGAAGCTAGAACTCAATCACAAGAGGAAAGTTGGAAAGAACTCAAATACATGGAGGCTAAAGAGCATTCTACTAAAGAATGAATGGGTCAACCAAGAAATTAAAGAGGAATTGAAAAAATTAATGGAAACAAATGAAAATGAAAACACAACTGTTCAAAAGCATTGGGAAAGGTGGTCCTAAGATGAAAGCATATAGCAATACAAGCCTTTCTCAAGAAACGTGAAAGATCTCAAATATATAACCTGACCCTACACCTAAAGGAGCTGAAAGAACAGCAAAGAAAGCCTAAGCCCAGCAGGAGAAGAGAAGCAATAATGATCAGAGCAGAAATCAATGAAATAGAAACCAAAACAATAGTAGAACAGATCAACAAAACTAGGAACTGGTTCTTTGAAAAATTAATAAGATTGATAAACCCCGGGCCAGACTTTTAAAAAAGAAAAGAGAAAGGACCCAAATAAATAAAATCATGAATGAAAGAAGAGAGATCACAACCAACACCAAAGAAATGCAAACAATTATAGGAACATATCATGAACAACTATACGCCAATAAATTAAACAATCTGGAAGAAATGGATGCATTCTTAGAGACATATAAACTACCAAAATTGAATCAGGAAGAAATAGAAAACCTGAACAGACCCATAACCAGTAAGGAGATTGAAGCAATCATCAAAAATCTCCCAAAAAAGAAGAACCCAGGGCCAGACTGCTTCCCAGAGGAATTCTACCAAACATTGAAAGAATTAATATCTACTCTTCTGAAACTGTTCCAAAAAATAGAAATGTAAGGAAAACTTCTGAACTCATCTTATGAGACCAGCATTACCTTGATCCCAAAACCAGACAAAGACCCCATCAATAAGAATTACAGACCAATATCCCTGATAAACACGAATGCAAAAAATTCTCACCAAAATACTAGCCAAAATGATCCCACAGTAGACTAAAAGGATTATTCACTATGACAAAGTAGGATTTATTCCAGGGTTGCACGTTTGGGTCAACATCCACAAATCAATCAATGTGACACAATACATTAATAAGAGAAAGAACAAGAACCCTATGATACTTTCAAGAGATGCTGAAAAAGTATTTGACAAAGTATAGCAACCTTTCTTGATCAAAACTCTTCACAATGTAGGGATGGAGAGTATATACCCCAATATCATAAAAGCCATCTATGAAAAACCCAAAGCGAATATCATTCTCAATGGGGAAAAACTGAGAGCTTTTCCCCTAAGGTCAGAAACATGGCAGGGCTGGCCACTATCATCACTGCTATTCAACATAGTACTAGAAGTCCTAGTCTCAGCAATCAGACAACAAAAAATAAATAAATAAAAGGCATTGGAATCAGCAAAGAAGAAGTCAAATTCTCACTCCTTGCAGATGATATGATACTTTTTGTGGAAAACCCAAAAGACACCACACCAAAACTGCTGGAACTCATACAGGAATTCAGTAAAGTGGCAGGACATAAAAATCAATGCATCAGTTGCATTTCTATATACTAACAACAAGACAGAATAAGAAATTAAGGAGTCAATCCCAATTACAATTGCACCCAAAACCATAGGATACCAAGAAATAAATCTTACCAAAGAGGCAAGGAATCTGTACTCACAAAACTATAAAACATTTGTGAAAGAAATTGAAGAACACACAAAGAAATGGAAAAATGTTCCATGCTCATGGATCGGAAGAACTAATAATATGAAAATGTATATGCTACCTGAATCAATCTACACATTCAATGAGATCCTTATCAAAATACCATCAATTTTTTCAAAGAAATGGAACAAATAATCCTAAAATTTATATGGAACCAGAAAAGACCCCGAATAGCCAGAGGAATGTTGAAAAAGAAAACCAAACCTGATGGCCTCACAGTTCCGAACTTCAAGCTCTATTACAAAGCTGTCATCCTCAAGACAGTAGGGTACTGGCACTAAAACAGACACACAGATCCATAGAACAGAATACAGAGCCCAGAAATGGACCCTCAACTCTGGGCAACTAATCTTCAACAAAGCAGGAAAGAATGTCCAATAGAAAAAAGACAGTCCCTTCAACAAACTGTGTTGGGAAAACTGGACAACCACATGCAGAAGAATGAAACTGGACCATTTCCTTATACCACACACAAAAATAGACTCAAAATGGATGAAAGACCTCAATGTGAGATAGGAATCCATCAAAATCCTTGAGGAGAACACAGGCAGCAACCTCTTCAACCTCAGCTGCAGCAACTTCTTTCTAGAAGCATCGCCAAAGGCAAGGGAAACAGGGCAAAAATGAACTACTAGGACTTCATCAAGATGAAAAGCTTTTGCACAGCAATGGAAACAGTCAACAAAACCAAAAAACAACTGACAGAATGGGAGAAGATATTCACAAATGACATATCAGATAAAGGGCTAGTACCCAGAATCTATAAAGAACTTGCCAAACTCAACACCCAAAGAAAAATAATCCAATCAATAAATAAGCAGAAGACGTGATCAGACATTTCTGCAAGGAAGACGTCCAGATAGCCAACAGACACATGAAAAAGTGCTCCACATCTTTCAGTATCAGGGAAATACAAATCAAAACCACAATGAGATACCACCTCACACCAGTCAAAATGGCTAAAATTGGCAAGGCAGGAAATGACAGATGTTGGCAAGGATGTGGAGAAAAGGGAATCCTCCTACACTGTTGGTGGGAATGTAAGCTGCTGCAGCCAATCTGGAAAACAGTATGGATGTTCCTCAAAAAGTTGAAAATAGAGCTACCTTAGGACCCAGGAATTGCTCTACTGGATATTTACCCCAAAGATACAAATGTAGTTATCCAAAGGGGCATGCACGCCTGAACATTTATAGCAGCAATGTCCACAACAGCCAAACTATGGGAAGAGCCTAGATGCCCATCAACAGTTGAATGGATAAAAATGTGAAATAATGTGAAATAACTATATATATATATGGCATATATATATAACATATATTATATATGTACAATGAGATATTATGCAGCCATCAAAAAAACATAAAATTTTGCCATTTGCAGCAACATGGATGGAACTAGAGGGTATCATGCTAAGTGAAATAAGTCAATCAGAGAACAACAATTATCATATGCTCTCACTGATATGTGGAATTTGAGAAACAAGGCAGGGGAAGAGAAGGAAAAAAATGAAACAAGAGGGAGACAAACCATAAGAAACTCTTAATTTCAGGAAACAAACTGAGAGTTGCTGGAGTGGAATGGGGTGGGATGGGGTGGCTGGGTAATGGACATTGGGGAGGTTATATGCTGTGGTGAGCACTGTGAATTGTGTAAGACTGATGAGTCACAGACCTGTACTCCTGAAACAAATAACACATTATATGTTAAGAAAAAAAGAAAACCAAAAATAAATAAATAAAATGGGAATAATAATTAAAAAGAAAAAAAAATCAAGAAATAGCATCCTGGCTCTCCCACTTATGATTGGTGGTGTATCATTGCCTGTCAACTGTTCACAAGTTCTGTCCATAAAGCAGGATTTGGCCTCATCTGAGTGAATTAAGGTATCCATGAGGACTCTTAAATATACAATGAGTCAGGTTAATTTTATTATTGAAGACTATAACCAAAAATAGATTTTGAGGGGCACCTGGGTGGCTCAGTCAATTAAGCATCCCACTTTTGATTTCAGCTCAGGCCATGATGTTAGGGTCATGAGATCAAGGCCTGCATAAGGCTCCACCCTAGCAGGGAGTCTGCTTGAGATTCTTTCTCTCCCTTTCCATCTGTCCCTCTCCCCACTTGCACATGCTCACTCTCACACACACTCTCTCTCTCTCCCAAATAAATAAATAAAGCTTTTTTAAAAGTAGATTTTAAAGAAACATGTGAAAAGATACTTTCTTTGACAAAGAACTTCAAAAGCTGGCTATATATTAAACCAAATGGACATCTTCCCTGTCATGTGTACACCCACCCACACACACGGGCATCACCCAGTCCTCTCTCATAACCACTCCACCTGTCCCGCCTCAGGACTAGACCCCACCACTGTCTCTGCAGGATGACTGTATAAGCATCTTCCCCATCTCTCTACCTCAGGTTCCACTCTACCAGAACCAGCCTCCCTACTGCTATCCAATGGAATCTTAATCAAATGTAAATATGATCCCATCCTTCCTCTCCTTAAAACCTTAAGTGGTTCCAAAGCTCCAGAGAAAGTCAAATTCCTTCCCCTAACACCAAAGCTCTCTCTGACACCACCTGCTGTTCATCACTCATCTCCCTCTACTCCCTCCCCAAATCCCCCTCCAAACCTGTGTTCTCTTCCTTTTCATTGTATAAACTGCAGAAAGCAGAACTGTGTTCTTAGGACTCCATCTTCCACACATGCTGCCCTTTACAAGCAATATTAATTCCTGCTTGTTTTTGAAACTCAATTCCAAGAAACTGTCTCACACACACACACACACACACACACACACACACACACACACACCTGGTTTGGGTTCCTCTTCTTAGTGATTCCCCACAATACTACCTGTATGCTTGTTCAATGCACCAGATAAACAGTGTTCCATAAGTGTTGACCTAGTCACCTTCTCTTTCATTTAGTTATAAGCTCTTTGAAGGCAGGAATTATTTCATTTGACTTGGAAATATGGCATTTGGTCTAGACCAGTATCTGGCATATATTCAATAGTTGTGAGTCTCTGGTTTAATCAGTATCTTATAGAGTGCTAGAGTAAGGAATTTGATATCCAATTTTAAATATATTATTTGGTATAAGTTTGCTACCACTTCATCACTATGAGGTGTCATTCTTATCAATCATTCTTCATTAAAAAGGCAGCAGGCATTTATCCCATGTTGAAAGGTGAAAATCTGGTTATAACACTCACCTGTATCTTATTCTAAATTGATCCAAATAAACAAAGTCTAGAAAATAGAGTACACATTTCCTTGTAAACTCAAAGACTTATAAAGTGATAGTTAATATCACATGAGCTCGAAAAGACACTTTATTGATTTCTTGGGACTGGCAATTAGGAAAAGGAGCAGATCATAAAATATAACTCACGACCCTTTGAAACCTTCTACTTACAGATCAGTCTCCTCGCCTTAAACCCAAAGTTTCTTGCTCAATGAAAGCTAGAGCAGAGCACTTTGAGCTCTTAGGATGAAAAGAACTTTGTAACTGCAAAGCATTGTTTGGATTCTCCTACAGACGTGTTATGCCTTTGATACCATATGATTCCACTTTGTACTGGTATCTGTCCCATCTTTCATGGATCCAGCATCGTTCCACTTCTAGCCTCCAGTCCTCTCCAGACTCAGGGATCTCCCGGGTGGGCCTCCTTCTGAAGTCACCTGATGTGCCAATCCAAGATGGTTCCAGTACCAGCCTTGACATGCAGCCCTAAATCTTTCAGACATCTGTAAACAGCACTCTGAGCTCTCCATAATCATTTTATTTTGTCTACAGAAAAGACTAAGCACAGTGAGTGTTGTTATTGGTGTTTTTGATTTGAAGTCTCTCTATGGTAGCAAATAGTGTTCATGGTTTTATCCCTTCGTGATTCTCCAAAATCTAAGCCATTAAATCTCCTTTGGAAAACAACTGCTCTTCATAACTGCTGGATTTTCTTTAGTGAGAGATAAGGTCAAAATCTGAATTCTAAATATAGAAAATCATCAAGTCTGCACATTTTCAATGATATGTGGCATTTTTCATCTGTTTCATCTGGTTCCATTCATGCAACTTATTCACATATCCATCCACTCAACAAAGGTTTATTGGGCAACTATATTCAGAAATTATTGTTTTACAAGTTGTAAATAACCAAAGGGGATGACGCTCTCCCTGACCTTAATCAGCTTATGGCTTATAAAAGAAATAGACAGGCAAACAATTACAACATATCATCCTCTATGACTACAGAGGGGGCGCCAGTTACCATAGGGGCAGAAACAGAGGCCTGAACTTTTGGGAAGGCAATAGTGGAGTGAGAAAAGAGGTCAATTCAGCATTCCAAAAGGAAGAATGATGTTTGGAGGACCAATAGATGCTGGCACAAAGAGCAGGAAGGTCAGGAAGAGCAAAATAGAGGAGAGAAAAGAGAGAACACACATAAAGGTTCAATGGTGGGAGGTTCCAAGTAGATCTGCCTTGCTTGAACAGAATAGCAGTAATGCTGCTGGACATGTGATCATGGGACATGTGATCATGGGGCCAGTCAGAAGGCATGTGATAGCCCATGTAAGAAGTTTCTATTCTCTCAGGCAAGAAATAGGAGCCACTGCAGGATTTTGAGCTGGAAAGTGGCCCAAGGGGATCTTTGTGATAGAAATAGCGCTCTGTGGGTAAATGGAGGGCGAACTGGAAGTAGATGAGATTGAAGACATAAAGTCAAGGGGGTGGTGGTAATAATCTGTGAAAAAGAAGTCAAGGGCCAAAACAAAGGCAGCAGCAATACGAGTGAGAAGACAGCAAGAATGGAGCAAGACCTAGCCCAGAAGGGCAACATCGTGCAGGGGAGTAAATGTGGGAATTCCAAAGAGGACCTATAAGAAAACTGCAAAGTGGAGCCACTGTATCAGCATGTTGGTTAAGATGATCAGGACCTAACCATCTTTGAGACAGGAAATTTAGGAAGAGAAAGTGAGTCTCAGCCCTCAGCCCTTCTCTACTTCACAAGAGATAATTGCTAGAATCCTTTCCCAGTTTTGCGCATATCAGGATTCAGCACCTAGATTTACCAAAACCCAGATCAACACATTTATAACACAAGTATTTATTATTTGTGCTAAAACATAATACAGGATGTGTGTGTGAGTGTGTGTGCATGTGAGAGAGAGAGAGAGAGAGAAAAAAAAAAAAAGAGAGTATTTCCATGCTCTGCAAAGCAGCTCAGTTGGATTGGAGTTCTTTTACCCCCAGCTCTCCTCTGATTATGGGATACTGCTAAGAGGTGGGTCTCCAATGAAGAGTCTCAGTTGTCTAAAGATGGCCAGCTTGTCAGACTTTTCAAAAGACACATCGTTCTTTGTCCTCATTCTCAGCACGACTTAGCTTCCTTTTAACCAACTCATATAAAGATCTTAGACAGTGATAAAGATGTTATAAAGTATGCTCTTAAGTCCTTGAAATACTTTAGAAAATTTGTCTTGTTCCAGTGCAATGACTTTTTTTTCAGTGCAATAACTTTAATATTTTGATAACACAGGAAGTAGTTACTTGCCATGTATAACCTTGTATAACACTCTTTGTATAAAGAAATCAAAACTACTTGATCTCGGAATTTCTGTTTCCTTGAATTCCCTAAAAGGGAGAATTGTGCTTAAAAAGATTTCTCCCTTTTTCAGTATAATTTTTTTTTTTAATTCAGAAGTAATGGTAAACCACAGGAGCCAAGTAAAGCAAGTGACACATTAAGTTTCAACCCCCTGAGAGTAGAAACAAGGTACAGATCTTGGAAGTAATATGTTCATGGACAAGTCTAGAATCATGGCAGATTTATGAGTTAGATTCATAAACTCAAGCTCAGAGTGTTGTACCAATTCAACTAGCACTTACCAAAAAAATTTTCTTAATTCCCTGGAAAAGTGCTGATTGCAAAGGAGATGCATAGATTTAGAAAGAGATGAGTAATTGTAATCCAGATCAAGGTTTTTTTTTTATTGAAATAGGGCCTAAAAGAAAAATTTAAAGCTTGCCTTTGCTTTAAGCCGACTAAAACACATGCTAACTTTAATTTGCATTTTTATACAAATAGTATTGGGTACAGAAAGAGCATAATTTTGCATTGGCAAATTTTCTCTGTATTCTTCTTTGATAAATTATTCTCTTGAAGGTATTTTTCAACTCCTACAATTTAAAAATTTTTTAGAGGAGTAATTCTACCTTCCATACAAAAGACGGGCTTTCCATTTATAAGCCTGTTACCTAGAGGCACAATTAAAATGGAAACATTAAATAGAAATAAAACATAATTCTTCAGCTCTTTTCATCCACCAGCTGGCTCATTGCATAAACTCCCTCTTTGGTGAGTTCCAAATACATTAGTAGTTAGTCCATCACCTATTTGCATATCCTTCAAATTATAAAATTTAATTGTCCAAGTTCCAATTCAGGTAATCTTAGATGTTTTCATTTTATAAACAAAGCTTTTCTTGTGAATGTGAACTGGGACTTTAGATCAGATTTCTTAATCAGTGTTTTCTCGAGATAGATCTTCCCATTCCCCAACCTGTAAGAATTCTTCATGGAGCCCTCCTGTTCTGTCTCTGGCAGTGAGCCCGTCTCAAAAATTCACCAATCACTAGAAATTTCTCTATAGCACCTCAGGAAAACTTTTGCATTGTTAAGAATAAACTTAAAACTAAAATGTCCCTTTTTTTTCTAGTGTAAGAAAGAGTAATACTGATTGCTTTTATTTATTTTTATTATTAGGCACCTCGAGGTACCTGGAATGGGGCTGTACTGCACTGATTTAAATATGTGGTGTTGTGATAGCTGGTTATGATTTTCTGATGTTTTTCTGCAACTCTAACCATATGTAATTTTGAATTAAATGAAAGTTAAGTACTAAAACATTTTGCCCAAAGGGAATTCGGATTCTCAATGTGCTTTTAATAACTGTTTGTGAAACATTTAGGAAAATCTATGGCAACACATTTAGGGAAAAAAATCAAATTACTATTGCCTTAAGATGTTATTCTAGTGTCTAAACTTTATGAAACATCCTGTGTGGCCCAATTGTTTAACTAATCTAGTCAGTAATACTTCAGAACATACTGTATATATAGGACATAAATTTAATTTGTTTAATATATTTTAATAATGCTTCTTTAGGATATTTCTTTAAAACTCACTGAAAATGGTGGATGGTGCAAAAGATGTTTCATCAAATGCTTCTGGAAAATTGTAAATAAAGTTTAATTAGAAAGCATTAAAATTAATTAGTGGAATCAGATTAAGAACCATGAAACAACCACTTCTTCAAAAAAAAAAGTGTTAGAGGTCTCAAGACTTCTGCCAAATAAATCTAAAATAAAATGTCATGGTGTACTCAGGGCCTAAGGTAAACAAATGAGATCTTCCCTGGAAAGTGGGACAACGGGAAAGGGCTTTCTGGAAGGCTAATTCTGCCAGTTGGTTGTGTAGACACCGCTTATGAAGGTGCGATTTGAAAAATGAACTCCAGTTGAAATGTGACCTGAATTTCCATTTTCTCTCACAGACAGAAATGACTATATACCTAATTTGGGAAAAATTCAAACCATAACCTTCAACGCACAGCTCAGAATCTGTACTAAATGTGAATACCAGAATCACCTTTCATCCAGAAAGATGGTGTCCTTGAACCTAACCAGGAGATAATGAGCTTTCTTTTTCTCACATTTATAATCCTTCACCCAAAGCTTCATTAGAATACAACCATCCCATAATACAGTTGTAGTCATTTATTTTGCTCTTTATGCATGTGTTTTATTTCCCTCGGTGGCCATGAAAACAATTACAAAAACTTGTAAATTTTGTAATCCGTATCTATGAAGAAACAAGTGAATTATGATGATCTAAAACAGAGCGGCAGCCAAAGGGCTTTAGTCTGAAAAGATCAGATTTTCTAAGTAACTGATATGTCAGAACCATCCCCAGTGAGGCTATGACCAGAATTTTTATCCATCACTCATTAAATTATGACACTGTGTGACTTTATAAGCCCTGACTGATACAGCATGCTTATTAAAGGGTTTATTAACAAATGACTGGAAATATGGGTGTTCTGATTGTACTTCAAACACTTTCAGATTATTTGGGTGTTTTTTAAAAACAAGAATATATCAACTGACTGGAATTCCTTTACTTCTCAGTTACATGACACTTTCAAGTGTTTGTCACACCTAAGCACTATTATTTGTTGAAGGTGGGTGACGTTTACCTGTGGATTCATTATCCTATTCTCTCTGACCTTATGCGTTATGAATTATTTGGCAATATGCATGATTAAAATGTTTTTTAAACTGTATCATTTTAGTGATTTCACATATGCAGTTCTAGGGAAATAGGTTTTCTGCCATCTGGATAAATCTATGATCACAACTCCTTACCTTATTTTGGAAGATGAAACTTGCATGAAATGTGTCCTTTCACATGCTCTGTGTGGAAGGAAAAATCAATAATGCAATAATGACAAAGTAATTCCAAATAAAGTTTTTGGGGTTTTTTGTTTGTTTGTTTTGTTTTTTAACAAACGTTGACATTTAATTTGACTTGATGTGAAGTTTAAAAAAGTACCCTGAGGCTGATTGTATTACTACCCAAGACTTGAAAAATCTCTTAAAATGGGCCACTTAGGGTGCAATTGTCCTTTCAACCACTACCATAAAATAGCTAATCTCACGGGGGTTTTTTGAGCACTCACTCTATTTAATAATGTTAAGAAAAACTAACATTTCCTCTGTCCCCAGTACATAAGGGATGTGCTAAGTTCTCCATAGTCATTGTCTCTGTTAATTGTCGTGAAACCATGGGTAGGTACTTCTACGTTCATTTTACAGAGGACAAAACTGAGGTTAAAGGAGGTTAGCAGTGGAAGGTCCCACAGTGAATCAGTGATGGCGCTGGGATTTGCCCCAGCCTGTCTGGTTCTAGAACCCATGCCGTTAGCCCAATCAAAAGAGGAAACACAAGATAAAAACAAACCCAAATTGTGTGTGGTAAAGTAAGACCAAACAACTTTAACAAAATATGATGGAAATAATTAGCAGATGTGGAGTGTTCTAAAAACATGTTATTTTAAAGTACTTCTAGGTAGCTTATCCCTTTGGTTTTAACAGAACCACAAGGCAAACATGAG
Organism: Mustela nivalis; assembly: GCF_964662115.1. Lineage (NCBI taxonomy): Eukaryota > Metazoa > Chordata > Mammalia > Carnivora > Mustelidae > Mustela > Mustela nivalis. The sequence goes on from NC_139020.1 coordinate 81,537,378, forward strand.
TCCCCATGTTACAGCCAGGAGGGCCCAACTAAGAGCAGACTAACCTATGAATATTAATCAAGGACAGGGCCGGAATTATCACCCTGCTCTTCTGGGTCCAAATTCAGATCTAATTCCACAACTGTCCAGCAACCTCAAAAGCATGGCTTTCAGGGGATGCCTTTTTATTTCCTAGTATGATTATTTTGTCTGCTTCTTCCCGTGTCTTTAAAATTTCAAGTACTAAACTTTGAAATACCTATTTGGGGGACAGGAAAGAAGACCCTTGGCCATGTTGCGTTTCCCAAGTCATTTGAGGTTCTGGTTTAAATAGTCTGGGGCAAGACTGGGACAAGGATAGTGCTTTGAAGCTCAGTAAGCTATTTGAAATGCCATCTAGAGTGGAGAAGCCTGGCTTCTAGTGGATTGCTGAAACATAAATTACCAAGCTAAATGAAGTTAGGCTCAGGTGCTACACAGAGAAACTCAGTTTCACAGGTTTGCCCCTCAGGCAAAGAGGGCAAAGCAATCAGGGTAGAAAAACAAAAGAACAGAACACTAGCAAAAGTAACTCTACCCCCTCAACCGAAGGAATAACAGAAATCTTCCAATTCTGCCACACGTGGAGGGTGGGGAGGAGATCCAGCCTTCCTAGGTGCTTGGAGAGAAATACTTACAGGTGTGACTACAATGTCATTGAAGTTCATTATTAAACCAATTCCAAATGGATATACTTCATGACCCTAAAAACTTCTTGTTCTAATCCACTACATGTGAAACTAAAGCATTTGGAAGAAAAACATGAGCATCTATGAAAAGAACAGAATGGATTGCCAAAGGGAATTAGTCTTTGAATCCACCCCAACATCATTTCTTGACTATTTGTCTACTAAGAATTGGTCAGCAATGAGATTTGCCATAAGTGAGTACAGATGGTCCTGAATTATAATGGTTTGACTTATGGTTTTTTGGCTTTACAATGGTGCAAAAGTGATACACATTCAGTAGAAACCATTCTTGGGCTATTGAATTTTGATCTTTTCCATGCTAGTGAGATGTGGTAGAATATGCATGAAACTCTTGTGGTACTGGCCAGTGTTAGGGACCTGTGCTCCAAGCCCACCATGTGATCATGGGGGCAAACAGCCCATACACTGACAATCTTTCTGTGCCTCTATAGCCATTCTTTTTCTCATTTTCAGTGCAGTATTCAATATATTAAATATTCAATACTATAAATTAGGCTTTGTGTTAGAGGATTTTGTCCCTCTGTAGGTTAATGAAAATGTTCTGAACATATTTAAGGTAGACTAAGCTAGGCTAAAGCTGTTTGGTAGGTTAGGTGTATTAAATGCATTTTTGACTTATTATATTTCCCTAGTACTACACTATTATTGAGATGGAACCTCAAGAGTCAGTCTTGAAAGAAAGATCTGTATATCTTCAGTACTAGCCCAAACAAATAAACGCACAAATTGGGAAGAAAAGAATGAGAAGGTAGAACAAAGGAAGTAGACATTGGACATAGAGAAAGAGAACTTAACACCCACCAGTATGGCTCTATTCAAAAACATGGGGTTACCAAGTGTTGGTGAGGATGCAGAGAAATTGAAACTCTCATAAATTGTTGATGGGAATGTAAAATGGTACAGCCACTTTAGAAAACAGCTTTGTAGTTTTATAAAAAGTTAAAACTGCACTTATAGCATGACTGCACACTTCTCAGGTATATACCCAAGAGAAATGAAAATGTATCAGCAGAAAACCTTAAAAGCAAATATTTGTAGAATGATTCATAAGAGCCAAAAAGTGGAAGCAGTTCAAATGCTCAGCATCTGATAAATGGTAAACAAAATGCATACTATGGACTTAATATTTGTATTCCCCCAGATTCTTGTGTTGAAATGTAATCCTCAAGAGGGTGGTGTCTGGAGTTGGGGGCCTTTGGGAGGTGATTAGGTCATGAGGATAGAGCCCTCATGAATGGTATTAGTGCCTTTATAAAAAAAAAAAATCCCACAAAACAGAGGTGAATGGGGTACATGCACCCCAATGTTTGTAGCAGCATTATCAACAACAGCCAAAATATGGAAAGAGACCAAATGTTCATTGATTGATGAATGCATAAAGAAGATGTGGTATATACAGATACAATGGAATATTATTCAACTGTCAAGAAGAATGAAAACTTGCCATTTGCAATGACATGGAGCTAGAGAGTATTGTGCTAAGCAAAATAAGTTAGAGAAAGACAAATACCATATGATTTCACTTATGTGGAATTTAAGAAATAAAACAGATGAACATAGGAGAAAGGGGGGATAAAAGAGACCCCACGGAGATCCCTCACCACTTCTGACAGGTTAGGACACACCAAAAAACAAGTGGGTTAAAGCCTCTGCCTTCAGCTCGGGTCATGATCCCAGGGTCCTGGGATTGAGCCCCGCATCGGGCTCTCTGCTCAGCAGGGAGCCTGCTTCCTCCTCTCTCTCTGCCTGCCTCTCTGCCTACTTGTGATCTCTGTCTATCAAATAAATAAATAAAATCTTTAAAAATAAAAAAAAATTTTAAAAATTTTAAAAAAAATAGCCATCTAAGAACCAGGAAGCAGGCTCTCACCAGACACTGAATTTGTCAACATCTTGTTCTTGGGCTTCCCAGCCTCCAAAACTCTAAGAAATATATTTCTATTGCTTGTAACCCATGCCACCTGTGGTATTTTGTAATAGCGACCCTAACAGACTAGGACCATATTCTACATCCATATAATGGAATACTACAAAGCAACATGAAGGAATGAACAATGGAAGCACATGCATACACGTGTCTCAGAAGCATTATATCAAGTAGAAGACTACCTATTTTTCATTCCATTCGCATGAAATTTCTAGAAAAGGCAAAACTATAGAAGCAGAAAGCAGATCAGTGGTTGCCAAAGGCTAGGACTAGGAATAGAAATTGACTACAGACAAGCACAAATGCTTTTTTGAATGATAGAAGGATTTTAAACTTGGATGGTGATGATGGTTGTACAATTACATAAACTGACTAAAAATCATTGAATTATACATTCATGATAGGTAAGTTATGTAGTATATAAAGTATACCTCAATAAAGCTACTAAGAGTAAGTATATATATTTTGTGTGTATATATGTGTATATATAATGTATTATAAAGTATATACATTACATATATACATATAAAGGTGAGAGAAGTGAAAAATAAGAATTATGGAGAGGGCAAGAACATTCAGGAAACAGGAAAAATGAAAGACATGCACAAATTCACTAAGAAGCTGCACCACCAGAGACTGTGAAAGCAGACACAGTGCTTCCTTGCATTCTGTGTTCTATTTTTTGCGTTTATATTTTTGACTCAAATTGTACGCCCAAGAGTTTACAGAATTTTAGAAATATTTGGTATAAATGACGTAATTTCAAATGCTCTCACAGTGAAGAAAAATAGGTGAAGTAGAACATAACATATGTATTTGTCACCACTTCTTTTTTGTTGCATTTTCCTGAGCATTTGGCTTCCCAATTCAAGTCAAACATATTAGATTGCCTTTGCACCAAATGAATTATGCCAAGGTTATACACCATTTTCAGGAGCTTGCAGTATCTATGAAGTCAAGTTGCTGTTATTTAACATTGCTGAGTACCATTTCTCATGATTTGAAGAAAATATCTTCCTTTCCTGCCACTTTGCATGTCAATTTCTCCTGATATCTATATCTCCTGTCCTTTCCCTTTTCAGTGGGAAATTTTTAGAAAGCAGAGATGAGAATGTAAATCATAAAGAATTATACTATGTGTTAACAAACAAAACTTTTCCTCCTTCACTTCACGAACATAAAGACAATAGCAACCCGATCAAAGCAAGGTGAGGAAAAAGGGAGACAGAGCTCCTTCTCCCCATTGGTTTACTCTTCCTTTGCTTTGGTTTCCACTTCAGCTCACATGCCATGTCCCTGCCTGTCAGGCCAGCCTATGAATTACCTGTCCACAGTGTCCTATACTTTACATTTCTTGTAATATACATGCAGTATTGTTATGAAGTGATGAATGGCAAAGGAAACATCATGTTTTAAATTTTTCACTCAAGCCCTCAAATGACTCCTTCTCCACTTAAAAAAAAAATACATCTAAGCTAGATTGAAGAATATTTTGGCAACTAATATTTAGGACGAGTTATATTGGAAAATTTGTCAGTTGCTGACAGTGTAACATAGCAGTGTAACACTACGTTCTATGTGCCTCTGACCTAAAGACTGTCACAGAGAAATAAATTGCAAATGTAAATTTTTTAAAAGGAGAATAGAGGTATAAACAGTTATTTCAAAAGTCTTTTCAATGACAAGGCTAAGAGATCTCTGGAATGCTTGGCTACATTCTAATGCCCACCCCATCTTGCATTCTGCAGGAATTCAGGCAGTGGACAGAGCATCCAGCCAATGCATTCCAGGCTCTCTACAGAAAAGTATGAGACCAGAGCTAAACTTCTAATATAATCTAAAAATATTTAAACACCCTGGGGGAGGACAGAACATTATACCCTGCAACAGTTACCTGGTTATCATACCTTACTTATGAACACTTGGGAAATACTGGAATTTAGGCTCTTGGATCACTAACTTACCCATGAACTCTCAAGCAGTGAAAGTATAAACATCCATGCCAGTGACATTAAAAAAAAAAAAAGGGAAAGAAAGAAAGAAGTGTCACCCTTTAGTAATTAACACATTTTCCAATCTACCCTCAATATCTGATACCAGGATTATACTGTTCAGTCTAGCTGAGATTTTTTTTTTTTTTTAGAGAAATCCAATCAAGAAGTACAAATGGGTAAAACAAACTAGCTAACTAACTAAAGGATTTGGCAAAAGAAACACGTGAAACTGAGCAGCTTACCAGACAAATGAAAGCCTCTCCCTCATCAGAGAAAATGGCTTGTGTTTCACTTGCCTAGGCTCAACATACAGACATTTAAGAAAATCTGTGCCCAAATGGCAATTTCTTTCCTCATGACAAAAGATCCTAAATATTTTTTGTTTGCAAGTCAAAAAATACTCTCCTAACAAAAAGCAGTTGTAAACGTTTTGTAATTCTTTTTAGAAAAAATAACCGAAGACACATAGTCTAATTCACCGCAGCTGAAATTTCATTTACTAACTAACCACACTAATGAGCTGCTGCCCGGGGAATTATAATTAGATTCGCTGTATTTCTGTCACTGACATTAATTTCCTTACTTCGACTTCTAGAAAAAGTTTGATGTTTTCTGAATTTTTTAAGCAGGAAAAATTCAAGGATTTCAGTGGTTTTTAATTAATCCTAAATTTTGTTTAACTGAACCAGTTGTATGGCATAACATATTTCTGAATTAGAAAACACAACATTGACATTCCTATACATGTCAATACTCGTTTTATCAAGACAGCTGGTAAACTTGTATTTGAAACAGTTGTTCATTATACTATTTGTGTTCTCTATATACACTCTGGGGTTAGGTCAGAAGATTAAGTCCATATAGCCATCAAGCCATATTCTCCAAATCAAAATTACATTCAAAAGACTTTCAAAAGATTGGCTTCCAACTGGTTTTCTATTTGCTAATTCCACAATTTAAATGAAAATGTTGTTCTGCTACTATTTTATTATAATTGCATTACACCGAACTTCCTGCATTATTCTCAGCATGAAATTGAAAGGCGTACTTTTGAAATAAATCTTATGTGCATCTTCTATTACATCACTGAATAAATAAAAACAATGCAAGCATCATCGTTTATAAACACCAGATTTGCAAAGAATCTACAGATCTAAATGGCCACAGCTGCCCTACCCCACCCCCAGGCCACGTGCTGTCCTGATATGGAAGTCATTATGAAAAAGCTCAGAACTTTTAGAAAGAATGCGGAATGCTATACAACAGGCATACAGAGATGACCCAGCATAGACCAGTCTCAAAATTATCTTCCACCATACAGTACCAGAAGTTTTCCCTATCTCTTTACCACAGTGTCTAATATTCTTCAAATTACAAATCTCTTTGAATTAACAAGCTTCTTTAAAATGCAAATGACTCCCAGAGAGGTAATTATATTCTTTAATTAATTAAGGCAGATTGCATTGCTCTTAATACCTAACTAACGTTATCTGGGATGAAGGATTACCGGGCAGTAACAGCCGCTGAACAGTAGCAGTGGCGCAATGAGCAGCTTTCATGATAGTTGTAGTGCAGCAAATAGCAAGCATTGACCCTGTGCCAGGCCCTGTGCCAACACCCCTATGTGGACTACCTCACTTAACACTCAAAAATCCTGGGAAAGAATTTAAGGGTGGCAAAGTAGTGGTTCTCAAAATATGATTCCCTGATCAGCAGCAGCAGCAGCATCTGGGAATTTGTTACAAATGCAAGCTCTCAGGCTCCACCACAGATCTATGGAATCAGAAACTCAGAGTGAACTCAGCAGTCTGTGTTGTAGCAAAACCACCAGGGAGTTCTGATGCTTGCTAAAGTTTGCGAACCACGGGGCTACAGGTTTGTAAAGAAAGGTCATACGCAAGCACACATACGCATGCGCGCACATATGTATGCACATGCGCAGACACAAATGTATAGACTAAATTAGAGTTAACCTACTTATGAAAGAATACTGAGTTTAAGCAGAAGAGGTTGGTCCCAAAGAGAAGATCTTGGCAGATTGCAGCACTTTCCAGAGTTTCTTCCCAAGACCTCAGGATTCCCAACAGCGATTGATGATGTCTGTGCAGGCTAGATCCAAAAACTGAACTTTGCGCGGCACCATGGTCCACTCTTTCAAAGGAGTGCAAACCATCTCTCTACTAATAAGAACACTGGTGGCCAATAGCTGGCCTTTCCTAGCTCTTAGAATAGACTTAAAGACCACATTCTCTCTGTAAAAGAGTTAGGTTCTAAAAATTCCAGGGAAAATATTTTCTACTTCCTGTTTTTTTAAGTAAAAATCATTCATTGCACCTACCGCAGTTTTCCATTGTTCCTGGGTTTTAGATGCTCATATTTTGGTATGAGCATTATTAAAATCTGGAGCTGTACTAATAAAACACCATCCAGTTTTGCCTGCTGAAATAATGAGAAGTTCATTAGTAGTCATTAAACTTGATCAATAAAAATTAAAGAACTGTTGTAAGTTTGTTTGTTTGTTTGTTTGTTTGTTTAAGTCTCAGACCCAGGAGGAAAAGCTAAGTTGAACCTTGCTGGTTTGTTTGTCTGTTTTCTCTGCCCCGGGCCAGGAGGAATCCCCATAAGCTCAGTTCTCTCACAGTAGTACAAGCAGTGTCCCTATTTCACAGTGCATACACTTAACTCAGAGAGGTTAACTAAGCACAAGCAGGAAATTGCACAGTCTAGTCTAAAGAAACGTCAACTCCCAAATCCAAGCTGTAAACCACTTCTGATTAAGAAGAAAGAATAAGAGCGCCTGGGTGGCTCAGTGGGTTAAGCCGCTGCCTTCGGCTCAGGTCATGATCTCAGGGTCCTGGGATCGAGTCCCACATCGGGCTCTCTGCTCAGCAGGGAGCCTTCTTCTCTCTCTCTCTCCCTGCCTGCCTCTCTATCTACTTGTGATCTCTCTCTGTCAAATAAATAAATAAATAATCTTTGAAGAAGAAGAAGAAGAAAGAAAAAGTGGATAATTTGGGAGCATGAAGCATTTCATAGGGAGAGCAGTTGCCAAGGCAGCCATTTTAAGGGCAGAAATAAAGGTACCCATCAAGAGCTGGGGTGGACCAAAACGAACTATCCAGTTCAAAACTCACCATGGCCAGTCCCATGCTCTGAAAGGGGGCAGGAGAGGCTCTCTCTTTCACCATATGACTTTTTGCTCTCAAGACCTAGAAATCATCCTTGTCCTATTGTTACAAGATTTCAAGTAAGGGTGAATCCCAGAGCTTTGGAAGAGTGGGTGGAGACCAGAATCAGCATTAAAATAAATCTAGGAAAAATACACTCTGAGTTACCACCAAACAAACAAAAAACTAAGTTTTGGAAATAGCCCGTTCTTAAAGTAAGTTCTACTTAATTAATCATTCCTTTATTTTTCTTCTACATTTATGTGTCATTTACACTGGCATTTCTCATGATCCTAACTGGTTACTTTCAGGTTGACTTATCACACGGACTCTCCACACTGCTCTGTGCTCCAGATAACTGACCCCCATGCTTTAAATGGGCTTCCTGGCCCTCTGGCTTTTCTGATTCAGTTCAGCAAATGGGAGGTGATGGCAGGAGATCAGAGATGGGAGAAGCCTAAATATATACTCCCTCTATTCTTTCTGTACCATATTGGCAGTAGCCATGTTCCTTTACTTTGTGCCACAATTCCTGGGAGACAATCTCTTGCCCACCTCTATAGCTCCTATAGAGGTCTGGTAACAGCTCCCCCTCCTCTTATTCCTTCTGGTGTAAGCTAACAGCTTTCCCTGTTCTCAGTCCTGGGTACTTCACTATGCATTGGTGATTCTCTACATCTTGAGCAGACTTTTGTAGGTAGTCCCATCACTAAACTGTCCCCAGAGTGGGCCACCTGTTTCCTGCTGAAATCCTGAGTGATGTAATCACAATCATAGATTTGGAGCACGATGCTTTCTACCAGATCCTTATTGGTTTTTTTTTTTTTTTAATGAAGCTTTTTTCAATGTATCAGCATCATGCTGCCAATTTCAAAAGTCATATCACTCTATGAAGACTATGTGTATAATTCATTAAAACACTTTGTATAGTAAGTGCTCAATAAATGGCAAATGGCATTAGTATCATCATCATTGTTATTCATAAATTAATGTTTCTTATTAGAATAAAAGACAATGGACATAATTCAGAGGAAGGCAGATTTTGAATTAGTGATGAGCTTTTTAATAATTACAGGTCCAGCAATGAAATGGCCGGCCTTATAAACAGAACTTATGAAGTACTTTCATGTCTGAGGTCTCAAATCATTTTCACAACAACCCTGTGAGGTAGGTACATTATTAGCCTCTTGCTCAGATGTGGAAACTAAGACTTAGAGGATGATTTCCCCAACACCAGAGCTACCAATGTTGGAGCCAGGATTGAAATCTTGCTATTGGGCCAGGTTCTACCCACAGTACCCATTCGGAAGTCACAAGGGGCAGCTGATGGAGCACTGTGGGGGAAAGAAACGGGATGCCCAGTCCACTATGCTTGGATGGCACCCCCCACTCCTCCTGCGCTAATTTGCCTACCTGAGTTGTAATTAGATGTGTTCTGGTTTGCCATATTATAAAATCTTGCTCTGTAAGAAAAGGGAAACAAAATGGAAGTAGGTTAATGCTTTAATAGATTATCAGGTGTGAGATGACTCAGGCTAGGAGGGAGGAAAGGCACTGAAAGGGAAGTATGTGATAGAGTCCCGATGAAATATATACTTTTTAAATATTTGACCACTGCTGAGAGCCACCTGGGAGAGAATGAGTAATCTGTGGCAAACAACGCAGCAGAGTACAGAGTGGGAGAGTACATAAAACAGCAATAAACCATGGGCTTTTTTTCATCTTAAATCTTTCTAAACAACAGTGGACAAGAGCTTCGTGGGTAGTGACACAAAATTGATTGAGTGGGTTGTCCTTCAAGTTAGTTGATCCTCTGTACCTACATTTCCGATTGTTATTGAGGGTCTCAGAAATTATGGTGCAGATCATGAAATTTATGTTTGACAAATAATTATCAAGAGGGGCAAGAGCCTCAGTAAACACTGAGTATTGGGGGTGGGAAACTTGGTGTTCAGCCTAACATTTGATTTTGTTAATATAAATAATATATTAACAAGTGAACAACTTGGATTCAATCCAAACCACTCTACTGTAAGTGCTTTGCTAAAACTTACCAATGGTATTTACTTCTATAAATAACAGCCATAGTTGGAATAGTTTTCTAGATACATCAGTTTATATCTTATGACAAATATCCTTTTAAAGATCTTTATCACTGCAAGCATTTTAGAAGAACCTTTGAACTAGATGGCTGAGGAGTGGTGTCTGACCACCCCTGCTGTGAGACAAAGGAGTTCAGGGACAGACCTAAGCAGGGTCTTGAAGGATGTGTAGGACTGAGGTGGGAAGAATGGAGAAGGATAAATTCTCCCAGATTTGATGTGGCAAAACGCTGGTGATGGAATCTGAGGCAATCTAGATTCTGGAAGAGGCTATAGGACCTCAGCCCACCTCAAGTGTAATCCACCCATCCAAGCATGAGAAGGCTGGGTAGAGACCTAAATGCGGGCAAGGGTGGGTAATAGAAAAAGCACAGTCGCCAGAGTAAGACAAAACTGGCTTCAATTTCTAACACCTCCACCCAGAAGTTGACTGGCCTTGAGCAAGATTTCTAAAGGTTGTGTGTCTGTTTCCTCATCTGCAGAGCGGCAATAATAATATCTTCTTCATGAAACCCTCCAAGACTAAATGAAAGAATGTATGTGATAAACCCAAGACAATGCTGAGCAAAAATTATGTCCTCAATATATTGTGGAGCATAGTTATTATTATTTTCTAAATGTCTTGAGGGCAACAAATTTTTTAAAATGCAGGATTCTTGGGAGATTTTTTTCTCACATGCATTGCCCACTTGATGTTTTCTACAATGTTGAATTTTATATTAAGTTAAAAGGATGTGGTCGGTTTAAGTCAGGCATCCCTGGATTCAAATCTTAGCTCACTATTTTCTATATGTGCCCTTGGGAAAGTCAGATAACCTCTCTGTTTGTTTCCACTTCTGTAAAATAGAAATAATTAGTCCATTGCAGGAGAAGGGTAATATTTGGGGAAAGCATATAGAAAGTGAATAATATATACTAGATGCTTAATAATAAGTAACAGCTATTGCTATTCTTCTTTCTGCGGAGCTTCTGGCTACATTAATCATTCTGATTTTCTTACCTCAAGTTTAAGATACATCTTGAATCATTTTCTCAGCATTAAAAGAAACTTTCCTGAGAAAGACAATGCTCCTTCCCACCCACCAGAACAGGAACAAATACTAATATTCATACAGTGTTTTAACCTTCACAAAATATACTCGGATATGTTATTATATTTAATCCTAACAACAACCTCGTGAGGCAGAATTAGCCCCATTTTACAGACATGGTTGTCCATTTGGAACAAGACTAACTGGATTGCCAATAGTCACTCATTGAGGAAGGGGCAGGAAGCTGGCACTCAAACCAGCTCTTTCAACAAAGCTCATATCCCTTCAGCTCTCCGAGCTCTCCCCCTTCTGTCTCCACCAATCAGAGGAAAATGTTCTTTGGCATGTGAGTGATCATTAAAGATGAATTCACCTTAGGAAGAAGAAAAGGCTAGAGTTTCCCACAGTATGAGTCAATTAATCAATGAGATCTCTAGCTTTCCATCATAGTTTCTACATCAAATAAGAATGCTCACATGTAGACACGAGGTTTCTCAAAATGTACCCTTCTGTGGGTTTGTTAGCATCTATTCTTAAATGACCCATCTTGCTGGAAGTGTTAGTTACGTTTGTGAGCATGTATCCACAAAGTTGTGTGCTGCTGTCATTTCACCTGGAAACTCTTCAGAGGCAAAGACCATATCCATTTGATGCCCCACATCTACATAATGTTCAATGATACCCAAACTACAGTACATTAAACAACAATTCAGAAGAAAGTTGTATTTTTTCATCTACCAAATTGGGTGGTGAATTGCACTTAGAACATAATAACAATAATTATACCTACAGTATATTAATGACATATCTCATATGAAGCCTGGGACTAGGCTTTTCACACCCATTCCCTCATTTAATCCTCAAAAGCTTCATAAAGCAGATACTATTATTGCCACTTTGTAGATTGAGGAAACAGACTTGCAGAGGTTAAGGGACTTGCTCAAGGGCATTTAAAGCCTAGACAAAGGTGTCAAGATTTGAAGCCAGGTGTTTCTTTCTTTCTTTCTTTCTTTCTTTCTTTTTTTTTTTTAGATTTTATTTATTTATTTATTTGTCAGAGAGAACAAGAGAGCGTACAAGCAGGCAGAGTGGCAGGCAGAGGCAGAGAAAGAAGCAGGCTCCCTGCCGAGCAAGGAGCCTGATGTGGGACTCCATCCGGGACCCTGGCTGGGATCTTGACCTGAGCTGAAGGCAGTGACTTAAATGACTAAGCCACCCAGGTATCCCAAAGTCAAGTGTTTTTTACTCTGAATGCTGTGTTTTTTCTGCTATCCCACTTTATGGAGCCTGTACCCAGCCTTTTGTTTGGATAGATGCACGTAACTTAGAGGTTAATTAAGATACCCAGCAGCCTCTTCCAGAATCCATACTGCTCCAATCTCCATCACCAGCATTTCTCTTTCTGCAATCATCAACACTCCTATTCTGGAAGGTCTTCTCCCTCTCCATTCCACCTACCCAAATTCTACCTATATGCCCTCAAGCTCAAGGCTCACGATCCTGGGAGTCTGCTTACCCACTCTTAGCCAAATAAATGTCTTATCCTTTACCCACTAAGTCATTCTTAACTGGACTCACACATATTAGCACCTAGTCACATACTATCACATAGTCTTTTTCACCTATCGTATGATGAGGTAGCATGAAATGATGGAGTTCTAGCCCAATTAACCATAGACTGGTGTCGGAGGCAGGCCCCTGGCCAGGGCGGCCTCCGCCATTAAAAGATGGCGCCTGGCTAGTTGCCAGGTTAGGATTGCCTCGTGAGACTAAGCGGAACACCCTAAGAGGAAGTAAACAGCATTGGTTGCTAGCGAAGTTGTTCGTTTAGGTGCACAGCCTGATTCGCTCCCTCCTGTACCCTGCTCGCTGATTGGTCATGTAAGCATATATAAGTGTGTAGACTTGTGGAAATAAAGAGAGAGAAAGAGAGAGAAAGAGAGAAGAGAGAAAAGATGCATCCAAACCAGGGCGTCTTGTCGTCCTTGCGGGGCGAGGGCGATAGACTGGCACTGTGACCTTCATCAGTAAGCAACCTAACCTCTCTGAGCCTCAGTTTTCTCATCTGTAAGTATTCTCCAAAGTTCTCTCTAGTTTTAAAAATACTGTTTCTGTGTGTTTAAACATACTTTAAAAATACTGTTTCTGTGACCGTAAGTCTTGACTCCTTAAGAAAAAGCAAGTTTCTCAAAGGCTTATATTTTTATTTTTCCTGTAATATCACACAGAGAAAGCATTGAATAAATACTTGTTAGTAGTTTGACTGATGGACTAAAATATAGATTTCAAATAGCAAACAAATAAGATAAATAATAACATCTAATACCATGAAAAAGGGGGTATGTGAGAGACCTGATATCTTTTTTTAGATTTTATAGATAGATAGATATAGATATATATGGTTAATAAACACTATGGTTCTAGATGGGAAGTCAGCAAAATGGGCTAAAATTATTTTTTTTATTTCTTTTCAGTGTAACAGTATTCATTGTTTTTGCACCACACCCAGTGCTCCATGCAATACATGCCCTCCTTAATACCCACCACCTGGCTTCCCCAACCTCCTATCCCCTGCCCCTTCAAAACCCTCGGGTTGTTTTTCAGAGTCCATAGTCTCTCATGGTTCACCTCCCTTTCCAGTGTCCTTCAACTCCCTTCTCCTCTCCATCTCCCCATGTCCTCCATGTTATTTGTTAAGCTCCACAAATAAGTGAAACCATATGATAATTGACTCTCTCTGCTTGACTTATTTTACTCAACATAATCTCTTCCAGTCCCGTCCATGTTGCTACAAAAGTTGGGTATTCATCCTTTCTGATGGAGGCATAATACTCCATAGTGTATATGGACCACATCTTCCTTATCCATTCATCCATTGAAGGGCATCATAGTTCTTTCCACAGTTTGGCGACTGTGGCCATCACTGCTATTAACATTGGGGCACAGTTGGCTCTTCTTTTCAGTACATCTGTATCTTTGGGGAAAATACCCAGTAGTGCAATTGCAGGGTCATGGGGAAGCTCTATTTTTAATTTCTTGATGAATCTCCACACTGTTCTCCAAAGTGGCTGCACCAACTTGCATTCCCACCAACAGTGTAAGAGGGTTCCCCTTTCTCCACACCCTCTCTAACACACGTTGTTTCCTGTCTTGCTAATTTTGGCCATTCTAACTGGTGTAAGGTGGTATCTCAATGTGGTTTTAATTTGAATCTTCCTGATGGCTAATGATGATGAACATTTTTTCATGTGTCTGATAGCCATTTGTATGTCTTCATTGGAGAAGTGTGTGTTCATATCTTCTGCCCATATTTTGATATGATTATCTGTTTTGTGTGTGTTGAGTTTGAGAAGTTCTTTATAGATCCTGGATATCAACCTTTTGTCTGTACTGTCATTTGCAAATATCTTCTCCCATTCCATGGGTTGCCTCTCTGTTTTGTTGACTGTTTCTTTTGCTGTGCAGAAGTTTTTGATCTTGATGAAGTCCCAAAAGTTCATTTGAAGCAGAAGGAAAACTTCCAGACTCTTTTTATGAAGCCATCATTACCCTGATCCCCAAACCAGGCAAAGACCCCACCAAAAAGGAGAATTTCAGACCAATGGATGAAAATGGATGCTAAGATTCTCAACAAGATCCTAGCAAACAGGATCCAACAGCACATTAAAAACAGCACATCCACCATAACCAGGTGGGATTCATCCCTGGGTTACAAAAATGGTTCAACATTCACAAATCAATCAATATGATAGAACAAACCAATAAGAGAAGAAAAAAGAACCACATGGTCCTCTCAATTGATGCAGAAAAAAGCATTTGACAAAATCCAGCATCCGTTCCTGATTAAAATGCTTCAAAGTATAGGGATAGAGGGAACATTCCTGAACTTCATAAAATCTATTTACAAAAGACCCACAGCAAATATCATCCTCAATGGGAAAAAGCTCACAGCCTTCCCACTGAGATCAGGAACACAACAAGGATGCCCACTCTCGCCACTCTTGTTCAGCATAGTATTAGAAGTCCTAGCAACAGCAATCAGACAACAAAGAGAAATAAAAGGTATCCAAATTGGCAATAAAGAAGTCAAACTCTCTCTCTTCGCAGATGATATGATTCTTTATACGGAAAACCCAAAAGACTCCACCCCCAAACTACTAGAACTCATACAGCAATTCAGTAATGTGGCAGGATACAAAGTCAATGTACAGACATCAGTGGCTTTCTTATACACTAACAATGAAAATACAGAAAGGGAAATTAATGAATCGATTCCATTTACTAAAGCACCAAGAACCATAAGATACCTGGGAATAAACCTAACCAAAGAGGTAAAGGATCTGTACTTGAGGAACTACAGAACACTCATGAAAGAAATTGAAGAAGACACCAAAAGATGGAAGACCATTCCATGCTCTTGGATCCAAAGAATAAACATTGTTAAAATGTCTATACTGCCTAGAGAAATCTACACTTTTAATGCCATTCTAATCAAAATTCCATCAGTATTTTTCAAAGAGCTGGAGCAAATAATCCTAAAATTTGTATGGAATCAGAAGAGATCCCGAATCGCTAAGGAAATGTTGAAAAGCAAAAATAAAACTGGCAGCATCACGTTACCTATTTCAAGCTTTACTACAAAGCTGTGATGTGATCACCAAGACAGCATGGTACTGGCATAAATACAAACACATAGACCAGTGGAACAGAGTAGAGAGCCCAGATATGGACCCTCAACTCTATGGTCAAATAATCTTTGACAAAGCAGGAAAAAATATGTAGTGGAGAAAAGACAGTCACTTCAATAAATGGTGCTGGGAAAATTGGACAGCTATATATAGAAGAATGAAACTCGACCATTCTCTTACACCATACACAAAGTAAACTCGAAATGGATAAAAGACCTCAACGTGAGACAGGAATCCATCAGAATTTTAGAAGAGAACATAGGAAGTAACCTCTTTGATATCAGCCACAGCAACTTCTTTCAAGATATGTCTCCAAAGGCAAAGGAAATGAAAGAGAAATTTATTTTATTTTAAATAAAAAATAAATTGAAGGTGCCTCACTCATTATAAATAAAGTTCCCCCAGTCAACCATTTTTTTAAAGATTTTTTATTTATTTATTGTCAGAGAGAGAGCACAAGCAGGCAGAGTTGCAGGCAGAGGCAGAGAGAGAAAGCAGAGCCCCTGCTGGACAAGGAGCCTGATGCAGAACTCGATCCCAGGACCCAGGGATCATGACCTGAGCCGAAGCCAGCGGCTTAACCAACTGAGCCACCCAGGCATCCCCCGAATCAACCATTTTTGATGAATAAGGCAAAAATGAACCACTGACATAGACTTTATAGCAAAAAAGATAAACATATATTTGGCTTATATAGATGAGAACCAATCTCTGTTATTTGTAGAGGAAGAAAACCAAATTGTTCAAAACATACCAGAGACTTGCCACTTTTTAACATTCATCCAAAACTGAAGCAATACATTAACATAGAATTTCCTTCTGTAGCTGGCCTCCATGTCATTGTCTTAACAGTAAAAATTGGTTGAAATTGTTTAAGAAAAAAAAAAAGAATGAAAGTTGATACCTTAAACTTACATGATGTTATATATCACTTATCTCATTAAAAAAAAAAAATGGTGAGGGGACACCTGGGTGGCTCAGTCAGTTGAGCATCTAATTCTTCGTTTCAGCTCAGGTAGTCTTGGGATCATGAAGTGGAGTCTCGTGTTGGACTCCAGGCTCAGTGTGGAGTCTGCCTGTGCCAACCACTCATTCTCTCTCAATAAATAAATGAAATCTTTTTTAAAATATTTTTAAGTGAAATATTCAGTATCCAAGTCTTGTTTTGAATAAAACCCCAATTTCTGGTGCTGCTTCTCAAAAAGGAAGCTAAAACTTGATTCACCTACTCCGAGCTACATCTGAAACTATTCATGAGTAATGGCCTTCCATTTTGTTCTTTAAGAAATATTTTCTATAGTATTCATTGCAGAGATTACCATGCTCATTTATAATATTAGTAGATTAAAGATTAATTCAATAATACTTAAATTTTTTTTAAAGCTTCTAAAGAACTTACACAATTCAACAACAAAAAGACAAATAATCTGAGTAAAAACTAGGCAAAGGACCTAAATAGACATTTTTTAAAGAAGACATCCAGATGGTCAACAGACCCATGAAAAGATGCTCAAATCACTCATTATTAGGGAAAGGCAAGTCTAAACCACACTGAGATATTACCTAACACCTGTTAGAATGGCAAAAGTCAAGAAGACAAAAAACAAGTGTTGGTGAGGATGTGGATAAAAAGGAAATTTGTACACTGCTAGTGAGAATATAAACTAGTGAAGCTGCTGTGGAAAACCTTACAAGTATGGATTTCCCTCAAAAAAAAAAAAACTAAAAATAGAAATACCATATTATCCAATAATTCCACTATTGGGTATTTATCCAGAGAAAACAAAAACACTAACTAAAAAGGATGTATGCACCCCTATGATTATAGCAGCATTATTTACAATACCCAGGACATCAAAAGAATCTAAATGTCCATCAATAGATGAATGGATAAATAAAATGTGATACACACAAACATACATACACATACATATTGACACACACACATTAGAATATTACATAGATGTAAACATGGATGAGGTCATGCCATTTGAGACAACATGGATAGACATAGAGAGTATTATGCTAAGTTAGACTGACAAAAATAAATAACATATGACTCCCCTCAAAAATGGAATCTAAAAAAAAATGAATAAAACAGAAAAGCAGTATCAGAACTATAAATACAGAGAACAAATTGATGGATGCCAGAGAGGAAAGGGTGGGAGTTTGGGCAAAATAGGTGAAGCAGAGAGGGAGATACAGGTCTCTAGTTATGGAATGAAGAAGTCATGGGAATAAAAAGCAGAGCATAAGGAATATAGTCCATGATACTGTAATGGTGATGTAATGGGACAGATGGGAGTTACACTTGCAGTGAACATAGCATAATGTATAAACTTGTCAAATCACTATGTTGTATACCTGAAACTAAGATAACATTGTGTGCCATCTATACTCAAAAAGAAAAAAAGAAGAAAAAGATCAAATCTATCTAAATAGATCTTTAAGCACTTCCCTTTATAAGGAATATTCTTATAAATATATCAGAAAGCATTTTGCATGTTATCTCCCTTTTATTAAAATATAATTCACATACCATAAAATTCATTGTTTTAAATTTTACAGTCCAGTGGTTTCAATATATTCACAAAGTTGTACAACTCTGTGGTGGGTTGAATGGTGATCCCCACCTGGAGGCTTTGAATGTGACCTTAAGATTGTAGTTAAGTTTATTGAATATGTCGTTAAGGATCTCAAGATGAAATAGTTTTAGCTTATCTGGATAGGCTAACCCCAATGGCAAGTATTTTTTAACAAGACACAAAGGAAGAGAAATATAGAGAAAGTGATGTGAGGATAGAGGCAGAGATCGGAGTGATAGATCCATCAACCAAGGAATATCGAGACTTGGCAGCAGCCAACAAAAGCTAGGAGAGAAGCTTTCCCTCAGAACCTCCAGCAGAATGAGCCAAATCTGTTGACATTTTGATTTCAGACTTCTGGTCTCCAGCCTGTGAGAGAGTAAGTTCATGTTGTTTCAAAACACCAAAGTGGTGGTTATCTGCTCCATTAGCCCTAGAAAACTAATACAAATGCTCACCACAATCTAATTCCAGAACATCTTTATCACCCAAAAAAAAAACACCTTAACAGTCATCCTCATCCTTCACCCCCAGAAACCATTAATCTACTTTCTCTGTGAATCAGCCTATTCTGGATCTTTAACAAAAACAGAATCATACAATGCATGGTCTTTTGTTTGTCTTCTTTCACTTAAAATAATGTTTTCAAGGTTCATCCATGTTGAGGTATGTATTATGTATTCTTTTTTTTTTTTTTTAAATAAGTTGTAACTTTAGGGTTTTTTTTTTTTTTATTTTATTTATTTGTCAGAGAGAGAGTGAATGAGAGCGAGCACAGGCAGACAGAGTGGAAGGAAGAGTCAGAGGGAGAAGCAGGCTCCCTGCGGAGCAAGGAGCCTGATGTGGGACTCGATCCCAGGACGCTGGGATCATGACCTGAGCCAAAGGCAGCTGCTTAACCAACTGAGCCACCCAGGCGTCCCATGTATTCTTTTTTTGACTGAATATTATTCTACTGTAGATATGCCACATTCTGTTTATCTATTCATCAACTGATGGACATTTACGTTGTTTACACCTTTTGGCTACTATGAATACTATGAACAATGCTGCTGATCATTCTTGTAGAAGTTTTTGTATGGACATGTTTTCAGTTCTCTGTGGTGTGTATGTATATCAAATTCTCTTGGGCATATATATTTATTTCATCTTGGTTTTTTTAATGTTTCCATATTATTATTCACAGTATTCTCTTATAATCCTTTTACTCTCATAAGGTTGGTAATGATGTCCTCTAAGTCTTATTTTAGTCATTTGAATCTTTTCTCTTTCTTTTCCTGATCAGTCTAGCTCAATATTTGTCAATTTTGTTGATCTTTTCAAAGAATCAACTTCAGGTTTTGTTGATTTTCTCTATTTTCTATTTTTATCTCATTATTTCCACTCTAATCTTTATTATTTCTTTTCCTATGCCATGCTTGCTTTGGGTTTGGTTTGCTTTTATTTACCTAGTTTCTTAGGGTAAAAAATTGGGTTACTGGTTTGAGAGCTTTCTTCTCTGTCAATATGGGCATTTAACAGCTACAAATTTCTTTCCAAGCAACACTTTAGCTACACTCCACACGTTTTGTTATGCTGTATTTTGTTTTTGTCCATAGCAAAATATTTTTTAACTTTCCTTATGATTTCTCATTTTTCCCATTAATTATTTAAGGATGTGTTGTGTGACTGCTATGTATCTGTGAATTTCCCGAAGTTCCTTGTGTTAATGCTTCTGAATTTCATTCCATTGAAATCAAAGATACCTTATATAATTTTAGTCCTTTGAAATTTGTTGGTGTTTGTTTTATGGCATAACCTATGGTTTATCCTAAAGAACATTACATAGGCACTTGAGAAGAACATGCATTCTAGTGTTGCACTAGGTTGTTCTATATTGTGAGGTGTACATGATTTATACTTATGTTCAAGTCTCACATTTCCTTGTTGATCTGCTTTCTAGTTTACTACCCATGAGTATTGTTGAATTGTCCATTTCTTCCTTCAATTCTATCACATTTTCTTTATTCCAGGACTCTGTTGTTAAGTGCATATATAAGTATCATTTGTTTTCTTGGTGGATTGACCCTTTAACATTATAAAGTGTATTTCTTCAGATATAACATTTTTGCTCCTATATAATGATTTTGTCTTAAAGTCTATTTTTTCAGCTATTAGTATAGCTACTCTAGCTCTCTTTGGACTACTGTTGGTATCAGATTTTGTCCTGTCTTTTTACTTTTAATTTATTCCTGTCCTTCAATCTGAAGAATGTCTCTTGAAGACAGTATATAGTTGGATCATGTCTTTTACCCATTTTGCCAACCTCTGCCTTTTAATCCTTTATATTTAATGTAATTACCAAAAGAATAGGTTTATGTCTGCCATTTTGCTATATTTTTTCTCTACGTTTTATGTCTTTTTTGCTCCTCTATCCATCCACACCTGCCTTTTTGTGTGTTAAATATTTTGTTTGGTTTTCAAGGCTACTGCAGAGCTGGGGAGAGAGAAATGAAAATAGGGCAAGCTAGAAGACCAAAAACTGAAAGTTCTTATCAAGATTCAACTGTTTTTCTTGAATACTCCTTGAATTGTTGCAAGCATTTGGTTAATTGCAAGTTTTGAAAAAATCCATTTTGATAGTTTTTGCCAGTGATCTCACTCCTTTTTTGGAGGAGTAGATTTTCAGATGTCTATACCTGTCATTCTTGCTGATGTCACTTGTATCTTTTACAATTAACCTCAAATAGGCTATAATTGCTATTATTAGTAGTCCTATTCATTTACAGATGAAGAGAGTAGGTGTATACGTTTTTCTACTGTTGCCATAAAAAATTACCAGGAATTTGGCATCTTAAAACAAGTTTATTACCTTACAGCTCTTTAGGTCGGAAGTCTGACATGAGTCTCATCAGGTTAGTATCAAGGTGATGGCAGGGCTACCTTGTTTTCTGGAGTCTCTGAGAAATAATTCATTTTTTTGCTTAGTCAGATTGTTGGAAGAATTCAGTTCTTAAAGCTATAAAACTGAGTTTTTTATTTCCTCACTGGCTATCAGCTGAGGGCTATTCCCAGCTTCTACAGGCCAACCACCTTCCTTAATTTCTGGCCCGCTTCCTCTGCCTTTAAAGCCAACAGTGGTGGTGTGAGTCCCTCTCACGCTTCAAATCTCTTCTGTTTTCTTCTTGCATAGTCAGATATTGCTCACCTACTATCTGCCTTCCTCTTCCACTTTTAAAAACCCTATAATCCAGGATAATTACCCTGTTTAAGGTTTGTAAACTTAATTCCATCTGCAAATTTCCTTTTCTATGTAATTTAACATATCACCTGTTCTAGGCATTAGAACCTGGATATTTGGGTGGGAGCAAGGGGAGGTACATTATCCTACTTACCACAAGAGCTCATAGAAATTTCTATCACAAAGCTAGCAACTGGCAAAACTGGAACTAAAATATAGTCCTTCTGGCTATTTGTTACATGCTCTTTTTAACCACATCACCAATGTACAGTAATGTAACAGTCTAACTAGACTAGCTGCCTGTATGATTCCTGAGGGGATCATAGTGAGTTGGAATCATAAAATGTTATAACTTGAAGGCACTTGTGGGTAGGGCCCTACCATTTTACAGGTGAGGAAAATAAGGCCTGTGGAAATTGAGCTTCTATCCTCAATTTCAAGACAACCCAAAATCACAATTCAGCTTCTTCTGAATTTTGTCTCATGTATTTTGTCACTACAAAATTCTTTCAGTCAGTTAAGCCTCCAACTCCTGATTTTGGCTCATGTCATGATCCAGGGTCATGAGATCGAGCCCAGTGTCAGACTACGCACTCATTGAGGAGGCTGCTTAAATTTCTCTCTCCTTCTTCCTCTGCCCCTTTGCTCTTGCAAACTTTCTCTCTCTCTCTCTCTCTCTCTCTCTCTAAAAAAACAAAGACTTTAAAAACAGAATTCCTTCAGTTAAATGTATATCCTCACAAAATACCTCAAATTAACCTTATAAAACTCTATTAACATCCATGCAAAACTTGACCTATAAAACTTACATTATTTCTTTACTGTCAACCGCTTCCAGCCATCCATGCCTTTGTACCTTCTTCCCATGTAAATTTTATGACTTAAACTTTTTCTTACAACCATTCTAAGCCTTCATATAAACACAGATTTTCATATAGCATCTACCCCACAAAAGGATTAAAGAGGAAAGACTGTTTGTATTTCATTTCTTTTCTGTGTGCTTATTGATTTCTGTTAAATCCCACCCAGGGCAAGTTTTCCCTTCATGGTTCCTCTCAGTGACAACTCAAGTTACTTAAAACAAGTCCTTGAGAGGCTGCCTACCACTGTTCCACACTCCACTCTGAGTCAATCCCATAGATCCTATAGGCTCTGAGATGGAGATTCATGGGAGGGCCACTTAACTGAGGATACTGCACTTAGACCTGTTTTAGGAGAGCATGTCAGACCTACAGTGCACTCCATTCTCAGAACCTGCACTCACGGAACAGAGGCACATGGGAACTAAATACTTTTCTCCTGGACTTCAAACTTGCATGATTTTTCACACCATTTTAACCTGAATGCACTTCTCTCTGGGCTAATAATAAAATCAATATTTACAGAGCAGACAACTCTGGTGAGAGTCTTGTCTCCCATCCGTAAGCTGCTCAGCCCCAGCCCTGCCCATAACACAACAGTATGTTCCTCTAACATCAGCTGGGACTCATTTATGATTAGTTATTCTCCTCATCACCTGTAGATCCCTAACCTCTACTCCACAAAAATTGGTCAGACGTTTTACATCATCCTCACCTCCCCGTAGACATTCATAAAATCAGGATCAACAAATTGGAGACCCGATGCCTTTCCTGCAGGTGACTTCAAAATTTCTCTTATCTTTGTTTGGTCTGGTTTTATTTTTTTTTTCTCTTCTCTCTCAAAAGAACAGACATCTCTCTTCCTGTTCAAACCTTAGCCTTCCACCTATAAATTCACCTTACTCTCTTCCATTTCCTCTTTCCATGAATTGTGCTTGTTCTGTTTACCTTGCCTCTGGCCCCTTCTCTTTTGCCTTCAAACCTGCTCAATTATCACTCAGTCAGCTGTTACCTCTCCTATTCCTTCTTTGTGTGTGCTAACAAATTTCTTAAGAAATAGACTGAATTCCCTTCTTTGTCCTTGCACTCACCCCCAACTCCCTATAATGTGGCTTCTATCTTGACATGTCACATTTAGGCATTAAAAATGACTTCCTAATTACAAGTCCAATGTCATTTATCCATTTTTTCTCCTTCTCCTGCATCCCACCTTCATGTCTAATTAGTTGCCAACTCCTATGCCTTCTGTCTCGTGAAAGTCTCTAATGTTTAGTCCCTCCTCCTCACTACTACCACACCTATCCTGCAACCACTCAAGTATACACTGTCCTATCCAACTGGCCTTTATTTTCTTATTTGTAGCTATTGAAATGTTATCCATGATATAAAACCTTTCAAGAATTCCCACAAACTGAAGATCAGGGCTACTTTCCTCATCCTTGATTTCTGGGTATACACCTATTATTACTATCATTACTCAAAGTCAGTAGACCTTTGATTAGAGTGCTGACTATTATAAAGGAAGTTCTCCTCAGAAATACTACTTTAGCAAGGAAAAGCACCTTAGGAAGATAAATTTGCTATGGGATCATCACATAGTAGATAACTCATCCATAGATTGTTAAGAATCATGTGGATTGTGGATTCCAACATCCTGCCTAGTTTATGGTCCTCTTACCCAAAACATTCTTTCATCCCAAAATGTAGCTGAGTTTGAAGAATAGCTGTGAGTTTCAAACACTCCAAAAGATTTCCAAATAACACAAAAGTTTCTAGCTAACATTATATCTTAAAAGTTGAAGACAGGGGCACCTGGCTGACTCAGTAGGTAGAGCATGCAACTTTTGATCGTGGGTCATGATTTCAAGCCCTATATTGGTCATGAAGCCTACTTTTAAAAAAATTACTTAAAAGTTAAAGACAAATTCTAACTAGCCTAGGATAGAGCCATGGACAGCTGGAATAAATATAATTATGGAATAAATATAATTAAGCATTGATTACAACATGGAAAAAGACTCCTTAAGAGTCAGATTGTTTCTGTATACTATTTCTGTTTTGGCCAATGCTTTACTTCATGACTATTCTGTAAAGTAAGTAGAACCAAAGTGGCAAAAACATTGGAATTGGCACTATGGCAATTCTTCTGTATAAACAAGTTTATATGATCTAGCTTTGCAAGCTTTGGATAGTCTGATTAAAAAAAAAAAAAAAAAAAAAACGAAGTGGTCCTTAACTAAAAACATGTTTTTGTTATTGAGGACTTTTTATGTTTTGGCAATGAATTATTCAGTGCCCAAAATAGCATAATGAAAAAAAGGTGAACATTTTTTAAAGTACCTACATTCAACATATCCTATAACCATGACCCCTTAGTTATCATGTAACTCTGTAAAGCACAAAGTTATTAGAAGACATCATCATAATATCCACCTTATATCTATCCTAAAAATGATTTTAAAACTGTTTAAGAACCTGTAGACATTTAAACATATAAAAATCATTCCCCAAAAGCCACAATTAAGAGTTACTCATTTTGTAATACTAAAACTCTTAAGCTAAAGAAAAAAATCAGAGGAAACATGGAAAAACTTAAATTAGCTAATCAAAGGGAGGTGAACCATAGGAGACTTTTTTTTTTTTAATTTTATTTATTTATTTATTTGACAGACAGAGATCACAAGTAGGCAGAGAGGCAGGCAGAGAGAAAGAGGGAAGCAGGCTCTCAGAAGCAGGTCTCAATCCCAGAACCCTGAGATCATGACCTCAGCAGAAGGCAGAGGCTTTAACCCCCTGAGCCACCCAGGTGCCCCAAGAGACACTTAAATATAAGGAACAAACTGAGGGTTGCTGGGAGGTGGGGGGAAATGGGGTAATTGGGCAGTGGGCATTAAGGAGAGTACTTGATGTAATGAACACTGGGTATTTTATGCAACTGGGTATTTTATGCAATTCTACCCTTAAAACTATCACCACACTATATGTGAACTAACTTGAATTTAAATAAAACCTTGAAAGAAGAATAAAGAAAGAAATGAGAGTATGCTGCTCCTCCCCATCTTCCTTTTATAAGATCATATTTGGCAGTCAGCCTATAGAATTAATCGTATGTGAGTTCCGAGTTTCTACAGAACAAAAATAGAAAGGAAAGCTTTTTCTGGAAAGGGAAAGATTTTAACATGGCATAAATATTGATAAATTCTGAAAATGGAGTCTATACAGAGAAATGTGACTATTTCAAGTTGGCAAAACTGTATGTGTTAAGGCTCAGTGTTAGGTCCCAAGTCATTAATCTCATCTACTGTGAAGGTCATTCATGAGCTACAATACTCCAGCACCTCCTCAAGCACATATGCACAGCATCATAGAGTCAGCTGGTATATGAAAGGAATACAGGCTTTAGAGTCAGACAATCCAGGTTAAAAACTCGGCTCTATAACTTACTGGCTATGTGTACTTGAGTGGAGCTCAGACTTTCACTTGCAAAGAGAAGTTAATATCAACTTCAGAAGTTGTTTGTTAGAATTAAATGAGATAATGTATGAGGCACCTGACACAATTTCCTTATCTTTTTGGGTAAGTGATGAAACTGCAGCCTCACAAATGACAGCTCCCAGCATGAGAGGGTTAATAAGGAGACGTTATTCTAAGCTGCTGGTTCAGGGATAGGCATCCTGTCCCAGACAACCCATCAGCCCCACTAATGGGATTTAAAACAGTTGCTGCCTCTTCCTCACTCATGTAATGATTTCTGGATGGCCAGAGAAGCCCATTATCTGCAGTCCCTACTTCTGCTCTGTCTAGCGATAATGACTTTTTAGCACAACAACAGGACGGCGGTCTTCCACTTCCTGCTGCACCACTGTGCAAAGGACCCTTGTTGAAGTCAAAGACAAACTGTCATCCCACCACAGAAGCCGGTAGTCTGTGAAATGCTGCCCACCAAATGCCACAAGAGCTCCTGGAGAGTTGTCCTCTAAGGCAAGGGTACCCTCTCAGGGGTTTCCTGGGACAATGTGAATATGATAGATGATAGCGTTCCAGTGAGAAAGTGAGACCCCAGCATCCCCAGAGGACCTCTGAGGTTGATGCTGAGTACCAGAAACCTCCCCAGCCAGGTTGCTCTCACTTGCTGTCTTATCCCACTCAGTTCATACAAGATGCCTGCAGAGCCCAGGGAAAAAACAAAAACAAAAACAAAAACAAAAACAAATGTGCCAAAAACTGCCACAAGACTCTGATTTAAAAATCAATATCCACGATCCCATTAACATTTTTTTCTCTATTCTTTGTATTTTTTTTATCTTACTGTTTTTATCTTGGTATAAAAAGTCAACTCAAATCCAGCTTAATAGTAGGCAAGATACAAGTTCTGAATAAATAAAACAAATAACATAATAAATTAAGGGCTTCTACTAGGCTTGAAGAGATCCCCCCAAAAATTCTTGGTATTAATCATGAAAGGAAACTCTCACCCAAATGAAGGAAGATATAACATGTTCATTCTATGATTTGATTTGTCAAATTCATGCAAATGTAGGACTGCAAGTAAAAGGAAAATGATGTACTTGGTTTTGGTTATAAAATGGATGAAAGTGAATTTTTTTAAAACTGATTCGAAAGCAGAAGAAAAAATTTCTATTTTTTTAGTTAACTAAAAAAAGTTTTAACTGACTATTTAATCCAAGGTAGATATCAAATTTATTAAATATTATCTCTCACTTTAACAAAGAAACCTGTGAAGTTTAAAAACATTCATTGAATGAAACTGAAAGATCTGTCAAATGCTGATTGCGTTTAAGCGTACATTGTTACAGTCATTTTGGAAAGCATTCTGGCATTATATTTTAAGTGCCTGAAAATGTTCATTCCTGTTAATACATTTCTGGGAACCTATCCTAAAGAAATAATCCCAAATTCAGGAAGAAATTCTGCAGAAAGATATAACAGAAAAAAAAAAAAAAAAGAAGAAGCAAACTATAAAAATGTCCTATCATAGGGAAATAGTTACCTAAATTATAACATGCCTCTATGATGAAATAGCATTATCATTAAAATATTCTTAGTGGTACAAGAAATGATAACTGAAAATAATTTTAAAAAGAATTCAGAAAATAATTTAAAAAAGAATTCAAATTGTGCATACAAGATCAACTATATAAAAAGGACAGAAGTATAAAAAATGCTACTAAGAGTTAACTTTAATTTTGTGATACATATCCTTCCAAAATTTTCAAGTTGTCCACATTAGTATGTATTATGTTTATACTCTGGAAAAATAATATATCTTATCTGTGAAAAATAAATAAATGGGGTTAATTTGCAAAAGAAAAACAAAATACTTTTCACTGAGTGACATAACCTGTGCAGAGTTGGTTACCAGGCATCCTGAATCCAGAAGAGGAGTGGCTGAGCAGAGGAGAGGGAAGTAAGCCAGGAGCATGAAGGGTCTGGTTGGAAAGACCACCCAGCCGGAGGGCTGGCCTCAAAGTGGATTGTCAGTTCCAGATCACTGGGTCCCACAGGGCAGGGTGAACTGAAGTGCAAGCCAGAGGGTTTGATTTGGTCAATAGAGCTGCAGCATTGTTCAGAGCCCAGCTATGACCAGAAAATAAATCAAACAATTAAAACTGACCAGAAATGACACAAATGATAGAATTAATAGACAGAAATATTAAAAGTTATTGTAAATACATTCTGTGTGTTCCAGAACCTAAAAGAAAGATTAAACATGTTAAATAGAAATGTGGAAGATATAAAAAAGGCTCAAGTTAAACTAGAAATCAAAACTTTAATGTCTAAAAAAAATAATAGTGGGATGGGGTTAAGAGTACATTAGACATTTTGGGGGGGGGGAAGATTGGTGAACTTGAAGACATAGCAATAGAAACTATCCAACATGAAACTCAGAGAGAAAATAAAGACTGCAGAACACACTTGTGTTGGCTGTGAAACAATGTTAACTACATGTTAATATACATGTAATTGACATCCCCCAAAACAAGGAAAGAGAATAGGAGACAGAAAAAAAAGTTATCTTAAGAAATAATAACCAAATTCTTTCAAATTCGACAAAATGTATAAACACTAAGATCCAAGTAGTTAAAAAGCAGCTCAACAAACACTGGCACTAGAAAATTGAAGCAAACTATCCTAAGGCATATCCTATTACATTGTTTAAAACCACAAATAAAGAGAAAAAAAAGTTAAGAATCCAGGAAAAAAGAAAAGATATGTACGTGGGAACAAAGATAATGGAGATAGCAGATTTCTTGTTGGAAGTAAACCAAAAGATAATGGAGCAATATCTTCTTTGTATGTTTAAATCAACCTAGAATCCTATATACAGCAAACATATCTTTTGACCCTCCTTCAGCAAATGTCCCTACATCCCTCCTCACTGAGGAGCCAGAATATATGCAGAAAATATAAAAATATTTGCAGAAAATATGACTCACAATGAAAATGGAAGAAATGAGCTTTAAATAGTATTTCTTTGATCCCTTAATGTTTTTCTTTGGGAGAGGGGCATTTAAATTTTATTTTTAAATAAAGTAAAATTGACTTAAAAAAAATAGAAAGAAAATAAAGACTTTTTCAGAGACACAGAAGCTGAAAAAGTTTATCACCAGCAGCCCTTGAGGCAGAATTATACCAGAAAGATGTATGGATCCACACAAAGGAAAGAAGAGCACCAGTTTTATACCGCTTAGCACAAAAGATATTTTTTCTATTTCTAGATCTATTTAAAAGATAACTATTTAAAGCAAAAATGATAGCAATGTATTGTTAGGTTATTAAATATGTAGAAATAAAATGTAAGATATAAATAGCACAAAGTCCAGGGTGGGAGAAATGTAAATATGCTGTTGCAAGGTTATTATACTTTAAATAAAGTTTGGCATCCAATATGGGAAGTGTGGCATCTCTAACTTATCATTATAAACCTCAAAGCAATCACTAAAATAAAAATATATGTTTATAAAAAATAAAAATTTATAGATACTTGATAAACTAAAAAATAATAATAATAATAATTCAAAGAGTTATTAAGTTAATAAGCCCACAAGAAAGTTAAAATGGATTCACTAAAAATAATCAACCCAAATGGAGGCAAATAAAGACAATAGAGGGGAATAAAGAACTGATGAGAAAATAGAAAACAAAAACAAGATGGTAAATTTAAACCCAACTATAGCAATAATCACATTAAACATAAATTGTCTAAATACCCCGATTAAAAAACTGCAATTGTTAGACTGGATTAAAAAACACAAGTGTCAAATATAAAGACGCAAGTATGAAAGGATGGGGGAGAATATGCTAGTATGAACTTTTAAAAGTTGGATTGGCTATATTAATAACAGACATAGTAAATATTCTTTCTTTTTAGAGCAAAGAGGATTGACAGTTGTAAAAATGGTAATTTCACCAAATTTGTCTCAGACATCTCTGGCAACATCTTGGTCTGGTTTGAACACCCTGTGCAGATAGGGCAGCCTTCTACACAGCTAGTGTCGTTCTGGGTGACAGTGAGCTCAGCTACTTTGGGCAGAAAGGCATGACAAAGTACAGTGTGGGAAGGTGACCTTCCAGTTCCAGTGCTCCTCAGACAGTAACAATGGGACTAGGGTCCAGGTTAGGCAAATCCCTGAGCTCGTCTTCTATACCTGAGATGCTTGGGGTGGCATGGATGCACTATGATGGACACCAGGAGAAGACCTTTCTTAGCAGCTGGTCACCCCAGGAAGGAAAGAGTAGAAGATAGCTTTCCTTTTATCCCCCAGCCAACTGTCTTTCTGACATCATTAAAGTCTTCATTTAATTGAGGGGGGGAGGGTCATGATAAAAGAGTCAGTTCATTGATAGGATATGACAAGCCTAATGTTTATATACCCAATGACAAGCTTCAAAATGTATGAAGCAAAAACTGATAAAACTGCAAGAACTAAACAAATCAACAATTGTAGGCAAAGCTCTCAACATTCTCTGTCAATAATTGATAGAAAAGTAGGAAACCAGTAAGGACATGGAAGATTTGAAGCAGACTATCAACTAACTTGACATAATTGAAAATTATAGACTATGGCAGCCAACACCAACAGGATTATTTTCAAGTGCACACAAAACATTTACCAAGAGAGACCATAATCTGTGCCTTAAATCAAGTCTTGAATAATTTGAAAGTATCCAAATCATACAAAGTATGGTCTCTGAACAAAATAGAATTAAATTAGAAATAGAATTAAATTAAAATTAAGACAAAAACATCCCAAATATTTTGGAAACTAAATAGCACTTTCAAATAAACAATGAATAAAAGAAGAAATAAAAAAATAAGTTGGAAAGTATTTTGAACTAAATGAAATCACAACATGTCAAAATCTGTGAAATGCAGCTAACACAATATCTGAAGGGAAGTTTCAAGCACTAAATACCTATATTAGAAAAAAATAGAAGATTCAGATCAATGATCTTAACTTCTACCATAAGAAACTAGAAAAAGAAAAGCATATCAAACCTAAAGTAATCAAAAGAAGGCAAATCAAGATCAGAAAACAAATCAATGAAATAGATAAGAGAAGAGCAATAGAGAAAGATCAACGAAACAAAAAGCTGGTCCATTTCAGGAAATCAAAATCAATAAACCTCTATCCATACTGATTAGGAAAAGAAAAAAGAGACACACAAATTACCAATACCACAAATGAGTGAAGTGACATCATTGCAAATTCCACAGTTATTAAAAAGATAGTAAGGAAACATTATAGGGGTGCCTGGGTGGCTCAGTGGGTTAAGCCTCTGCCTTTGGCTCAGGTCATGATCTCAGGGTCCTGGGATCGAGCCCCACATCAGGCTCTCTGCTCAGCGGGGAGCTTGCTTCTCCCTCTCTGTCTGCCTCTCTGCCTGCTTGTGATCTCTCTCAAATAAATAAAATCTTAAAAAAAAAAGGAAACATTATAAATCACTTTACATTAATTACTATATATGTAAATGATTTATATTATAGTTACATAATTATATATAAATTATTTTATATTAATACATTTGAAAAGTTAAATGAAAAAATCAAATTACTTAAAAGATACAAAATGCCAAATCTCACTCAAGAAGAAATAATCTATTTCCTTAATAGACAGTCCTATATCTAGAAATTGAATTTGTAGTGAAACATCTTCCCACATAAAAACACTTTTGGCCTAAATGGCTTCAGTGATTAATTTTACCAAACATTTATGGGAGAAATAATACCAATTTTATATAAGCTTCTCAGGAAATTTAGAAATCAGATGCATAAACCAGTGGAACAGAGTAGAGAGCCCAGATATGGAACCGAAACTCTATGGTCAAATAATCTTTGACAAAGCAGGAAAAAAAAAGACAGTCTCTTCAATAAATGTGCTGGGAAAAATGGACAGCTATGTATAGAAGAATGAAATTCAACCATTCTCTTACACCATACACAAAAATAATTCAAAATGGATAAAAGACCTCAATGTGAGGCAGGAATCTATCAAAATCCTAGAGGGGAACATAGGCAGTAAACTCTGACATTGGCCACAGCAACTTCTTTCAAGACATGTTCCCAGAGGCAAAGGAAACAAAAGCAAAAATGAACTTCTGGGACTTCATCAAGATCAAAGTTTTTGCACAGCAAAGGAAACAGTCAACAAAACAAAGAGGCAACCCCCGAAATGGGAGAAGATATTTGCAAATGACACTACAGACAAAGGGCTGATATCCAAGATCTATAAAGAACTCTTCAAACTCAACACACACAAAACAGATAATCATGTCAAAAAATGGGCAAAAGACATGAACAGACACTTCTCCAATGAAGACATACAAATGGCTAACAGACACATGAAAAAATGTTCATCATCATTAGCCATCAGGGAGATTCAAATCAAAACCACCTTGTTAGGATGGCCAAAATCAACAAGACAGTAAACAACAAGAGTTGGAGAGAATGTGGAGAAAGGGGAACCCTTGTACACTATTGGTGAGAATGCAAGTTGGTGCAGCCACTTTGGAAAACAGTGTGGAGATTCCTTAAGAAATTAAAAATAGAGCTACCCTATGACCCTGCAATTGCACCACTGGGTATTTATCCCAAAGATACAGACATAGTGAAAAGAAGGGCCATCTGTACCCCAATGTTCATAGCAGCAACAGCCACAGTCGCCAAACTGTGGAAAGAGCCAAGATGCCCTTCAACAGATGAATGGATAAAGAAGATATGGTCCAGGGGCACCGGAGTGGCTCAGTGGGTTGGGCCTCTGCCTTCGGCTCAGGTCGTGATCTCAGAGTCCTGGGATTGAGCCCCGCATTGGGCTCTCTGCTCAGCAGGGAGCCTGTTTCCCACCCTTCTCTCTCTGCCTGCTGCTCTGCCTATTTGTGATCTCTCTTTTTCTGTCAAAGGAATAAATAAAAATCTTTTAAAAAAAAGATATGGTCCATATATACAATGGAATATTATCCCTCCATCAGAAAGGATGAGTACTCAACTTTTGTATCAACAGAGACAGGACTGGAGGAGATTATGCTGAGTGAAGTAAGTCAAGCAGAAAGAGTCAATTATCATATAGTTTCACTTACTTGAAAAGCATAAGGAATAACATGAAGGACATTAGGAGAAAGAAAGGAAAAGTGAATTGGGGGAAATCAGAGGGGGAAATGAAGCATGAGAGACTGCAGACTCTGAGAAACAAACTGAGGGTTTTGGAGGGGAGGGAGGTGGTTAGGTCCACCAGGTGGTGGGTATTAAGGAGGGAACGTATTGCATGGAGCACTGGGTGTGGTGCATAAACAATGAATCTTGGAACACCGAAAAAATAAAATTAAATTTAAAAAATCAACTGTATTTCTAGCACAACAAAAAATTGGAAATTAAATTTTTTTTAAAAATTAACATTTACAATAACACACAAAAAAATGAAACACTTGTGAATAAATCTGAAAAAAAGATGTATGAGACCTGTACACTGAAAATCACAAAACATAGCTTAAAGAAATGAAGAGAGGCTTAAATATATGGGCAGATATTACATGTTTATGTATGAGCATGACTCCGTATCTTCAAGTTGTCATTTTTTTCCAAACTGATGTATAGATTCAATGAAATCCCACTCAAAATCCCAGTAGGCTTTTATGTAGGAATTGCCAAGCTTATTCTAAAATTTATATAGAAGTAGAAAGAGCCTAGACTAGGCAAAAACAAAACAAAACTTTGAAAAGGAAGCACGAGCCTGAAGAATTTATACAACCTGACTTCCAGAGTCCAGAATTAGACCTACATATATAACCAATTCATTTTTAAAATATTTTCATCTGAGTATATTTGACATTCAGTGTTATGTTACTTTGGATATACAAAATGACTCAGCATCTCTTTACATTGTGGTATGCTCATAACGAGTGTAACTATTATTTGTCACCATAAAATGCTATTACAACATCACTGACTACATTCCCTATGCTATACCTTTTATTCCCATGGTTTCATTCCATAATTGAAGATCTTTATCTCCCACTTCCCTTCACCTATTTTCCCCAGCCCCCTACTTCGTGAAACTATCAGTTTGTTCTCTGTATTTATACATGTGATTCTGCTTTTTGGAGGGAGGTTGGAGAGGGATGGGCTGAACGGTTGGTGGGTATTAAGGAGGGCACTTGTCATGTTGAGCACTACTGTTATATGTGAGTGATGAACCACCAAATGCTACTCCTTAAACCAATATTACACTATATGTTAATTAACTAGGATTTAAATAAAAATTTGAAAAAAAATTGACATATCAAGAACTGGCAGGGGGAGGAACAAGATGGCAGAGGAGTAGAAGACCTACATTTTCGTCTGGTTCCAGGAATTCAGCAGATAGTTATCAAACCATTCTGAACACCTACAAACTCAACAGGAGATCAAAAACAAACAAACAAACAAACAAAAAAACAAAAAACAGCAGTTCTAGGAACAAAAAATTGACCACTTTCTGGAAGGCAGGAAGTATGGAGAAGTGAATCTGAGGGGAAACCAGCTCCTAGCAAGCAACAGAGCAGTGGAGCACAAAATCAGAACTTTTAGAAGTCTGCTCTACTGAAGGATGTAGCTTCAGAGGCTAAGTAGGGGGTGGAGCCCTTGCTGGGACAGTGTGGTCTCAGGACCCACAAGACACAGAAAGACCAGGGGTGCCTGCGTGTGGCAGAGCTCCTAGGCATCAGAGCTGGGAAGCTGGTTACAGAAACAGAACCATGGAGGGGAATTTCAGGTTGGGGCTACATTAAACCTTGATCTGAGGCACAGTCAGACCACTTCTCTTTAAGCAGGGACCCCACAACTGGCAGATCCAAGGAGACTCACCTTTCTCCCACTGGATGAGTGGCAAGGAATGTGCTGCAGGAATCCACTGGGTTTGAACACATCAAATGTGACCATGCACCACAGATAGAAACGCTAAGTCACAAGCCTGATGAGGACAGAGTGCAGCTGGAGATCAGGGAGATAGGAATGATTGACTGCCTTTCTCTGAGGGCAACTGAGGAGTGGGGCCCTGTGCTCTCAGCAACTCCGGACCAGAGATTGGGAGGCCGCCATTTTCATTCCCATCCTCCAAAGCTGTAGGAAAGCATTCAGGGAACAAAATCTCCTGGGAGTGAACCTGAGTGGATTACTTAGCCCAGTCCCTGGCAAGGGTGGCACAATCCCACCTCAGGCAAAGACATTTGAGAATTACTGCAACAGTCCCCTCCCCTAGAAGATCAGCAAGAACATCCAGCCAAGACCAAGTTCAGTAGTCAATGGGACCTGTAAAACTCCACAGCTAAGGGAACACAGACCACAGAATTCAAGACTTGTTTCCCCCAGGATTCTTTTAGTCTTTCAAAGTTAAATTTTTTTAATTTTATTTTTTTCTTATTATATTTTTAAAATTTTTCCCTTTCCTATTTTAACCTTTTAACTATTTTATTTTATCAATACCTTTTTAAAAATCTTTTTTAATTTTCATTGCTATAGTCATATTCTATCCTGTTGTTGTATTTAACCTTATTTTTTGTATACATATAAGTTTTTCTTTCTTTAAAATTTTGGGATACAGTTCCTTCTAACGGATCAAAATATACCCTAAATCTAGCATTTGACTTTTTTCTAGTCTCCATCCTGCTCACATTCTCTCCCTTTTTTTCATTTTTCAACCAACTTCCTATCTTATCGATTCCTTTTTTAAAATCATTTTAAATTTTCATCTTTACATTCACATTCCATCCCTGCATCATGTTTACCCATATATGTAGGTTTTTCTTTCTTTAAAATTTTGGGAGGCATTTTCTTGTAACAGACCAAAATATACCCCAAATCAAGCATGTTGCTCTGTTCTATTCATCAGTTTAATCATAATTTTTTTTCTTTTTTTTCCCCCTTTCTTCTCCCCTCAGTTTTGGATCTCTTCTGATTTGGTTAGTGTACATTTTTCTGAGGTCATTGCTATACTTTCAGTATTTCGTTCTCTCATTCATTTATTCTCCTCTGGATAAAATGACAAGGCAGAAAAACTCACCTCAAAAAAAAAAAAAAAAAAAAAAAAGAACAAGAGGCAGTACCAACAGCTAGAGACCCAATCAATATGGACATTAGCAGGATGTCAGAACTAGAGCTCAGAATGATGATTATAAAAATGCTAACTGGGCTTGAAAAAAGCATAGAAAATAATAGAGAATGCCTTTCTGGAGAAATAAAATCCTTTTCTGGAGAATTAAAA
The DNA here is from genome assembly GCF_964662115.1 of Mustela nivalis. Lineage (NCBI taxonomy): Eukaryota > Metazoa > Chordata > Mammalia > Carnivora > Mustelidae > Mustela > Mustela nivalis. The sequence goes on from NC_139020.1 coordinate 81,573,437, forward strand.
GAAATAAAATCTAACCGAGCTGATATTTAAAAAGCTAATAATGAGGTGCAATCAAAAATGGAGGCTCTTACTGCTAGGATATATGAGGCAGAAGAGAGAATTAGTGATATAGAAGATCAAACAATGGAGAATAAAGAAGCTGAGAAAAAGAGAGATAACAACTATTGGACAATGAGGGGAGAATTTGAGAGATAAGCGATAACATAAAATGAAACAATATTAGAATAACTGGGATCCCAGAAGAAGAAGAAAGAAAGAGAGGGGCAGAAGGTATATTGGAGTGAATTATAGTAGAGAATTTCCCTAATCTGGGGAAGGAGACAAGCATCAAAATCCAGGAGGCACAGAGAACCCCCACCCTCAAAATGAGTAAAAATAGGTCAATACCCTATCCTCTAATAGTAAAACTTACAAGCCTCAGTGACAAAAAGAAAATCCTGAAAGCCCCTTGGGACAAGAAGTCTGTAAAATACATTGGTAAAAATATTAGATTGGCAGCAGACCCATCCACAGAGACCTGGCAGGCCAGAAAAGACTGGCATAATATATTCAGACCACTAAATGAGAAAAATTTGCAGCCAGGAATACTATATCCAGTAAGGCTGTTACTGAAAATAGAAGGAGAAATAAAAAGCTTCCAAGACAAACAAAAACTAAAAGAATTTGCGAACACCAAATCAGCCCTACACGAAATATTGAAAGGGGTCCTCTAAGCAAAGAGAGAGCCTAAAAGTAACAGACCAGAAAGGAACAGAGACAATATACAGTAGCAGTCACCTTACAGGTAGGACAATGGCACTAAATTCTTATCTTTCTATAGTTATCCTGAAAGTAAGTGGGCTAAATACACCAATCAAAAGACATGGGGTATCAGAATGGATTAAAAAACAAGACCTATCAATATGCTATCTGCAAGAAACTTATATTAGACCCAAAGACACCTCCAGATATAAAGTGAGGGGTTGGAAAACAACTTACCATAGTAATGGACATCAAAAGAAAGCTAGGGTGGCAATTCTTATATTAAATAAATTAAATTTCAACCCAAAGACTGTAATAAGAGGTGAAGAAGGATACTATATCATACTTAAAGGGTCTATCCAATAAGAGAAAATCTAACAATTTTATATATCTATGCCCCTAACATAGGAGCAGCCAATTATATAAACCAGTTAGTAACAAAATCAAAAAAACACATTAACAATAATACAATAATAGCAAGGGATGTTAACAACCCCCCTCACTGAAAGGGACAGATTATCTAAGTAAAAAAAGGCCTTAAATGACACACTGGACCAGATGGACATCACAGATATATTCAGAACTTCCCATCCCAAAGCAACCAAATGCACATTCTTCTCTAGTGTACATAGAATATTCTCCAGAATAGATCACATTCTGGGTCACAAATCAGGTCTCAACCACTACCAAAAGACTGGGATCCTTCCCTGCATATTTTCAGACCATAGTGCTTTGAAACTAGAACTCAATCACAAGAGGAAAGTTGTAAAGAACCCAAATACATTGAGGCTAAAGAGCATTCTACTAAAGAATGAATGGATCAACCAGTAAATTAAAGAAGAGTTTTAAAAAATTCATGGAAACAAATGAAAAGGAAACACAACTCTTCAAAATCTTTGGGATACAAGATGGCCAACAGACACATGAAAAAGTGCTCCATATCACTCAGCATCAGGGAAATACAAATCAAAACCACAATGAGATACCACCTCACACCAGTCAGAATGGCTAAAATTAACAAGTCAGGAAATGACAGAGGCTGGGGAGGATGCAGAGAAAGGGGAACCCTCCTACACTGTTGATGGGAATGCAAGCTGGTGCAACCACTCTGGAAAACAGTGTGGAGGTTCCTCAAAAAACTGAAAATAGAGCTACCCTATGACCCAGCGATTGCACTACTGGGTAATATATCCTAAAGATACAAACGTGGTGCTCCAAAGGGGTACGTGAACCAGAATGTTTATAGCAGCAATGTCCACAATAGCCAAACTATGGAAAGTACCTAGATGTCCATCAACAGATGAATGGAAAAAGAAGATGTGGTATATATATACAATGGAATACTACACAGCCATCAAAAGAAATGAAATCTTGCCATTTGTGATAACGTGGATGGAACTAGAGGGTATTATGCTTAGCAAAATAAGTCAATCAGAGAAAGACAATTGTCATATGATCTCCCTGATATGAGGAACTGGAGATGCAATGTGGGGGGCTTGGGGGTAGGAAGAATAAATGAAACAAGATGGGATCAGGAGGGAGACAAACCATAAAAGACTCTTAATCTCACAAAACAAACTGAGGGTTGCTGCGGGAGGGGGTTAGGAAGAGGGTGGTGAGGTTACAGACATTGGGGAGGGTATGTGCTATGGTGAGTGCTGTGAAGTGTGTAAACCTGGCAATTCACAGACCTGTACCCTGGGGCTAATAATACATTTATGTATATAAAAAAATTAAAAATTTTTTTAAAATCTTTGGGATACAGCAAATTTCCTGAGAGGAAAGTACATAGCAATACAAGCCTTTCTCAAGAAACAAGAAAGGTCTCAAAAATACAACCTAACCCTACACAGGAGCTCCTAAAGGAGCTGAGAAGAACAGCAAAGAAAGCCTAAACCCAGCAGGAGAAGAGAAATAATAAAGATCAGAGCAGAAACCAATGAAATAGAAACCAAAAGAACAGTAGAACAGATCAACACAACTAGGAGCTGGTTCTTTGAAAAAATTAATAAGATTGATAAACCCCTGGCCAGACTTATCAAAAAGAGAGAGAGAGAGAGGGAGGGAGAGAGAGAGAGAGAAAGGACCCAAATAAATAAAATCATGAAGGAGAAGAGATCACAACACTGCCAAAGAAATAAAATTATAAGAACATATGAGCAACTATACACCAGCAAATTTTACAATCTGGAATAAATAGATGCATTTCCAGATACATATGAACTTCCAAAACCAGGAAGAAATAGAAAACATTAAACGACCCATAACCAGTAAGAAGATTAAAGCTGTAATTAAAAATCTCCCAACAAATAAGAGCCCAGGACCAGACCACTTCCCCAAGGAATTCTACCAAACATTTAAAGAAGAATTAATACCTATTCTCCTGAAACTGTTCCAAAAAGTAGAAATGGAAATGGAAGGAAAACTTCCGAACTCATTTTATGAGACCAGCATGACCTGATCCCCAAACCAGTAAAAGACCCCATCTAAAAGGAGACTTACACACCACTATTCTTGATGAACATGAATGCAAGAAATTCTCACCAAAATACTAGCCAATAGAATCCAACAGTACATTAAAAAGATTATTCACACACACACAAAAAAAGATTATTCACCATGCCAAGGGGGATTTATTCCTGGACTACAAGGTTGGTTCAACATCCACAAATCAATCATTAATACAATACATTAATAAAAGAAAGAACAAGAACCATATGATACTCTCAATAGATGCTGAAAAAAAATTTGACAAAGTACAACATCCTTTCTTGATCAAAACTCTTCACAGTGCAGGGATAGATGGTATACCTCAATACTATAAAAGCCATCTATGAAAAACCCACAGTGAATATCATTCTCAATGAGGAAAAACTGAGAGATTTTCCCCTAAGGTCAGGAACACAGCAGGGATGTCCATTATCACCACTGCTATTCAACATAGTACTAGAAGTCCTAGCCTCAGCAATCAGACAACAAAAGAAATAAAATGCATCCAAATCAGCAAAGAAGAAGTCAAACTCTCCCTTTTTGCAGATGATACACTCTATGTGGAAAATCCAGAAGACACCACTCCAAAACTGCTACAACTCATACAGATATACAGTAAGGTGTCAGGATATAAAATCAATGCAAGGAAATCAGTTGCATTTTCTATACACCAACAGCAAGACAGAAGAAAGAGAAATTAAGGACTCAATCTCATTTACAATTGCACCCAAAACCATAAGATATTAGTAATAAATCTAACCAAAGAGGCAAAGAATCTGTATTCAGAAAACTATAAAGTACTCATGAAAGAAACTGAAGAAGACACAAGAAATGGAAAATATTCCATGCTCATGGTTTGGAAGAACAAATGTGAAAATGTCTATGCTACCTAAAGCAATCTACACATTTAATGCAATTCCTATCCCTATCAATATAATCTCAACTTTTTAAAAAAGAAATGGAACAAATAATTCTAAAATTGCATTTAATGTAATACCTAACAATATAACCTCAACTTTTTTAAAAGAAATGGAACAAATAATTCTACACAAAGAATAGCCAGAGGAATGTTGAAAAAGAAAACCAAATTTGGCAGCATCAAAATTCCAGACTTCAAGCTGTATTACAAAGCTGTAATCATCAAGACAGTATGGTACTGGTGCAAAAACAGACACATAGATCAATGGAACAGAATAGAGAACCCATAAATGGACCCTCAACTCTATGGTCAACTAATATTTGACAAAGCAGGAAAGAATGCACTATGGAAAAAAAGACTGTCTCCTCAACAAATGGTATTGAGAAAATTGGACAGCTACATGCAGAAGATTGAAACTGGACCATTTCCTTACACCACACACAAAAATAGACTCCAAATGGATGAAAGACCTCAATGTGAGACAGGAATCCATCAAAATCCTTGAAAAGAAAATAGGCAGCAACCTCTTCAACCTCAGCCACAGCAACTTCTTCCTGGACACATTGCCAAAAGCAAAGGAAGCAAAGGCAAAAATGAACTACTGGGACTTCATCAAGATTAAAAAGCTTTTGCACAACAAAGAAACAGTCAACAAAACCAAAAGACAATGTACAGATTGGGAGAAGATAATTGCAAATGACGTATCAGATAAAGGGTTAGTATCCAAAATCTATAAAGAACTTATCAAACTCAACACCCAAAGAACAAATAATCCAATTAAGAAAAGGGCAGAAGATATGAACAGATATTTCTGCAAAGAAGACATCCAGATGGCCAACAGACATATGAAAAAGTGCTCAACATCACTCAGCATCATGGAAATACAGATCAAATACCTACATACAATACATGCAATGGAATATCATGCAGCCATCAAAAAAAAACAAAATCTTGCTGTCTGCAATGATGTGGATGGAACTAAAGGGTATGATGCCAAGCAAAATAAGTCAATCATACAAAGATAATTATTATATGATCTCCCTGATATAAAGAATTTGAGGGGAGGTTATGGGGGGATGGGAGGGAAAAATGAAACAAGAAGGGACCAGGGAGAAAGACAAACCATAAGAGAGTCTTAATTTCAGGAAACAAACTGAGGGTTGCTGGAGAGGAGAGGGGTGGGAGGGATGGGGGGCTGGGTAATGGACATTGGGGAGGGTATGTGCTATGGTGAGTGCTGTGAATTGTGTAAGACTGATGATTCACAGACCTATAACCATGAAACAAATAATACATTATATGTTAATTTTTTTAAAAAGAGTTGGCAAAGATTTGGAGCAACTGAAATTCTCATACATTGATTATGGGAATGTAAAATGGTACAATTATTTTGGAAATAGGCAGTTTCTTAAAAAGTTGAACGTAAATCTAGCATGTGACCCAGCCATTTATATATATTAGGTAAATGCTAAAGAAATATGAAAACATGTCCAAACAAAGATTCATGTGTTATATTCATAGCAACTTTATTTGCATTAACCAATAATTGGAAACTACCCAATACCTATTAGCAGATAAATAGATAAACAAATGTGGTATGTCCATACAGTGGGATAGTACTAGCAATAAAACGAATGAACTACTAATATGCAATGCAACATTGATGAATCTCAAAGTAATAATACTGAATGAGAAAAGCCAAACCACACCATAAAAAGAATACATACTATTTGATTCAATTTATATATAATATTAGAAAATAAAAATAAATCTATGGTTACAGAAACAAAGATGTTGCCTAAGGAAGGAGTGGGACATAGGGAGAGGTAGGAAGGGAAAATCAAAAAGAAGCATGAGGAAAGCTTAGTTGGTGGTATACATGCAGTATCTTGATTGGAATGATCACAGGGGCTGGGAGGGTACACATATGTCAAAGATTATCAAACAGGGGCAGTTTGTTGTACATCAATTATACTTCAACTAAGGTTCTTACTTAAAGCCAAAACATGGAATATACCCCAAAAAGACAAATCAGGTGATAGGTGTGGGTGGAGGGAGTTTTGAGAAAAAACCCAAAATGTCATAAAGGGAATGAGGACATCAGAGAAAACATCTAGGAAGCAGGATCCCTACAAGCAGATTTTACCTACTTAACCATTGTGCTGAGCAGCAGAGTATACCATCAATGGGTGAATCCAAACATCAAGTTCAATTAAAGGTTGTACTTAACGACAGTGATATTGCTTAGGCCTCACTGAATTCTTTTAGCCTTTAAAGCCATGGTGATTTGCATGACTGTTGAATCCTATACAAAACCTAGAACGATGATAACCAAAGGAAAGGAGATCTGCCACTCTACCAAGATGAAAACATCTGATTACATGTTTGCCTGCTCTGTTCAAAAAAAGCAAGTGGTATCTAGCTTTTCCACTAGCTTTTCAAAAGTATAGAATTGTTGACACTCATATAAATATGAAGAAAGAAAGGAAGAGACAAGAGCACACATTGAAAATGAAGGGAAAGTTGACTTTATTTTATAACAGGAAGACAAGAAATCACATGCCGTCTAAAAGATAACCACAAGAACACAACGTAAAATTTAAATGTTCGACGGTGTCTGAAATCTATAAAGCTGCAATCAGATCTACTATTGGCAAGCCACAAGTACTTTGTGTGACACAGGGACAGAGGCAAAACAATCCTTCAAAATTGGAATACGAGGCCTGACTGCTGATGTAATAGTGAACAATGATTAAACTATCAATCAAGCAGATTTTTTAAATATGTTGCATGTCATAGCTAAAGATTTCAAATCCAGGACAAAATCTGGTGTTAGTTACAACAGAGATGAATTGGGTGGTCTCTTAGTACACAGATGATCACAAAATCAGCATAATGTGGAAATCAATTCAAGGACTCTCTTCTTCATCTCAGCTCATGAAGATTCCAAGTTAATAAAAGCAATGTTATAGATTTATGAGCCATGGCCCTGCAAAGTGTTTTATGCTATTTTCCAAGTTATTTACCATGTTTCAAAGTAAAATCATTTAATATGAACTCCATTCTCTAACTATACCTAAATATCTTTACTTTTTAAACAATTGAATTTGTGGTTATTTTTTCCAGATGCACAGCACTTCCAAAAAACAAAACAAAACAAAACAAAAAACACTGGGTAAATTTCATCCTTAAACCATCTGGAGAGCTGGAAGAAATGGGGTTGGTCTCAGTGCCAATTCTCTCTAGAGCCTATTTTACGCTCACTCATATCCAATTGAATATCCCTCCCTATATGGGAACATTTAATTGAAATATTACAAGCTCCCATGTGATCACTTCCTCCTCAAGTTTGTTTCCAGGGAAAACTCTATGCAGTTGAATGTTGTAGGCTGCTCATCAGAAAATGAAAGCACAGTGTGATTCTCTATATGTTACTATCGCCAGAAACCAAATCCAAATTTCTTGCCTGAACATCATAATTTGCCTGGCCTTGGTGCCTAAAAGGAAGGGAACTTTCTCCTTCTGAAATATGACCTCTGTTTCTTAGCAGGTATTCTGTTTCCATGTGCAAGCCACTGCAAGACCTTTTAGAAATAGACAAAATTTGTAACTAAAATAAATGTAATTGACAGCAAATATTAAATATCATTTTATGTTTATACCCTACAGAAGCCTTCATCTATCTCACACGTATTTCCACTTACTATTATGTGTCAGGTGCAGTGTTAAATGCTTATATATGGAAATGAAAAAAATTTGGCTCCCACCTCAAGGGACTCATAGGCTAGTGGGGGAAATAGACAAGAAAAGTGAAATTTCTATGGATGATTGCAGAGTTTCACAAGAAGGAAAAAGTTTTAGGGATTCAAATACCTCATTTCATCTAAAGCCATGCCCCATTAGAAAGACAGTATTAAGTATTATAAGGGACAATATCCTTCTGTTCTGTCCTCCAATTACTTCTCTAACCTTAATACTCCTTTTTAGTCAATATCTACTTCCTTCTCAACTGAAGACAATGAGCCCAACTTCAAATGTTCGGGCGCAATTATCAGACCTCATACCAGATCAGACGCCCTATGTTTCAGAAATGCAGTTCCCAGATGCATTCGTTCCTGCTTTCATGCCCTGACTCGGGCTCTACCACCCAACCTGAAAAGCATTGCAGCCTTCCCACCACCCCCTTATCCATCCAATTCTTTAAGTAACCTTCAAGGCCCAGAGTACCATTTTTTTTTCCCTCATGCTACAACGGCCTATTGTCTCTGTACTCTAAACTCCTGATGTACTTATGAGAATTTAGTACTGCTTTTACCCTCCAGTTGTTTCTTATATATTAGGTTTAATCCCTCTTTCTGAAACGATGGGTGGTAATAATGCTCAGAACACAGTAAATGCTCAAAAAATGTATAGTTTAATTCTAATTTTTGTGGAAATTGAGGTCAAGTGAGATTATAATTTTTCCACGGTAACAGAGCTAAACAATAAATGCACATTCATAGCTACCATTGATCAAGTACCAATATGCCAAGTCCTATGTTACTCAAAATTAAAGTAAAAATAGATTCTAGGTTCTTTAGCTTCTCAAGGATTTATGTCATATGTTTTACTCAAATCTACCATAGTATGACGATAGTACATTTTATTTATTGAGTATATAGTTTATGCCAAGAGTTGCATATCAGCTATTTCACTTCATCTACATAAAACCCTCTGTAGTAAATATTATGACCATTCCTTGAAAAGGTTAAAGAATTTGTTCACATGTTCATTGCATGAAATTGAAGCAAGATTCTTCACCACTCTGCCCCACATCTGAATTACCAAAAAAAGCCCAATCTTACATTAATTTGCTAATTAATAAAAATGTATCAGATTTGTTCATGCAATCCATATTATAGTGAGCCCATTCCATGGTCCACATTATGTAGTACAAACCAGAGAGTGGAATTTTCCATAACATTTTAGTCCTGTTAAAACTACAGTTAAAACTATGTTAAAACTACAGTTCTAGGTTATTAGGTAAAAATTAGGCAGTCAGTTACCTGAGTGGTCCAGGTTGTCCGGACAATGAACAACTAAGAAATGTTCTTTGTTTATTTTTATTTAGAGAGAAAGAGAGAGTGTGGGGCAGGAGTAAGGGGAGAGGAAGAGAATATAGAGCCCAATGTGGAGCTCAATCCCATGATCCTGAGATCATGACCTCAGCCAAAATCAAGAATCAGACGCTTAGTTGACTGAGCCACGCAGGTGCCCCAGAACTGTACTTTTGCAGTTCCCAATTCCACACCTGGTGGTCCAGACTTTAAAATTGTTTATTACAGTGATGTGTGTGGGGCGGTGGAGGGGTGTTTGGTGCTTTTTTTTTTTTTTTTAAATAAACTGATAACAGATCCTCTAAATTTCAACCTGAAGTGTTCATTCCTTTGTCTTTCTTCTCTGGTCAAGTCATTGCCTCTATTTAATTGCGCACGTTTTGAGGTGGGTTCCCCCTTCCCTGCCCCACAGTCCATTGCTAGTTTCACAAGTGGTGTAATAATTACCGTTGGGTCAGGTAAGTTTATTACAGAATGCATTTCCCCTGCACACGCACACATTTTATTAATGCAATCGGTAATTATTTACTTATTTACTATCAATAGTGCCTCAAAGTCGGTGGGACCTTAATTACTTCCTAATTATCCAGTCCTCTATTGCTTTATAAAGATGGACTTGTAAACATCAGTTCAATAACTTAGACATTTTACAACTAACATCGATTTCTTCTCCCTCCTCATTTATTGATAGGCCATTGTCTCTCTCCTGTATTTCTTCTTTCCTGATAAAGTTGTAAATGACTCTGCTTATTCCTTTTAATTCCTTCAGTTAGCATTAGTTCACTCAGGCACTTTATTGTATATGCCTTTCCTGGCTCTACTCATTCAATTGGGATTCTCTTGTTTGAATCCTTCCCTGTGGTCCATTTCTAGTAAATGTTCCTTTCACCTTTAAACTTCTCTGTTTCATGTCCTATAAATTACATGCAGCTTCCACAGAATTTTACTACAAAACCATCATCCTTACCTCATGCCAGCACACACTCTATTGCTTCTAAAGTTGTCCCTTTTTTTCTTTTCTATAGCTTTAATATCCCTAAAAGTTGCAGATACTCAATCACTTACATATTTCCCCAGAAAGAAACAGATTCATCAATGAATAGCATATGTATTTACCTTCCAGTAGCCTGGGGAAAACAAAAACAATCAGAATAATTCTATAAATAGGCGCTTCATCAGTTTAATCTTTTCAAAATTTCCACAAATACAGCCATTCCGCCCAAGGTAAGATTCTCGTCAGTGATTTGCTCTGTCCACAGTGCAAGGTCCTTATTTATCTCCATTCTCATTCCAAGCTCCAACATGTGCTGCAAACTGTGAGTAATCTCTGCTGAGTGAAACAGAAAGGGAGATAATATTTCCACCTAAATAACAGTAAACATTTCTTTACTAACATCTACAACTTTGGTGGTGATTTTTTGGTCTGCTGCTTTCCTTTCTGAAAGTAACCTTTATCCTGCTTCTAAGGATCCTAAAATGTGAAAGACAAAAACAAAAGACTAAAATTTCAATTTAACCCATGGCATGAAACATAACAAAGTATTGTGTTTGCTTCCTATGGCTGTTATAACAATTTACCATAAGATTGGGGTTTAAAGCAACACAAGTTTATTATCATAGAACCCTGGAGGTCAGAAGTCTCAAGTGGGTCTCACTGGGCTAAAATCAAGGTGGTGGCAGGGCTGTATTCTTTCTGGAGGCTCTAGATGGAGGAGAGTCCATTTCCTTACATTTTCCAGCTTCTAGGAGCCGCCTGCAGTTTTGGCTTCTGGCCTCCTTCATCTCTGAGCAAGCAGGGGATGGATGTACCTTTGTCACACTGCATCATTTGGCTACTGACTCCTCTTTCCATCTTTCACCTACAAGAACCCTTGGGCCCTCCTGGAAAAGACCAGGACAATTTCCTCCTCTCAAAATCTGCCGATTAACAACCTTCATTCCTCCTTGCCATGTAACATAATATATTCACAGGTTCTGGGCATTCAAAGACATCTTGGGGGTGGCGAGGAGGCATTATTCTCCCTATCATAGCATTGAGTAAATTTGAGTATGTTATTTAAAAAAAAAAAAACTTGCATTTTCAAAGAAATGTTATCCCCTTCTAAATAGACACTTGGGGAGACCTCATGCTTATTCTAATCTTGCTACAAATGTTAGAGGGATTGAGGTAGGCTGTGTTGTCTTCAAGCTCAATAGAACATTCCTAAAATAGTCACAATTTTAGCAAACTTTTATGCATTTATGAATTTGTGGACACCGCTAAGAGTCATTTGAAAACAAATGTTGTGACTCTGATACATAATCAAGGAAGTAACACCTGGGAATAAAAAACAGGTGAAAGCCATGAAATGATGAGACTAATGTTGCCAGTAGACTCATTTTTCTTATGAATAATAACAATAGTGTTGTAATAATAATAAAAATAACTAATTGAGCATTCATGTCCAATAATGTTCTGGGAGCTTCATACAAATTATTTTAACAGCCTTGTGAGGTAGGTACTATTATTAACCACATTTTACAGGTGAGCAGTCTTTAAGGTTACTGGGCTAGGAAGTAGAAGAGCCAGGATTCAAACTCAATAAATTTGCTCTTAACCCTGTCACCAGCCACATACCTACAAAATTCTATTTTCTTTACAATTAAGTCCCCACCCACATCCCCCATTTATTTCAGGAGAAAAACAGCATACTAGAAGGCAGAAAAATTATTTAAATACAATACTAAAAATAATTAAAAGCTAAAAAGTCAGATGACATATTTATTTGGTTTGTGCTTTGTGACATCTAATTTAAAAGAGCATTGTAACCACAAAATTAGACAGAAATGAGACAAAGACCAAGAGATGACTCCAAACAGAGTCCTAAAAGCATTCATCTAAAAAAAAATCTAGTGCCTCAGATTTTCTTACCAGCATTTCTGGGAGTATACATTAAGTACTTAAAAATTTAAAATGTTACTCTGCCTTAGAAAGATCATCTCTAGCTGTCATCTTTATTGACAAGTAGGGGGAGGGGGACTTTCAGTCCTGGAGGTAAATCAGAAAGACATAGGCACCCACAACATGACATCTCAGTATCTGTGAAAAGGCTGAAAGAAGCCAAATCAGCCTGGCAGGCAAATTAACTCCTCTGGGGCTCCTATCTAGGCAGCAGCATCGAGAAGCCATCAAGGCAGCGTAGGGGTAGGGGCTTTGGGAGGCACATAATACTAAAAGAAACATATATAGTCATCTCTTATCCCTGCTAGGCTTAATATGTAAAGTTGACTTTAACTTCATAAAAATTCAGCCAGTCACCCTATCCATTAAGGTCCCAGTAAGGAAATTCCAAACCCATATCAAGTGACTTGTGGGAAGTCCATGTCTTCCCTGGGATTTCTGCAAATTCCCAAAATTCTATTGTCATAAACATCTCTAACACTCAGTTTCCACCTCTGTTTAGCACTATAGTTTAAGGATCATTTTGCTTTCATACTATATCAACCTTGGCATAGATCTCCATCCCTTTCCATCACTTACACACACACGCACACCCACACACATACAGTAAAACACCATGGCAGCATAGCACCTGTGTCTGAATGTCTGGGAATACCAAAAAAGAATATATCACACCAAAGCTTATAATTGATATTAAAAATCTCCATTCATAACTATTCTTGGCTATTCTCTATGTCTCCTTTACCTTTCTCACATCTTCCCTCCTACACCAGCCCAGTCAGGAACAAAAACATGTATGTATTGTGTGTCTGTGTATACATGTGTGTGTGCAAGTGTGTGTGTGCATGTGTGTATACCCATTCCTCCCACCTTCCTGTGCAGAATAATTTACCTCCCTCCAGTTCCTCAATACCTAGATTCCCTTGGAGTAACCAAAGTCCAGAATTCTGATATTGCCATTGTAGAAGCCCAGGTTAAATTTTTGGGCAAAGATCAACTTGTCCTCCATTTCCAAGATGGATGTTATGGGACAGGATGGGAAGTTCTATTTACATAATAGGTAAGCAGATAAAATAATAAATAAAGATGTTTTGCATTACACTATTTTACATTACACTTCTTTATTACACTATTGCACTTTTACATTACACTATTTTGGTTCCTGTACTGTGTGTTACCAAGTGGTGCCATATCCTAACTTCCTCTTGGAATTGCTCTCTTGCTTTCCAATTCCAAAGTTGGTACTTTCCAGAACCAACACTGTAGCACCTGGGCTATCAACACTCCCCACAAACTCCACCGTCTCCCCATCCAACCCAGACCTTGCTGCTGGAATCACCTCCACAAATGCTTATCTTGTGATCTCATTGTTTGGTTTAAGAACACAAAACTTCCCCTTTTCCAAAGAGAATTTTTTAAAATGTAAGCTAACCTTCATTTGACCATTTATCTAATCAACCCCATCCTTTTTTACTTCTCTCTACAAATCCACTTTATGGCCAAGCAAATCCCAGTCAGGATTTACTTAGTTTCAAAAGCAGGTTTGTTGTTACTTGCATGTCAGTTTCAGTTCTAAACTATCCCTTCCCTTTCCTCATCCACAAATTTTCATTGACACTTCAAAATGAGGTCGATTTCCTATTCTATAGCATGTCTCTCTTGATGCTGCCCAATGGCTCAGCCCTCAGTCCCTTTATCAGTGAAGGACTCTGTCATCCTGAGTATTTATTTATACAAAATAGCTATCTTAAGTTAAGCATGTACTACGTACTACACACTTTACATGATGATTAGCTCACTTAATCCTCCTCACCAAAAAATGTTAAACATGTATATTATTATCCCAGTTAACAGATCAGAAAAGTGATGCACAGCTAGAACATGGCAGAGTAAGGTTTTGAACCTACACTGAGTCTATCACCTGTGCCTTAAGCACAATACTATAAAATTCTAAGCCAATTATGTTATTCAACAACATAAAGTCATTTATGGTTGTGTAATCTGTTAAATCATCTGTACCATGAACAACCAAAAGTAATGGAATGGTTCCTTCTACTCTATTTATTTCTATTCCTTGTCTCTCTCTGTCTCTGGTGTTCTCTCTCTTGTGGATATTTGGCCCTAAAAATAGGGCCATAGAAGGCAATCAAAGTGCAATGATGTAATGGTATTTATTATTCCCATAGATAAAATTTGGTTATTGCTCTAGCCAATCTAACAGCACTAGCTGTCCTCTAGTTCAACCGATATGAAGAATTGCTACTTAAGAGTAATAGATTTATATCTAAAATTTCTACAAGTTGTACTCTAGAAGTCCTTACCAGGCAGAATTGTTAGAAATTCTGCAAAATCAAATTCTTTTCAGACAGCATGAGAATATCATCTGATCTTTTTCCTTATTTTCAATGAATAAAAAATAAGAAATATAACACTTCTATAGCACCAAATTTCTTCAAAAAAAAAAAAAAACTGAAGAAAAATACTTCTAAAGTAAAATATGTGAAACTCAGTATTTGCTTGCAAAAGTCCATGGAGGAATTAATCTCTCTTTCCTGCCCAGACAAAAATAAGAACACATAACAACCTTCTTGATAACATACCTTAGTAAATATTGCCAGAATTTATTCTATAAAGAGTCAAATACTCCATTTCTTAAAGCCATTAGTGTTAGTAAGTCTTTACATGTTGAATAGCCTTAAGGAATAAAATTAATCAAAGAACACAAAATCGTGTTTCTCCCTCAAAATTGTAATAGGGGAAAATTTGTAAAAGAGACAGAATAATCGAGTTATTTTAAAATCATCCCTCAAAAAAACCCACTGTCACTAAAGCAAATCTTAAAACCTTCTGTAAAAAAATGGGTATTTCATAGATGTGGACTTTTATTTTACCCATCCTTATATTTATATAAGGATACTCACATTCAATTTCCAACTACCAACTAATAGAGTTAGGTTGGAGGATTTTACACTGGTTAATTTCTAACCCCTGCCTTGCAACTATTCTACTTAAAAACACAAAGTAATTTTAATGTTGCTTTTTGTTAAAGGGTATACAGAAATAAGTCTCCTGGCAGGGAAAACAGTTTTGTAATATGCATTCAAGGGCATCCTGCAAAATTTTTTCAAAATACATGTTACTTTGACTTACCTATTCTTCAGCTCTCTTCTGTAAGCAGAAAACTAGGAATAGGTATTTGGAGATGCATTTCTTTTTTTCAAAAACTTAGTATAATAAAATGAACCAAAGTGCTTTTCATAGAAATTGTGTTTATTTTAGATTAATTTGTAGAATCTGGTTTATTCACTTAAAATTGTAAAATCAGACCCTCTTAACTCATTTAATGACTAAAGTTAAAGACTTCACAACAGTTTCTTGTGCTTGGAGGTTTTTGCATGCTTCATTATGAAAACAGAGTTTAAAGATAAATACCAACCTTCAGTAATGTTGATAAAAATCACTTCAGTGGAAGGAATAATCAATGGGACTTTGTGATTGCATTAAACCCATATAAGAAAACAGAGTACTATTAATTCTCAAAATACTCAACCTTAAAAATATTTAATACTATGTAAATGTAATAAAGACTATCCAATTCATTTCACAGTGATTTGAGCAAGGGACAATCAGCAAGCAAGAGGGAATGAGAGAGCATATTGATCCAAAAATGCACTTGGTCATTTAGAGGAGAAGGAAGGCAGTTAATGCATCTTGAGCACATCCAGTTTGTTAGATATCTTCCCAGTAATCTGATATGAATGACTGTGTCTAAGCCTTATCCTCATCCCCATTACTCAGATGAGAAAATGAAACCATAGCCATCTCATACTTACATTTTCTTTTTTTCCTCTGGTTGTTTTAAGCAAATATTTTGAGAGGAAGGAGAAGGAAGAAAAGCGACAGCCAAGTGGATAAAATAACCAGTACTTCCTTTCTAGGGTAAAAAAAAGAAAAAATGTGTTCACTGTACATGTAAAATGCTTGGTTTGATACTTGTTTTCTAGCCAAAGACTCACACTGAGATCAGTGGAATTCTAAGAGTATGGGAATTTCTAAACAATACCAGGGAGGACAGAAATCTGTCCAACTGAGACTGTGCAAAGTTGGGAAAAGTGCCTCCACCGGCCGAGGCCCCTTGTGCGGGGCTCAAGTTACACCATCACAGGCTGAGTTCTGGGGCCAGGTGTGTCAGTTGATTTGTTAAAAGGCTTCATGTTCTAACAACTTTGGAAGTCTCACTTATTGTCCTCCACTTATAGCCTGGAACCTAAGGTCCAGCCACACCTTTCAGGTCTCGGCACAAACTATTCCCTTGCCGGGAATACCTTCTATACCCTTCCTTGTCTACCCAGGTGACCATTACTCAATCTAATTTAAATGTCATTTCTTCTGGGGAAAAAGAAGAGAACACAGACCAGGCAGGAGACTGATGCTGCCTGAAGGAAACATTTAGTAGCCAAGAATAGCCAAATCTTGGTATGAGACTCAGACTGGAAAAAAATAAAAAAATTAAAAAAACGGAGATGTCTTGGGTTTAATCCCTTCTTTCCTCAATGTACTATGAGGTACATAGTGAGTAATACAGGGCTCATGTGCTTCCAATGTTTACTCACTCTATGTATGTTTCTGGAATCCCTGTTTCCAAATGGGAAAGATTGGGCTTTGGAGTCAGACAAACCCTAAGGTTTTGCCCTTGATAAATTTCTTGAAGCTTCAGTTTCCTAAGATATAAAATAGGCATAATAATATGTACTCTAGCAAAGTGCCATATTAGATGCTTTCTAAATGTTAGTCCCTCCCATTCCCTTAGACAAAATGAAAAATGTATGCTTACTTTCCCCCAACCCAGCTAATTGACAAACTAGGGCTAAAACCATGTCGTGTTTACATAGATTCTCTTTGTGTAATCTCACCACATCCCCACACCATCACAATATCTTACACATAAATATTTGTTCAATAAATATTTGATAAATGCATACAATGTTGAATATAGTTCCTGCCCTTAAAAATTTCAACAATTTATAGGAGAGATACCAAAATTTTCCATAATAACTACAGTATGTAACAAAGCTAACACTGGGATATTAAGGTTAATAAAATTTGTTCCTTTCCTCATCTCTGATACTCATTTATTCATAACAAATATTTAGACAGTATATGCCTTTAAGAAAAGAGTGTCTGTGTTAAGCAAGTCACTGTACATAGTGGGAGCCACAGGGGGAGGAGAGCAAAACTGAAGGGCACTCTCTGCCTTAAAGTCTAAATAAGGACAAGAGACACATGCCTAAGTAATTAGAAGGCAATATGGACTGTGATGATTACCAAAGCAACATTCCAGAGGAATTTCGTAAAGAAGAGAACAGTGTAAGTTGACAAACTTCTGACTTTCCTTGTACTCACATATAACTTTATGTCAAGGCAAGAAAAAACAGTAAAAACATGGGCAAACATAAAGCTAAGGAAGGATGGCCAAAGATAGTTGCTTTATTATTTTGATGGTCGGTACATAGTGTATTGCAAAACAAAAAAGAGTGGAAGCTAAACACCAAAATGCTAACAGGTGTGAATTTGTTGTGATTAGATTATAACCATTTTCTGGACATGTGTATCTTTTTTCTTTTTCTTCTTTTCTACATATATTTATTCACCATAAAGTAGTTGTTGGGTCTATAACTTATAAGATAAAAACCATCAGCCTTTCTTATATTTTTTCTGATTACATTCTACCAAATAATCATATAAATGAATGAGGCACCTTACATGTGCTTACCCTGTGCTTTTAAACATAAGAATTTCTGTGATGCATTGTTATCCATTTCCTTGTTTCTCTTGGACTCACTTAAAATAGGATATTTTTCAAAATTTGGTTGATATGTTCACTATATGCAATTTACAAAAGAAAGAGAGACAGAGAGAGACCTATTGTCTTTGCAAACTAGGTTATTAAATTATTCAGCCAAAAAGATTAAAATGAAGATGATCATCTCTATTGCTTTTAAGTGTGACAATATATGTTACTTAAGGATGTGAAGGAATTGGAATTTCAATGCCATCATGAAATGGATTATAAAATTGAAAATTAGCATAATGTATGGCCTAGGAATTCTATGTATTACACCCAAGGAGATGCATACAAGAAGTTTATTGCTGCATTATTTATAATAGCAAAAACTATAAATAATCGGAACATCATAAATTGAGATTGGATAAATAAAATATAATATTTGATGACTGTATAGCATAGTAAAATGTCATATTTGATTAAGTCCATCTATGATGGAAATGCTATACAACTGTTGTTTTTTTTTAAGATTTTATTTATTTATTTGACAGAGACCCAGCAAGAGAGGGGACACAAGCAGGGGAGTGAGAGAGGGAGAAGCAGGCTTCCTGCCAAGCAGGAAGCCCGATGTGGAGCTCTATCCCAAGACCCTGGGATAATGACCTGAGCCAAAGGCAGAAACTTAACCGATTTAGCCACCCAGGCATCCTTATAATAAAATTATTTTAATGATGAAGGAAATACGCTATGGTTGCCAAGTTTTAGGTCATGGGTATATAAGCAAATTTATGATATTATTCTTGGTATTTTCTGAGAGTTTTGTTGGTTTATTATCTTTTTCAGTTCTTAGGGGTTTTTTTCCCTTAAGATTTTTCTAAAATAAAAGGGGTGTGAGTAATGATTCTTTTTTAAGATACACTTTCCTTTTGTCTTAGCCTGACTACTTACCACTTGTCCCTCCAAATTCTGTTTGGTGTTCACCTTGTGGAAGCATTTCTGGGATATGAGAGCCTCATCGAGGCTCTCATAATATCCAGGGCACTTGCCACGTTCTATTGAATGTATTTGTTTATTTTTCTCCGACGGCCGATAATGTCCAATTTGCTTCTGTGTCCACAGAGCCTTGTTCACTATCAGGTACATAACAATGCTGGTCCAGTTGGTTGAGTTAATCCATGCTTCGGTTCAGTGCACACCCAATCAATGTGCATGAAATGCCCCAGCTTGTTTAATTTTTCCCTTTAAGCCCCATATCCCACTCCCATTCCCCTCCTTCATAAACAACCACTTTCAGGCATCTAAAGAGCATCATCTTCTCTGTATGTTCTTGTAAAATATATTTCTGTTCTGTAGGCAGAATGTTTAATGCCTGTAACTGATATTGTTACCAATAGTGCTTTCTTTCATTCCAAACTTGCTTTTTTCACTGAGCACTATGTTTTTCAAGCCACATCCTCTTTGCCCTGTGTAGACTTAAACCGTTGTTTTTAAAGGACGTCTAATACTTTATGGTGTGCATTCACTACATTTAGCTTCTCCACTTTGCAGAACACTAGGCTACTTCCAACTCCCACCACGGAAATAATAATGCTATATTCCCTTACTGTACTGTGAGAACTTCTTTGCATTTGATATGCAGGAATCGGCTTACTGGACCACAGAAGATGCATGTAGTTAATCTGACTAAATGCTTTCAAACTTTCAGGGTTTCTCTATTTTCGCTTCCCTGATTTCAAATGAATTTGAGTATCACCCGTACGTAATACATGTAAGCCTTTTGGGTTCCTTTTCTAAAAAATGTTCACTCATACCTTTTGCCCATTTTTCTATTGAACTCCATCTTTGAGCTGTCTCTTCTGTTCCATTCATTTATCTGTCTACTCTTATATCAATACCATATTTTATTATTATGACTTCGTAGAGTTTTTTGTGTTTTTTTCACTGAATTACTTTTTATTTATGTAAAGTATAATTCAGACTTTGGTGTGTACAATTTTTCTTGTTTTGACAAATGCATAGAGTCATGTATCCACCACTATAGTCATGATATAGAACAGCCCCATCAACTCAAATATTTGTCTTGTCCCTTTGTAGTCACCCTTGGCTCTACTTCCAGTCCCTGTTACCCACTGATTTGTTTTCATTTTACTGTTCACCTTTTCCAGATGTCATATAGATGGAATCAAACAATATTAATAAATTGAGTATGGTTTCTTGCATTTAGCAAAATGTATTTGAGATCCAGCCATGTTTTTTTATGAATCTATAGCGTGTTCTTTATTCTTGCTCAGTAGTATTCCCAGTCTTCCAGAGAATGCATATACCAGAGTTTGTTTATCCATTCACCAGCTGAAGGACATCTGAGCTATTTCCAGTTTTGGATGATTTTAAGTAAAATGCCATAAACATTAACTAATTGTTAACTAATTTAATAATATAATTAACTAATTTATAGGTTTTGAATGAATGTAAGTTTTCATTTCTTTGAATAAATATCTAGGAGTGTGGTAGTTTTATTAAGTATGTTTGATTTATAAGAAACTGCTGAACTTATGGTTTGTCTCCCTCCCAATCCCATCTTAATCTCACAAAACAAACTGAGGGTTGCTGGGGGGAGGGGGTTTGGAAGAAGGGGGTGGGATTATGGACATTGGGGAGGGTATGTGCTTTGGTGAGTGCTGTGAAGTGTGTAAACCTGGTGATTCACAGACCTGTACCCCTGGGGATAAAAATATATGTTTATAAAAAATTAAAAATTAAAAAAAAAAAAAAAGAAACTGCTGAACTTCCGTTTTCCAAAACGGCTCCACCAGTTTGCATTCCCAATGGCAGCATGTGAATGTTGCTCTGTATCCTCTCCAGCACTTCGTATTGTCAGGGGTTTTGGGGGAGGGAAGGATGAAGGTGAGGGAATGCATGACATTTAATGGGTGGGCATGGTATAGTACTGTCGTTAATTATTATTATGTCCAGTTAGCCAACATATAGTACATCATTAGTTTTTGATGTAGTGTTAAGTGATTCATAAGTTGTGTATAACACCCAGTGCTCATCACCACACACGCCCACCTTAATGCCCATCACCTGGTTACCCCATCCTCCCATCACCCTCCATTCTGTAATTCTCAGTTCGGTTACTGGAGTACAGAGTAGTATGTTTTAACATCTGGCTGGAAAATACCCTTTTTTAAGGTTAACTCCTATAGTCATAGACATCTATGCTTCCATATGCATTTCTCTTATTACTAAAATGTTGCCATAAATAGGTGTTAAACTTTACTAAAACCTTTGTCTTCTTAAAGAAAATTGTGAGGGACACCTGGCTGGCTCAGTTGAAAGACCATTTGACTCTTGATCTCATGTCTGTGAGTTGGAGCCCCACAATGGGTTTAGAGATTACTAAAAAAGTAAAAATAAAAATAAAGTTTGACATGCCAATTCTCCCTAAATCGTTATAGAAAGCAATGCAATCTCAATCAAAATACCAGGAAGGCTTTTTTTTTTTTTTTAGAAGTTGGCAAGCTGATTCTAAACTTTAAGTGAAAATACAAAGGACAAAAAAAAAAAAAGTGATCTGAAGAAGCTGGAGGGCTTATACTATCATGCATCACGACTTATTGTAAAGCTACAATTAAGAAAATGAAAGACTGGTGCAAAGATGAACATACTGGCCAAAACAGAACAGGGTCCAGAAACAATCCACACATACACAGTTACCTGATTTACAAAAAGAGACACAATTGAATTTCTGTGGGAAGAGAATAGTCTTATCAGTAAATGGTGCTAGGTCAGTTGGATATCCACTTGGAAAAAGTAAGCCCTAATCTCCATCTCACACATGCATGAAAATTAAGATGGATCATAGAGCCTAAATGTGAAAGATAAAACAACAGAACTTCTAAAAGTTAACATAAGAGAATACCTTCATTACTCTGGAGTCGGAGACAATTTCTCCAACAATACCCACAAGCACTAATCATAAAAGGAAAGATTGATAAATTGGACTTCATTATAATTAAGAACTTCTGTTCATCAAAAGGTACTATTAAGAGAGTAAAAGGGAAAATCATAGACTGGGAAATATATTCCCAACCCATATATCCAACAAAGGATAGGTACCCCCAATAAAAATACTCCTACAAATCAGTAAGAAAAAGACAAACAACTCAACTTTTTAAATGTGCAAAGCACTTCATAAAAGAGAATATCCAAAGAGCTAATGAGCATATTAGAGAAGCTCAACTTTATTAACCATCGTTAATCATTAGGGAAATGTAGATTAAAGTTGAAATGAGACACAATTACTCCATCATAATTATTAAGACTAAAAGGATTGAAAATTCCAAGATACTCTGAGAGGAGGATGTGGGGCAACTGTATACACTCTCACACAATAGTGGGAGTGTAAATTGGTTGAACTACTTTAGGAAATTATATAGACTATGACTCAGAATTCCATTTATGTGTTCATACCCTCAAAGAAATGAATACTTATAAAACATATTTACAAGAATATTTATTCCAGGGGGCGCCTGGGTGACTCAGTCATTTAAACCTCTGCCTTCAGCTCAGGTCATGAATCTGGAGCCAGGACCAAACCACACATAGGGCTCCCCTCTCTGCTTCTCCCTCTGACCCTCCCCCATGCTCTCTCTCTCTCTTACTCTCTCTCAAATAAAGAAATAAAATCTTAAAATATATATATATATTCATGGATACTTTGCCTATAAGTCCCCAAAATTTAAAATAACCCAAATATACATCAAAGTAGAGTGAATAAATAATGGTATCACTGTACAATAGAATAATAGACAGCAATGAAAAAATCTATCACATATAGAACAACATGAATGAATCTCATAGACATAATGTGAAGCAAAACAGGTCAGAAACACACAAAAAAATCATATGGTTCCATTTATATTAACTGGGAGATGGTATGAGGGAACTGCTGGGCTCTAGAACTGTTTCATACCATGATCTAATGTTACACTGGTGTGAATGGATATAAAAAGTTGTCGAACTGTGCTCTTAAGATTATGTACTTCTCTATAAGTTGTGCTTCAAAAAGAAAGTAAAAAAACAAAGTCATTACTTAGGATCTTTGCATTTATATTCGTAAGTGGAAGGGCTATAATTTTCTTTTTCTTGCATTATCTTGCCTGGTTTGGGCATCAAAACGATACAAGCCTCAGAAAACAAGCTTGGTGGCTTTCGCCCTTTAAATGGTTTTTGTACAACGGGAGAACCTCTCAGAGTCATTGTAAGGAGCAATTAAATAATATATGAGTACATCTTGAGTAACACAAAGTTCTGAAACATATAAGGAATCATCCTTTTATCATTACCGTTGCATTTCAGTTCTTCTCTTATATATGTCAATAAACCATCTGAACTGTTCACTCCACACTGGAAATAGTTTCTATGCAGTTTCAACAAGGACACCCCTTAAGATTCTGAATTAGTTTCACTTGGAAAAAGAGCAAGATAAGGGTTTATGGATGTGAATATCAAGTACAGATAATAGAAGTTAGCAGAGAGATATGAATCAAGTTCTGAATGTGGTTTGGATAAAAATATATGAGAATTCATTTGTCCTTGACTCTTAGCCTAAAAAGGAATTTTAAATAAGTTATGATACATGTCAATTTTCTTTAATTGTGGCACATTTGCTGTTCTCCAAATTGCTTTTAATATGAAAAATGAAATCATTTCAAGACACTGAAAGGATGATATAGATGCCTTGCTTTAATAATTCTTGTGTACTTTTCTAAGTCCTAAAAAAACAAAATGTGATGTTTGAATATGATTATAATGAGTGAACAAATCACCACATTTTTCTATATTTTAGCTACTCTCAGGCTTGAGACTTGAGTGGCAAACTTCCAGGGAAAGTGTTAGAAGTCTTGGCAAGGAGAGCTAGGGTAGTGTCAGGGGTTTTCACATTACACTTAATCCACAAGAAAGCCCCAGGGAGGAAAATATTATCCCCGCTTAACTTTTAAAGAAACTGAGATCAGAGGTTAAGTGACACATGGGCAATCATAAGACCAGGAGACTCTCACACCAAGACTTGAATTAAGGTCTCTCCTTCTCCAAGGCCCACCCTCTTTTGACTATACCAACCAGGGTGGGCAGAACTTTCCAACCCATTTGAATATGAATTGGTAAACACTGAAAACTAACTCAGAGCAATCACAGACACACATTAGCTGCAACAGGCACATTTGAATGACATCTGAACATCTTGTGGTTTTGAAAAGTTATCCCTTTTCCCAGGACGAGCAAAGTCCAAGTCCATTACATGTCATACATCTTCCAGAAGACATAAACATTTTCTCATTTCTTTATTTCTCTGACTCGTCAGACATAATGAAACAAAATAACCTACTAGTTAGCTTTGGTTTCTCTCTTTTCAGTAGACTCTATTAAAGCTTAATTAAGTGACAATCATAAGACTATTAAAAATTAAAGAATGATAAAAGTTAAATGTTTTCAATACATTTAGAAAAACCACAGATAAATGTAAATCATAGAAATAGGCAGGGAAAGGAACTGTTGTTTAACAGAAACATCCAGGGCACCTGGGTGGCTCAGTGGGTTAAGCCTCTGCATTCAGCTCAGGTCATGATCCCAGGGTTCTGGGATCAAGCCCCACATCGGGCTATCTGCTTAGCAGGGAGCCTGCTTCCCCTACCCTTTCTCTCTGCCTGCCTCTCTGCCTACTTGTGATCTCTGTCAAAAAAATAAATAAAATTTTTTTACAAATAACAGAAACATCCATCCAATAATAAATCGCCAAGCACACCATTTTCAGAGAATTCTAATGAGATAGTTGCAGCAGGTCACTTCCGGTGTATTCACTCCAACACTGCATGGGGCTGGTTGGCCCAGGGCAGTAGGAATTCCTGGCTGGAAACCTACAGAAGAACAGTCAGGGTCTGGCCCTAGGCAAATCACAGACAGGGAGCTGAGGAGAGTGATATGGGAACTCAGCCCTGGGAACCCCTAGCCTGATCAGCACACAAATCATTTAACAATCATTATCATAATTACTGCTAAATTATTGTTGTGCTGAGGAACAGGGAGAAGGCCTATTTTTGCACTCTAATTTCATTGAATCTCCTAAGATGACTATTTAAATTTCCAAAAGAAATAAGTTCCTATCCCACGATTGTCTCAGAGAAGTCAACCCTTCCCTTGTGACTTTTAATTCTAGTTTCTCTAATCTTAATTTTTCAGTGGCCTTGGGCAAGGCATTGGAATGTACAATGCCTTAACTCCTCTAGTCACTAGATACCAATAATGGCACCTGCTATCCTTGGGCGGTGGGACTGACTACTCAAAGACCACTAAGCACTTCGAAAAAGAAATAGCTGTGGGGAAAAAAAAAAATTATCATCTTTAAGGGAAGGTGCAATGTAAACAGCATCGTCAAGTCTTTTAACTGTCTCTTTCAATTTATTCTGAACTTTTCTCAGCTCTTCAATGTTACTCAACTCCTTCCTACCTCAGTGCCTGCCCATGCGTAGATCCCTATACATGAAAAATAACTCCCTCATCTTGTCCCTGATCCACCACTCCTGATTAACTCCTCCTTATCCTGGTGTCTCAACTTAAATATCCCTTCCTCAAAAAAACTTCATAAAAGCAGGACAATGTCTCTCTTGGTCACCACTGTATGGCCAGTGACTAGCTCAGCACCTGACACATGGAAAAGACTCAATCAACATTTCTTTATTTAATTTAATGAATGGATGTGGGATCTTCAGCAATTCATCTAACCACCCAGGGCCTAGGTTTTCTCATTTGCAAAATAAATAGCTAAAATAAATCCTCTCCGATGTTCCTTCAGTACTAATATTCTAGGATTTTGATTTGAGGATCAGCATCTTCTCATTGATTTAAACCCTTTTTTCATTTTATTCTTTAAATAGTGAATGATGGAATTCACTTAACTACCAAGATCACTGTGATGGTTAGTTAATATTATATGTCAACTTGGTTAGACAATGAGGTGCCCAGATATTTGGTCAAACATCATTCTGGGTGTTTCTGTTGAGCATGTTTGGATGAAATTAACATTTAAATTGGTGGACTTTGAGTAAAGCAAATTGCCCTCCGTAATGTAGATGGGCATCACTCAGCTGAAGGCCTGAATAGAACAAAAAGTCTAGCCAACCCCAAGCAAAAGAGAATTCTCCAGGAGACTGTCTTTGGACTTCATATGCAAAATTAGCTCTTCCTGGGTCTACAGTGGACCACCTTCAGATTCAGACTGGAACATTCAATCTCCTCCGTCTCCAGCCTACCAGTATACCCTGCAGATTCTGAATTTGACAGCCTCCATAATTGTGTGAACAAATTCCTTTTAATAAATATCTATTTATCCATCCATCTATCTATCCATCTATCCATACACAGTAGCACTTCTTACCCCTAGAGAGCTATATAGTTCTACTCTAAATCCAGGAGTCTAGATTCAGACTCCAGATTTGAAGACCTGAAGAAAACTGGTGCTGGGTTCCTGTCAGAGTCAGTAAGATGTCAGATGTCAGCCTATCCAATGCTCTTCTATCCATGAATCTCCCAGGCTGACACTGACCCAATGTAGAAGTTATGTGACCAGCTCCAGCCCAGAAAAATGGATACAATTAAGCTTTCTACCTTCATGCCTTACTACATTCTGAGATGATATTGGTTCTAACAGAAGTGCTGAGACTGACCTCCAGTCTGGGCCTTCTTATTCTTGACAGTCTCCTTCCCAGCACCAAAAACAGCATCCCGAGTCTAAGCCCAGAACAGTAGTCCCTGCTACTTGTTGACAAACTTCTCTAATGACAAAACCATCCAAGATCCTGGAGTGTAATTTCCTATTGCTGTGATTCCCTGGTTGTTATATTCTTTCTTTGTGCAGGTCTCCATGGATATCAACTGAGTTGCTGGAATTTACCTTGCTTCCATGACCTTCTAAACCAAAATTTGCCTGGCTCTAGTTATAGAGAGGGAAGAGTATAGATTATGGAGTTAATTCAGACCCAAGTTCAAGTTCCTATTCCCTTTTCTTACTATGGGAGCTTTGACAAGTTTCCTAATCTCTCCAAGCTTATTTCTTCACCTATGAAATAGGTATAACACTACATCAAAAGGATTCTTGAAAAGATTACATAAAATGAACATATGAATACACACAGAACAACAGCTGATAATTAGCACTCAAAACATAGCTTCCCTCCCTTTCTCCCATTTTCTATCTCCATCCAATGGAGTACTATGAAACAATTTTTTAAAAGACTGAATAAGGAATCAAGATGGCAGAGGAGAAGCAGACTGAAATGACATCAGGAAACAGGAGTTAAGCTAGACAGTTATCAAACTATTCCAAACACCTACAAACCCAACAGGAGATAGAAGAGAAGAAGAGCAATTCCAGAATCAGAAAATTGACCACTTTCTGAAAGATAGGATGTATGGAGAAGTGAATCTGGAGCGACAGGAAGATAGACCATGGGGGTGGGGGACCGACTCCCAGCAAGTGATGGAGCAACGGAACACAAAATCTGAAATTTTAAAAGTCTGCCCAACTGAGGGACATTGCTCCAGAGGCTAAATGGGGGTGGAGCCCTCATGGGGACAGTATGGGTTCAGGTCCCACAGGGTCATAGAAGGATCAGGGGTGTCTGAATGTAGCAGATTTCGCAGATATCAGAGCGAGGAAGCCAGCTACAGAAACAGAGCCAAGGAGTGAGCTCCCAGCTCGGGGTTACCTTAAACTGTGATATGCAGCACAGTCGCACTGCTCTTTGAGCAGGGACCCCACAAGAGGCAGATCCAGGGAGACTCACCTTCCTCCACTGGAGACAGGAATCTGCTGGGTTTGGAGACTCCAAACAGGACTGTGTGCCAGAGACAGAAACACTCACAGGCCAGGTAAGCCCAAGTGAAGCCGGAGACCAGGGAGACAGGAGGGATTGAGCACTTTTCTCTGAGGGTGCACTGAGGAGTGGGGCCCTCAGCTCTCAGCTCTCAGCTCCTCTGGGCTGGACATTGGGAGGCACCCATTTTCATTCCCATCCTCCAGAATTCTACAGAAAGTGTTCAGGGAATAAAAGCTCCCAAAAGTGAACACAAGCAGATTACTTAGTCCCGCCCCTGGCAAGGGTGGCGTAATTCCACCTGGGGCAAAGACACTTGAGAATCACTACAACAGGCCCCTCCGCCAGAAAATCGGTAAGAACATCCAGCCATGACCAAGCTCAATTATCAAGGAGAAGAGCTGAATTCCAGAGGAGGGGAAAACAAAGCATGGAATTCATGGCTTTCTCCCCATGATTTTTTAGTCTTGCAAAGTTAATTAAATTTTCTCAACTTTTTTCTTATTCTAATTTTTTTTAGCTTTTCCTCTTTCCTCTTTAAATGTTTTGTAACTAGTTTATCTTAACAATACCTTTCTTAAAAAAATTTTTTTAAACCTTCTTTGTTATAGTCATATTTTATCCTTCATTGCATCTAACTTTATTTTTTGTATACATATAGGGATTTTTTTTGTTGTTGTTTTCAAAAAAAATTTTGGGATACCATTTCTTTTAATAGATCAAAATATACCCTAAATCTAGCACGGAGCTTTGTTCTAGTCTCCATACTGAGCAAATTCTCTTCACTTTCTTTTTCATTCTTTTTCCAACCAACTCATCTTATCAATTCCTTTTTTAGAAAGTTTTTTTAAATTTTCATCTTCACAGCCACATTCCATCCCTTCCTCATGTTTATCCTAATTTTTGTATACATATGTTTTTCCTTCTTTAAAATTTTGTGAGGTAGCTTCTTCTAAGAGACCAAAATACAACCAAAATCAAATGGAAGTCTCTGTTCTATTCGCCACTCTAATATATATCTATTTTTAATTTTTTTAAAATTTTTTTAAAAATTTATTTTACCCCCTTTCTTCTCTCCCCCGATTTGGGATGTCTTCTGATTTGGTTAGTGTACATTTTTCTAGGTCTTTGCCACCCTTTTAGTATTTTATTCTCTCATTTATATATTCTTAACTGGATAAAATGACAAGGCAGAAAAACTCATCACCAAAAAAAACAAAAAAAAAAAAACAAAAAAACAAGAGGCAGTACTGAAGACTAGGGACCTAATCAATATGGACATTGGTAATATGTCAGATCCAGCATTCAGAATGACAATTCTCAAGGTCCTAGCTGGGCTTGAAAAAGCCATGGAAGATATTAGAAAAACCCTATATGGAGAAACAAAAGCCATTTCTGGAGAAATTAAAAGAACTAAAATCTAACCAAGTTGAAATCAAAAAAGCTATTACTGAGGTCAATCAAAAATGGAGAATCTTGGGCCACCTGGATGGCTCTGTAGGTTGAGCCTCTGCCTTACGTTCAGGTCATGGTCTTGGGGTCCTGGAATTGAGCCCCACATCAGGCTCCCTGCTTAGCAGGGAGCTAAGCTAAGCAAGGAGCCTGCTTCCCCCTCTCTCTCTGCCTGCCTCTCTGCCTCTGTGTGTGTCAAATAAATAAATAACAATCTTTTTTAAAAAATAGAGGTTCTTACTGCTAAGACAAATGAGGCAGAAGTAGAATTAGTGATATAGAAGATCAAATGACAGAGAATAAAGAAGCTAAGCAAAAAAGAGACAAACAACTACTGGACCACGAAGGGAGAATTCGAGAGATAAGTGATACCATAAGATGAAACAATATTAGAATAATTGGGATTCCAGAAGAAGAAAGTGAGAGAGGGTCAGAAGGTATATTAGAGTGAATTATAGTAGAGAATTTGCCTAATATGGCAAAGGGAACAAACATCAAAAACCAGAAGGCACAGAGAACCCCCCTCAAAATCAATAAAAATAGGTCCACACCCTGTCATCTAATAGTAAAACTTACAAGGCTTAGTGACAGAGATAACCCTAAAAGCAGCCCAGGACAAGAAGTCAGTAACATACAATGGTAAAAATATTACATTGGCAGCAGACTTATCCACAGAGACCTGGCAGGTCAGAAAGAACTGGAATGATATATTCAGAGCACTAAATGAAAAAAAATATATGCAGCCAAGAATTCTATATCCAGCTAGGCTATCATTGAAAATAGAAGGAGAGATAAAAAGCTTCCAGGAAAAAAAAAAAAAAAAAAAAAAAAAACTAAGAGTTTGCAAACACCAAACCAGCCCTATAGGAAATATTGAAAAGGGTCCTCTAAGCAAAGATAGAGCCTAAAAGTAGTAGACCAGAAAGGAACAGAGACAATATACAGTAAAAGTCACCTTACGGGCAGTACAATGGCACTAATTTCATGTCTTTCAATAGTCACCATGAATGTAAATGTGCTACATGCCCCAATCAAAAGACAGAGAGTACCAGAATGGATTTTTTAAAAAATTTTAAAACTGTCAATATACTGTCTACAAGAAACTCATTTTAGACCCAAAGACACCTCCAGATTTAAAGTGAAGGGGTGGAAAACAATTTATCATGCTAATGGACATCAAAAAAAAAGCTGGGGTGGCAATCCTTATATCAGATCAATTAGATTTTAAGACAAAGACTGTAAGAAATGAGGAAGGACACTATATCACACTCAAAGGGTCTGTCCAACAAGAAGACCTAACAATTTTAAATATTAAAATTGGGAGCAGCCAACTCTATAAACCAATTAATAACAAAATCAAAGAAACACTTTGACAACAATACAATACTAGTTGGGGACTTTAACACCTCCCTTACTGAAATGGACAGATCATCCAAGCAAAAGATCAACAAAGGAAATAAAGGCCTTAAATGACACACTGGACCAGATGGACATTACAGATATATTCAGAACATTCCATCCTAAAGCAACAGAATACAAATTCTTCTGTAGTGCACATGGAACATTCTCAGAATAGATCACATTCTGGGTCACAAATCAGGTCTCAAATGGTACCAAAAGACTGGGATCATTCCCTGCATATTTTCAGACCACAATGCTGTGAAGCTAGAACTCAATCACAAGAGGAAAGTTGGAAAGAACTCAAATACATGCAAGCTAAAGAAGATCCTACTAAATAATTAATGGGTCAGCCAAGAAATTAAAGAATTTTAAAAATTCATGGAAACAAATGAAAATGAAAACACAACTGTTCAAAATCTGTGGGACACAGCAAATGCAGTACTGAAGGGAAAGTATATTGCAATACAAACCTTTCTCAAGAAACAAGAAAGGTCTCAAATACACAACCTAACCCTACCCCAAAAGGAGCTGAGAAAGAACAGCAGAGAAAGCCTAAACCCAGCAGAAGAGTAATAATAAAGATCACAGCAGAAATCTTTGAAATAGAAACCAAAAAACAGTAGAACCAAATCCATGAAAATAGGAGCTGGTTCTTTTAAAGACTTATTAAGATTGATAAGCCTCTGTCCAGACTTATCAAAAAGAAAAGAGAAAGGACCCAAATTAATAATCATGAATGAAAGAGAAGAGATCACAATCAACAGCAAAGAAATACAAGCAATTATAAGAACATAATATGAGCAACTACACGCCAGCAAATTTGACAATCTGGAAGAAATGGATGCATTCCTAAAAATGTATAAACTACCAAAACTGAACCAGGAAGATAGAAAACCTGAACAGACCCATAACCAGTAAGGAGATTGAAACAGTCACCAAAAATCTCCCAACAAACAAGAGCCCATGAATAGACAGCTTCGCAGGGGATTCTACCAAACATTAAAAGAAAAATTAATACCTATTCTCCTGAAACTGTTCCAAAAAATAGAAATGCAAGTAAAACTACCAAACTCATTTTTTGAGGCCAGCATTACCTTGATCCCAAAAACAGACAAAGGCCCATTAAAAAAGAGAATTACAGACCAATATTCTTGATGAACATGGATGCAAATTTCTCATCAAAATACCAGCCAATAGAATCCAGCAGTACATTAAAAGGATTATTTACCATGACCAAGTGGGATTTATTCCAGGGATACAAGGTTAGTTCAACATCTGCAAATCAATCAATGTCATATAATACATTAATGAAAGAACAAGAACATTACGATACTCTCAATAGATGCTGAAAAAGCATTTGACAAAGTATAGCATCCTTTCTTGATCAAAACTCTTCAAAGTGTAGGGATAGAGGGTACATACCTCAATATCATCAAAGCTATCTATGAAAAGATCACAGCAAATATCATTCTCAATGAAGAAAAATTGACAGCTTTTCCACTAAGATCAGGAACATGGCAGGGATGCCCATTATCACCATTGCTATGCAATATAGTACTAGAAGTCCTAGCCTCAGCAATCAAACAACAAAAAGAAGTTAAAGGCATCTGAATCAGCAAAGAAGAAGTCAAACTCTCACTCTTTGCAGATGATATGATACTTTATGTGGTAAAACCAAAAGACTCCACTCCAAAACTGTTACAACTCATACAGGAATTCAGTAAAGTGGCAGGATATAAAATCAATGCACAGAAATCAGTTGCATTTCTATACACCAACAGCAAGACAGAAGAAAGAGAAATTAAGGACTCAATCCCATTTACAATTGGACCCAAAACCATAAGATACCTAGGAATAAACCTACCCAAAGAGGCAAAGAATCTGTATTCAGAAAACTATACAGTACTCATGAAAGAAATTGAGGAAGACACAAAGAAATGGAAAAACGTTCCATGCTCATGGATTGGAAGAACAAATATTGTGAAAATGTCTATGCTACCTAAAGCAATCTACACGTTTAATGTAATCCCTATCAAAACACCATCCATTTTTTTCAAAGAAATTGCACAAATAATCCTAAAATTTATATGAAACCAGAAAAGACCTCAAATAGCCAGAGGAATGTTGAAAAAGAAAGCCAAAGTTGCTGGCATCACAATCGCAGACTTCAAGCTCTATTATAAAGCTGTCATCATCAAGACAGTATGGTACTGGTGCAAAACCAGACACATAAATCAATCTAACAGAATAGAGAGCCCAGAAATGGACCCTGAACTCTATGGTCAACTAATATTTGACAAAGCAGGAAAGAATGTCCAGTGGAAAAAGGTCTCCTCAACAAATGGTGTTGGGAAAGTTGGACAACCACATGGAGAAGAATGAAACTGGACCATTTCCTTACACTGCACACAAAAACAGACTCAAAATGGATGGAAGACCTCAATGTTAAATAGGAATCCATCAAAATCCTTGAGGAGAACACAGGCAGCAACCTCTTTGACCTCAGCTGCAACAACTTCTTTCTAGAAGCATCACCAAAGACAAGGGAAGCAAGGGCAAAAATGAACTATTGGGATGTCATCAAGATCAAAAGCTTTTGCACAGCAATGGAAACAGTCAACAAAACCAAAAGACAACTGACAGAATGGGAGAAGATATTCACAAATGACATATCAGACAAAGGGCTAGTATCCAAAATCTATAAAGAGCCTATCAAACTCAACACCCAAAGAACAAATAACCCAATCAAGAAATACACAGAGGACATGAACAGACATTTCTGCAAAGAAGACATCCAGATGGCCAACAGACACGTGAAAATGTGCTCCACACTTGGCCTCAGGGAAATACAAATCAAAACCACAGAGAGATACCACCTCACACCAGTCAAAATGGCTAAAACTAACAAGTCAGGAAATGACAGATGCTGGGGAGGATGCAGAGAAAGGGGAACCCTCCTACACTGTTGGTGGGAATGCAAGCTGGTGCAGCCACTCTGGAAAACAGCACAGAGGTTCCTCAAAAAGTTGAAAATAGAGCTACCCTAAAACCCAGCAATTGCTCTAGTGGGTATTTATCCTGATAATATAAATGTAGTGATCCAAAGGGGCACATGCACCCGAATGTTTATAGCAGCAAAGTCCACAGAGCCAAACTATGGAAAGAACCTAGATGTCCATCAACAGATGAATGGAAAAAGAAGAAGTGGTATATATATATACAATGGAACACTATGCAGCCATCAAAAGAAATGAAATCCTGCCATTAGCAACAACATGGATGGAACTAGAGGGTATTATGCTGAGTGAAATAAGTCAGTCAGAGAAAGACAATTATCAGATGATCTCCCTGATATGAAGAATTTGAAAGGAAAAGTGGGGGGTTTGGGAGGTAGGGAAGGAAAAAATGATCAAGATGGGATTGGGAGGGTGACAAAGTATAAGAGACTCTTAATCTCACAAAACAACCTAAAGGTTGCCAGAGGGGAGGGCAATAGGGAGAGGGTGGTTGGGTTATGGACATTGGGGAGAGTATGTGCTATGGTGAGTAGTGTGAAGTGTGTAATCCTAATGATTCACAGACCTGTACCCTAGGGCTAATAATACATTATATGTTAATTTTTTTTTTTTAAGCAGCTAATTGAGGAGTGCCTGGGTGGCTCAGTCAGCTGAGTGTTTGGCTCTTGCTTTCAGCTCAGATCATGATCTCAGAGTTGTGAGATCAGACCCCATGTGGGACACTGCACTCAGCATGGAATCTGCTTTAGATTCTCTCTCCCTCTCTCCCTCTCCATTCTGCTCACTCTGTCTCTAATAAATAAAATCTTAAAAAAAAAAAAAAAGACTGAATAAGATCTATATAAATTGTCATGGATAGGATCAAAGATACATGGTTAAGTGAAAAAGTACAGAGCAGTGTACAATAGTAGAATAAACCAAAAACTAGTATAATTATATAATGGCTATTTCTATGGGAACCAAAGGAACAGGGTAGAGATGGGCATGAAAGCAAGAGGTATGTCTATGAAAGAAACTTGCCTAATAACTTTTACTTTGGAATATGCAATTGTTTTATAATGAAAAAATAATCAAAAAGGAAAAAACAAAATCTCTAAAACTGGAAGCAAACTGAAAAATAATGAACCTAATTTTTTATTGTGATAAAATATACAACATAAAAATTACCATTTTTATCATTTTTAAGTGTACAGTTCAGTGGCATTAATATATTTATATTGTTTTGCAACCATCACCATTATCCCTCTTTAAAACTTTTCATCATCTAAACTGAAACTCTGTTATCCATTCCACCTCCCACAGCCATTGATAACCATTGTTCTGCTTTCTGTCTCTGTGAATTTGACTGTTCTAGGTACCTCATGTAAATGGAATCATACAATATTTGTCCTTTTGTAGCTAAATTATGTCACATAGCACAATGTCCTCAAGGTTCATCCATGTTGTAACCTATGTCAGAATTTCCTTCCTTTTTAAAATTAAATAATATTCTCTTATATGTGTATGCCATTTTATATTTTCTCTATACACTGGTCTATGGGATCTTGGGTTGTTTCTACCATTTGGCAATTAGGAATACTACTCTTTGAACATGAGTGTAGAAATATCTGCTTAAATCTCTGCTTTTAATTTTTTTTTTTTTATATAACTAGAAATGGAATTGCTGGAATTGAAGTTAACTTTCAGTCAAGTTGGTATCGTAAGCATACAAGAGAATAATTATTTCAAGTAATCTGAAAACAAAAATCATTATGTTTTTATTGTAACTCCCTAAAAGGGTATATCCTAAAACAACAGAACAGCAAAAAAAAAGTTTTAAAATAACAAATTATATTAAATATATTAAATATAAATCAAATAACATAATTAAAAATAAGTAATTATATCTATGTCATTAGGAATCTCAAAATTTTCATTACAAAGTAAAATAAGTAGCAACATAAAATCAAAATGGCAATTTTATACCTTCTCAGGGATCAGATACTCAAAAATGCAACCAAGGACCCATTTTTACTGGATTTTAGGCTTCATGGAAGTTAACTGGTACAATTAGAATGTATATTACAGCAAAACCTTTCATATTAGGTCAGAAGTGCTGTAATCCTCATGAATTGTTTCTGTTTCCCCATTTGTCTGTAGAAAACAGACCTTAATAGACCACACATAGTTAGTCTTCTAGATCAGCACCAAAGAAATCCTGAATCATTTTCTATACTTCATAAGGATCTCTTCTCCGCCATTTTCATTCATCTTGACAACAGTCTTCTTGTTGAACATACTTTCCAATGCTTACATTTCCTAAATTTACAATTTCTTTTTCATTGATTATACTGTATATTGGCTTCTCTCTGAAGCATGACTTTTTTTAAAGATTGATTTATTTACTTTAGAGAGAGAAAATGACAGGGGGGAGCAGAGGGAGAGGGAGAGAGAGAAAATCCTCAAGCAGACTCCCTGTTGAGAACAGAGCCCTATAGGAGGCTCAACCCCAGGACCCTGAGATCATGACCTGATCTGAAATCAAGAGTCAATGGCTCAACCAACCGAGACTCCCAGGTACCCCTGTGGTATAATTTAATTATATTCAAATATTAATGCATTTTTTTGTACTTTAGATACTTTCATGCAAATTTTAATGAATATGCACCACTGTTTAGTCTGAAGACCCAATAAAAATTTGAGTGGGTCCATATCAGTTTTTGCCTACTCAGTAGCTTTACAACTTGTATATGCTCTTAATGATAACCCTTCCAGTAAGTTAACTAGTTCACGACATGAACTGTATAGAAATTTCTACTCCATTCTGACACATCCCTAAAGGTTCTGAAATAATCTGCTAGAAGTTGTCCCAATAAGCAAGGCTAACATTTTTTCAGAATAAAGGAAAGTCACATTTTCCATATGTGAAAAATATCTGAAATGTAGTCAACTCAAACTCCAGATAACCAGCTGTGTGTTGTTTTATAAACACGATATCAAGTAAATTTAGTCTGTATGGATTCTCACAACAATCAGTAAGACTCTCTCCTTCTCCTTCTCTGTTTCCTTCTTTAGTCTGCAGATACCAGCGAATTAATGGCCAAATATCAACACAGAAGTCACAGTAGCTCATTAAAAAAAAATAGGACAAATACAACAATACCTCTATGATGGAACCTCTAGCAAAGTTAAGACCAGAACAAAAATGAAATGGCTTGTGACATTTGTTGTGTCACACAGTTTAAAGGATGGGATCTATTTTTACATTATATTTAAATCTACTGATTTAAAATCCAAAGGAAAAACTAAATAACTTTTATATAAAAGCAGCCCAACTGTTCATACATTGGAGAATGATGGAATAAAGCACAATACATCCATCCACACGTGGGAGCCCTAAGAAGAAGGAGGAATATCTCTACAAACTGAAGTGGTGAAATTTGTAAGATACATTGTTAACAAGTACCTGTAATTTGACACCTTTTATAAAAATTAAGAGGAAATAAGGAAATATACATGTATCTCTTCATGTGCTCAAAAAGAAATACCGGGAGGAGAAGCCAGGGATTGTTGCAATGGGGGAAAGACATGGGAGGAATGGGTGGAGTGGAAGTGTTACTACTTTGAGAATGCCTTTTTTGTACAGTTCTGTCCTTTGGAACTAGAGTAATGTTTCATATTCTAAAAATTAAAAAAAGGAAGAAAATGAAAAACATTAACAAATTGGAGAAGGGGAAACTTCAAATGTTTATCCATTGTTTTGTTTTTTGGGTTTTTGTTTGTTTTGTTTTGTTTTTTTCCCAAGAACAATATTCAGTGCCTGTAATCAGGGTGCAGCTTGCTTGGTGGTTTTAGAAATGTTTTCCTTAGACATTGTAGTCTATTTCTTTATCTCTACCACCATGGAAACATAGAGTAGCAATAATGTGACTTCCAAAATCTTATTGGAATAAAATTTTTGAAGAAGCTTTCCTTTTCTTCTAGTCAGTGAAGTAATACTTCTATGAAACCCAGAATCTAATTTTTTAGATATGCACATAATTGTGTACTTGCATAAGTGACATTTGAAATCAGCCTTGGGTGGGCCTAAGTTTGCAGATTCAAAGTAAATACCATGTTTTTGCCCTTTTATGAAGACACTGCACTCCTTTTCTTCTGCTTTATGAGTCCCTCATGACAAGCCTCCTGATGGTCCCTCAGCTTATCCGAAAGAAATGAGAAGTTGCCAGAAGGTACCTCTGATACCACAGGTAACATTTAGGATAAACTTTAAATAAGATGGCGTTGGCCTCCCTCCTAATAGAACATTATTTTTTCTTTCTTTTGTCATTCTCTTTCCTGTCCATAAAATAATCATCTTTTTTTCAACTTTACATTTTACAAGAGGCTGCCTTTAGCTTCAATTTGAAACACTCAACTTTTAGTTCCAGAAATTATTTGATAAATCACATTTTCTCCATAAATAGGTAAATGAATATGCCTGAACTACAAAGTTATGTAACACATGCTAGAATTGAACCATAACATTAAGGGTCACTTGAAGACAATTTGAGATTTTTTTTTTTTTTTTTACTGATTTATTTGAGAGAGAGCAAGAGCAGGGGAAGGGGCAGAGGGAAAGGAAGAGAGAAAATCTCATGCAGATCCTGAGCTGAGCACTGACCCTGACTTTAAGACAATTTGATCTTTAGTAGATGATTCCCCTTTTCCAGCCAAATATCACTGAAACCGCTATCAGTATCACAAAACAAATCCACGTCATCCATAAATTCAACTATTGTGGTATAATGAGATGATAAGCATCTTTCATGGTACTAAAAGTGGAATTATACATTTGAGAGAGGATTTAGAAAAAATAATCCTCTAAAATCCATCTCAGCTCTGAAATATACCATTTATGATCTATATCATAAATCAGGAACAAAAACAACTTTGGATTCCTTTTCAAAATCGAGAACTAAGGTAAGAATTTACACAAACCTATAGGCATTTTCTGTAGCATCTGAGCCCTCTATATACACAGTCACAGTCACACAGCCCTCTATATACACATGTCACTTTCAAAGGATAAAGTAATAATCATCACTCAATGGAGAGCAAGGTAGTCAAGTGGACATGGGAGTCTGACCTGAGAGAGAACCATTCACACATTCCATAGTTCAGGGCCTTCCCTCTGAGACCATGTCTTTCTCCGTGTCACTTCCATTAGTAGAAGGGAAATGGCCAACTCTGCTTCAAAGAGAAGAGCACAGCTTTTCCTGCCGCCCTTACTGCAATGGGTAACACAGTCTCGCCTCCTCTGCTAGAATTTTGGCTTTGTACTGGACATAATTTCATGCATTCCTTTTCAGAGTCTCATTTTCTGTACATATTTGTGCTTGGAAAAATGTTACATATTCATCTTCGTTGCTACAAATTAGTAGTCTTTTCTTCTCTTTCTGCCTTTAATGACCCTCAAATTCAGTTTGTTAATGTGGATGAGACCTTACTATGCCAGAGTATTGATTTAAAATTGAAAACCAGGAAACAAAAATTATTAGCTTGAAAACTAAATATTTTTATCTAAATACAGTAATCTTATCAAAAAGGTATAATCACTAATAAGATATAAACATACACACACTGAGCTCACATTTAACACATGACATGCAGCTTAGCATTTATAAATTTACTACAAAACTAACTTCCTTAAATGAATCATATTTCCTAGTTGATTTACTAGAAGATTTAGAACTAGTCAGTGACTGTCAAGAAATCATAACTGGAGAATTAGTAAATCTTTTTTATCCTA